>NC_053128.1:13204183-13534183 GCF_010015445.1 Perca fluviatilis
ACAATCACAGAACTTTAGTTTGCTAAATATATCAAATTCTTTTGTTGGATTTTGGATGTGAGAAGAGGGAAATTGTTCTTCCATAACATTGTACTTTAGATGTGTGTGAATTTCCCACACCAGGGGTAATTTATATAGTTGTATTTTATAGCGATCAATTATCTGTTCAAAAAATGTTCTATGCAAAATGTAAAATGTTCTTTTAAAGAAAATATAGAAAATAAATATTGCGTGCTGTAAAGTGGTTAGAAAAAATGAAATCGGAATCGGCTAAAATCGGTATCGGCAGGACAAACTCAATGAAAAATCGGAATCGGCCTAGGAAATTGTAATCGGTGCATCTCTAGTGATAAGTCTTCTGGACTGTGATATGAAAAAAGAAATTAACCTCAGTACATGGGTCTCTTTTTACATGCAAGTCATATTGTCTCCGTTCATTTTAAATGTAATTAAGTCTTTGACACCTGAATGAAGGTTGTTATAATGGCTTAGATGAGTTGTGGAGATGTGATTGCTTTTTGGAAATAGAGGACATCTTGTTGAAGATAAGGACATGAAGTGCAGAAAATGTCTAAACTAATAAGCAACATATTTTAAAACTTTGACTAAAAGGAGTGAATAGATGCCTGTGCCATGTCCGGTGTCTGTGTCACATTGCGACATTTTTCCATCCTGGCTGATTCACACCATCTGCTTCCACCTGGATGTCTGACAATTATCAGCTGAACCACTTGGCTGAAAAACAAATCATTCTGAACAAACTGCTGACCAAACAGTATTGAGTGCCCTCTCTGTCAGCTCTCTCCCTCCGCCATCTCTCTCTCTCTCTCTCTCTCTCTTTTTTCCCCCTCCCTCTCTCCTTCACACATCGCCTGTCTCCTTTGTCTGAGTCATCCGTCTCAACAATTAATACAGCCTGCCCACATAGAACAGAAAAGCAAGGTTCAGCTACAGTACAGCAGGGCTTGGGGAATCCATATCATACAGGAATGAAGGACAGTCAAACCAATAAAACATTCAGATGACTGAATTATGTTTGGAGGAAATGCTCTGACTCAGTTTAATCATTGTATGTATGTAGAAGGAAAGAATATGTGGGAGAGAAACACGGACATACACATTAAAGGGATGAGATTTGGTGTGAATTTTCTTCATTGTGGGTCACTGCGTAGTGACTCTGTTGCATTATGCCAAATAAGGTAATAGTATCAAATGATGTAGTCGCCTTTGAGACACATCAATAACAAGTAAACAAATGTTGTAGGCGGGAAAAAAAGCTTGTCAACCTGCTAAGACAAGGAGAGTTCAGGCATTTTCACAGGATACACACTATTGGAGCTCTGTATAAAGATGTTGTATTTGTGTCCTATGGAGATTTAATTCAACAAACTTAGTCTTAATGGTAAAGAACATTTTGCTACAAGTAAGAAATTTTGTTTCAATTGGGTTAAAGTTAACCACATTGATGAATATTTTGATTTGCCACAGGAATGCAAATTATTTTGTGACTTATGTAATGTGAAACTGTTATGACAGAGAGATCTGAGAAGAGAGGATTGCATATCTTGGCAGAATGTGGAAAATGTGTAAAGTAAGGAAATGGGAAGTTTACACAATATGATATCTGATGTTTGTTGTCTTCCGCTTTCCGCGCTAGCCGCAATTGAAATGTCACCAAATATTGTAGCGCCCCCGTCTGTGTGTGACACACGGATTTGAAGTAATACATATAATCATCTGCCTCCATTTCATTGTGGCTGTAAAATATGGACCCAAGTAGCTGTTTCTTTCGATCCTCCCAACTCGTAATTGTGTTGAAGACCTGCAGAAACCCTTGTGATACTGTTGCCACAGCAATAGACTCAACATTGTGTTTGGTTAATGAGTACAAGGCCACTTTGACCCCTAAAGTGTTCCACATAAGTACACACATAAATACAAACACCCAGGCGCGCACACACACACACACAAAACACACACACACACACACACACACACACACACACACACACACGCACACAAAATGGGCAGTTTTTTCATTGATGATAAGTGTTCTGTGTGTGCCTAGGGTGTATTACAGCAGCAGACCTATTAATCAGTATAAGTATAAAAACACAGACACAGACACACATGCACATAGCACAGCAGAATTTGACCAAAGAGCAGCCTGCTGTGTTATGCCCTGGAGTATATTACAGTAGGAGCAATATTAATCAATATATAAACACAGTCAACCGCTGGCAGAGGGGGACAGCAGCAGGTGTTGAATCAGTGCTGTGTGCATGAGTGTGTGTGTGTGTGTGACGCTCGTCTACAGCAGCACAGAGATTTGATTCATTGGCTTTATATTGAGACTGCAGTATAATACTTTAATGTAAAGTAATAATAATGATTTATATTTGATGGGTTTATACATTTGCAAGCTATGCCATTTTTTGTCTTACAGTACACAGCTCTTCTTTATGATTTAACTCCATTTAACTTTATACACCTGCTCTGGTGTTACAGTCTATATTTGAAGTGGATTAAATTTGGTGTTGTTTATTACTTATCTGCACATGGTAGCTCATAATGCTGATGAATTGTTTCCCTTTTGAGTAAAGTTTAAATTAAACAAAAACTGGTCACGTAAGTAAAGAACAAATAGCTCCAGCATGCATCCAGCATTTGACAACTTCATTACAATCTATCAATAGCCAGTTTAATGGAGTTGTTTTTTTAAGACTGGTTGTCTGTGCAAGCAGCTTATACAACCCTTATTTTTTGTTTATTGTTAGGCGGTGACCTCTAGCGGCTGTATTATTTGTGACTGGAGTAAAGCAAGAAGTCAGGGCCGGGAGTATGAAGAGCGACAAAGTTCGCATAAGGAGGAGAGAATGGCTGGAAGGGTCAAAAAAGCACCAGAAGTCAACATTGACCAATTTTAACTTAACGTACATAAATAAAGTTACGTAAGAAATACTTATTTTAACCCAAACTGTACTGAAGAAATCCTGAATTCTTTGTACGCTGATTCATTTCTCACATTGTGCTGAATCCATACATATGAGATGAGTGATGAGAGACGAGAGAGTGAAACTAGGAAACAAACCGCAAAGAACTGTAATTAGTCAAGCCACCATAGCTTTCATGAGCAATACTTTTACAGCATGAAATCAATATGCTTAAAAGTTAACTTAGTCAGAACAAAGATTAAATACATACAACCGATGCTTCTGCTGGGGAGTCAACGGGCAGGATGCATATTCCCTGGCACAATGACCGTCATTTTTAACCAGTCTGCCGTTTCTAATGCGTCTCTAATGTGGTGAATTCTAACCAAGGGGGTAAGCCAGCTTCTACAAAGCGTACCTCCTATGGCGCCATTTTGATGCTACCTAGTACTCACCCGCCGTTAGCATCCCATTGACTGCCATTCATTTTGACGTCACTTTGACAGTGAATAACTTTACATCTGAAGCGTTTAAAGACTCTATTTGTCCATTGTTTATTTCTAAAGAAACACGACAATTTATAAAAGGCTCCATTACCTTGTATCTCACGTTATGGCTCCGTAGCAGCCGTTTTTGTAAAAATAGTCTAACAATTGTGTCATAACCACGTGACTTTCTGTCGCATAGTAGACAAATTACTGTACAGTACAGGAGAAGCTCGCTGGCAGTTTCGACTTACATTAGCTGTTTAAGTTTAATTACTAATGTTAACTAGCATTTTAGTTAGCAATAATTAGCCTGTGCCTAGGTTATCTCCTTACATATACCTACGCTCTCCATCTCTGCAAGATTCGGAATGACTGAGATTTCTCTTGGCAAAGCTACTAGAAGACTTACAACTTTCAGACAGGTTGCTCACGTCACATCTACATCGGCAAGCTCAGTTTGCAGCTGTGCAGTAAAACTCAGCCCTCACCGGAAAAGTGCTTCTTATATACTTCACTGGTCTCTGTCCAGAGCAACGGGATCTGTTGGTCCATTTCTGTAACGGTCTATGATTCTAATGTGGTTTCCTACTTCCTCTTTTAGCTCAGTAAACAAACGTCAAAATAAGAGTCTGTATGAAACTGAAAGTATAGCAAATTAAATGCATACAAATTAACTTAAATGCCTGAAGGGCAGTACACAAACCATGATATTCTCCTAAACCTATCCAAGTAATTTCGTTTCCTAAAGCCAACCAAGTAGTTCAATTTCAAAACGTTAAAACTGCTGAAAATTACTGATAGTAAGATATACTGTCAATTGTAATTTATATACTGTAACTGCAATCCCAGATGACAAAAGAGTTCCATCATGAACAGTAGCTCATTGTAGTTTAAGTTTATACAGTGTTGTCCAACTTGTTCCTTGTAGCCTCACTGGGGATATCCACCGAATGCAGAATGTCTGCGGACTGGCTCCTCTGCGTGTCGGCTCCGTGCTCCGCCGTCCGTCAATACCCACCAGGTCCGGATTTGTTGCGACACGGCTGCGGCCATGACTGACATATAGTCACGAGGACCCACAAGATCTCGCAAATTCATGTTAAATAGATCCACAAAACCAACAACAGTTTGTTTCCATCCAGAGGAGTAGAGTGGAAGCAACTCTGTGCTATTTTTTGTGCTGTGTATTTTCAAGGTGTAGTGCAGGGAAAGATGATCCACCGTGAGCACGATGTATTTTATTTTGAAAATTAACCGGATGTTTTATTTTGTTTCTGTGCTTGACTTCCTGTTACACACTATCTGCCGTGCGCTGAATTGTTGCGGAGCTCCGGCGTCCGGCAAAAATATAAGCTCTGCGTATCTGCTCGGAACACAGCCGTTCTGCAGTCAGTGGAAATACACACATGACTGTAATGGAAACCTAACGACTCCGCCGCCGTTCCGGAGCGGATCTGCAGACGTTCCGCAACCGGTGGAAATTAGCGGTTACACAAACACATTTTTCTTCCTATCAAGCCAAACAGTAATGTAGTCAGATTTAATCAGATGAAAGCATTTTTTAAGTTGTCGGCATTATAATAAGGGCCAAACTCTACCCTTTTTTTTTAACACTTAAAGGCATGTGATCTCTTCATAACTATGCAGTTCTATAAAGTGTGGATTATTCCCTCAAGCAAAGTCTGTAGGATTCTGAACTCTGGAGAGTGTTCACAAAAGGCTCAACAAGTTCATTGGGGAGCCCTCAATAACTTGTCAATTTTGCAGAGGTACATCCCCGGGCTTGTATCAAAGTGAGTCTATGAGGGCAGACGTGGGGTTAGGACATAATAAACCAACATTTTAGCTGTGATGTTTTTCAGACTAAGCCAGTCGTCACACTTTCAACCAATCATATACGGTGTATGAACATTTTCACTAGTAAAGTGGCGATATGTAACTTTCATTTTGTACTGATTCTAGCGGCCGCTTTACACAAAAGCGGTAGAGTTTTTACCACCCCTGCTGTCGTAAAGATCTTTTCTTTACAGTGCTGTATTGCCCACTGTAGATTCCTGAATTAACGTTACAGGGCGGTCATTTAATTAACGATTAATACTTTGCTCTGACAGAAAATCATTCATTTAAACTAAGAGAATATGTTACAGATGCACAAACCGGGTATCCCTGTCACTTTGTCACGAGCCAAAGCATTAAGAGATTGTTAACCAACAGAGTAATATCTTATAATATAGCACATTTCATGAAACCCAATTGTAATTGTACACGTGTACAATTACAGGGGGACAAGGGAAAACACAACACAAAGGCCAACACAAACACAAACTAAAAGGAATAGAACGTCTGCGCTAAATGGAAGGGGGTTGTAATTTAATGTTGGCCACTGGTGTATAAAATCAGATGAAAAACTACGCAGTTTCAGAAACATTTAAAAGTTACATATAGTAACTTTAACTGCATGGTCAACAATATAGCCACCAAATTGTAGTGCCTAGTTAAAATCCTTTCCCAACCCTGTGTACTGGACTCAAATTGATTTGATTACTGACACAGCGTCCCCTGCACACCTGTGGCTCGTCCCCTCATCAGACCTGCTGCATGCCTCCCCAGCTGCATCACTTTACTAATTGAGTGTCGGTCATTGTAAAGTTGCCTGAGCTGCTTTGTGATTGTGCCTTTTCTCAATTCCACCCCTAGCATAGCTCTTATGTTATTTATATATCTCTTTATGCTTTTTTTTCAAATAGCAAACATTCCCTATACACTTTATAGCAAGTATATAGAATAACAATTGTTAATGTTACAACCATCCATGGGTAAACATGCATTTCTCTGTGTTTAACTCTGCAATTGGAATAATATAAGAACAGATTATAATACAGAGTATAAATCCGACTTTACTATTACTTTTACAGTTACTTAAATGAAAACAATAGAGTGGGGCTGAATTAAAAGCCAGCAGAGAGAGGTAACACAAAAGACTGGATTTCCTCAAGTTTCTTTTCTTACCCCCACTGTCTATGCATGTGGTCTGCTGAAACTCTGTCTTATTTTTGTAATTCCTTCCATCCACTTGGTCCTCTCCTTTCCTCCCTCTCTTGAACTTGTTCATCTGCATTAAGAAACATGAAGCATACTTGACTATTTGATGCTTATCTCTCAAGTGAATTTCAGGTTCAAAGCAATATATCTGAGATAAGATGGCAAAATGGCCAGTAATATATTAGTATGCATTAGAATGTTATCCCATGGCTTTGTCTAGGGGAATTACTGCTATTGATGCCTCTTTGATTTTCGGTCTGCATTGCTTTTAAAGGCCAAGCTATTTTCATTTTTCCTGTTAGTGCTCTTAGATTGTTGAGGGACTGTTTGTGTAATTTGTTATTATAGAAAAATACTCCCATGATTGAATCGTCTGCTGTGCCTTACAATACTATAAGGTCAGGGGTTTGATTACTTCTTAATCCATATTCCTGTTTAAAAAACACATGACAGAAGTCTGAAAGTCAATGAAAAGTGCGTCTCCATATGAATGTCATTACTATGATTACATTAAATGCAGAAAAAAATGAGGGTCCTTTACCACAATAGCATCTTATCCCTTAGGCCGTGGTTACACTTGTCTTCTCAGTGGAACTTTTGTTATCTAATCATGCCAGGACAACCCGGTCTCACACCAGGTTGTGAAATAGTCATGTTATTTAGATTTATTGATTTGTGTACACGGCACAAATTTTGAACGTGTACAGGATGAAAGTCCTGTGTTGTTTGATCCATCTACCACCGCGACCAACCTCCCTGCATGGACTTTTGCCTTATCAATACTACTTGCTACCGTCATTCTGTGATCACAAAATATGCTTCCCATTGAAATACATTGCTTTAAAATTCGTAATCACCACACGACATTATCGTGTCCTGTCCACGACTCAATAGATTCAATAATGTGACCATATCACGAACTGCCATGAGACCGGACTGGCCAGGATGCATTAACTGATCAGTACCAGCGAAAGAGATGGCCTACAGAGAGGAGGTCAGAGCCCTGAAATCTTGGTGCCAAGACAACAACCTCCATCTATCGTCAGCAAAACAAAGGTTCTATTTCGTATAGGCTTCGCCCTCTAAGGCTACGCTATTGGGTTTATCCCTTTGCGCATGCGCAGTCGTGAAGATTTTCTTTCCCGCCCTTGCGTACAGTACGGGCTTCAACTACGTTCGCAGATACTGTATATATACAGAGCGGACCCGTTGTTCATCTCCCACTTTTTCTTCAAGCTAGCAGTATGAAGACAAACTCGACTTCCAGCGGTGTTCGCCTCTGCCCCACAGTCTGCCGGACCGGCTACATCCCGCCGCCAGACCTCCATCCCCGCTGCGATACCGGCCCGACTCTCACCCCCGACGCCTCCTGCCAGTTCTGCGCCCGCCTGCCATCTAAAGAGTTTAACCGGCGGGCGGAAGCTTACTGGCTTCTCAGGCTAGCGGGGAAGGGGATGGCAGCTGGGCAGACAGACGGCAATCTGTCAACACCCTGGATCCGCTGGAGGAAGGCTTTATCGACGAGCACGATGGTGGGGGACATGAAGGTGTCCCCCACCTGGTCTAACCCGACCCCCGAGCCACAACGGCGTGGCTATGTCGGGGCGTGGGTAGCGTCTGTCCCTCTACGGTTAAGTGCTGGAGACACAACAGCCCTTGCTCCCACTGAACAATGCGCTAACAACATGACAGTCGTTCCCCACACAAGCACACACCAGCCCACCGCAGCACGCGGAGCTCCACTGCTCTCTCACTATGCAGACAGCGGGAGCCAACGCTCACGCGCTATGAGCGGTGCCGCTCAGTCATTCTTCTCCCCCCGGCTATGCCAGCGGGATGAGGACGACATTGACCCGGTGGCCGATCCCGCCCCATACGGCGGTGACCGGCCGCTGCCCTTTCAACAGAGCCCTACCATGGGCTGGGCGACACGATCAC
This sequence comes from Perca fluviatilis, assembly GCF_010015445.1. Classification (NCBI taxonomy): domain Eukaryota; kingdom Metazoa; phylum Chordata; class Actinopteri; order Perciformes; family Percidae; genus Perca; species Perca fluviatilis. Next base: position 13,212,585 of record NC_053128.1, read on the forward strand.
ACGTCTCGCTCAGCGGCGGAACGGGCTCTGCGCTCCTTGCTGGCCATGTCTGTAAACACACAAACATGCGCACGCCCGCTTTCGGGGCACAGCGCGGCATGGATGAGTGTGACACAAAAGGCGGGTTGCGTCCTATTCTCGACCTGCCCCGATTCAACCGGTGCATTATGGGGCGCCAATTCCACATGCTGACGGTCAAGCACGTGTTGGAATGTGTGCGCCACCACGAATGGTTCACGTCTGTGGATCTGAAAGATGTATACTTTCACATCCAATTATTCCCAGACACAGGGAATTCCTGCGCTTCTTTTTCCAAGGGACCCATTCCAGTACAACCGACTGCTGGTCGGGTACTCACTGCCCCCAGCACTTTTTCCAAGTGCATGGAGACGGTACTTCAGCCGTTGCGGAAAAAAGGCATCAGGGTCCTGTTTTATCTGGACGATCTGCTCATTCTGGCCCCCTCCCGGGAAAAGGTAGCGCTGCAAACTATGAAAGTTTGCGACATCTGCAAACACTGGCTTCGCCATGAACTGGCAAAAAAGCTCACTGCACCCCGCACAATCGATAGTTTACCTGGGCGTGGTCATAAACTCGATTGTCATGCGGGCCAGGCTGTCAAAGCCAAGACGAGACGCATCTCTCTGTTGTCATGCACCACGCCATAAGCGGCAGTGTCAGCGTTGTCTGTGATGCTTTTTCTGGACATGATGTCTGCGGGTCACTGGTTGTCCTCCACATGAGGAAAAATCCAGAGGTGGTCTCACCGCCAGCGCCTCGACCCTATACGCCACAAGTGGCGAATGCTGACCATTCCTCCCTCTCTTCAGTCAGACCTGGCATATTGAGGAAATCCCCGGACCCTCTCAACCGGGGTTCCCCTCGGCAAAGTGACATCACACGTGACGCGTCCCTTACTGGCTGGGGAGGAATGTGCAAGTCACAGGTGGTGGGAGGAGAACGGCCACCCCCCTCCCCGCCCCACATAAACTGCCTGGAGCTGTCCACGGTGCTGAAGGTCTTAAACACTTCACCCAGTGGTAGCAGGGAAACATGTTGTCTTACGGAAAGACAACATTACAGCATAAACCGCCAGGGCGGCGTGCGCTCGGCCCGGCTATTGGAAATGGCCAGGAGCCTCCTGCTGTGGGCCCACAGTCATCTGTGGTCCCTCAAAGCTGTTTACATCCCGGGGTTTTGAACCGGGCGGCAGACCTAATGTCGAAGGGAGGGCCCTCTCACAACGAGTGGAAATTGAATCCCTCTATTGTTCAGGAGCTGCGGAGCAGGTTCGGGAAAGGGGAAGTGGATCTGTTCACCTCACGAGAGAACACACAGTGCGCACTATGGTTTTCCTTGAGCACACGGGACAATCCACCCCTCGGCGTAGACGCTTTCTCCCACCAACCCTGGCCCAGAACCCTCCTATACGCTTCCCTCCGGTCCCTCTTATCCCTTGCCTCCTGGAACGCATCCAGGAGAAGAATCTGGCAGTCATCTTAGTGACACTGGAGCGCACGAGCGCATCCTGGTTCCGGACTCTGGTTCAGCTGCTGGCGGGTCCCCCCTGGCAACTGCCATGGCGCGAGGACGCTCTGTCACAGCTGGACAGCGCGATATTTAACCCCCGGTGGTAACCCAGCGGCTGCGGGTTGGCTGCTGAGCGGGAACGCTTGCAGAAATTAGGCTTGCCTCCTGCAGTGGTGCGCACTATCCAGAAAGCAAGAGCCCCTTCCACTACTACTGTTACGCGGGACGTTGGTCTGCTTTCCAGCGCTGGTGCACGGAGAAGGAAGCGGACCCCATATTGTGTCCCCTGCCTCTCGTGTCGGCTTATCTCCAAACATTAGTGGATAATGATTTGGCTCCATCTACAGTCAAAGCCTACGCAGCGACCATCTCATCCTGCCACGAAGGCTATGGAGAGAGGATGGTTTTTGCGCACCCCCTGGTAAAGTGTTTTCTTGAAGGGGTCAGACGACAGAAACCCGCCGTGCACCCTCTCAAACCCCAATGGGACATAGCACTGGTGCTTCGAGCTCTGGGGAAGCCTCCTTCGAGCCCCTAGCAAAAGCCTCTCTCAGGTTGCTGTCACTAAAAACGGCGCTCCTCCTTGCCTTGACGTCAGCCAAGAGAGTGAGCGACTTATGTGCGCTGTCAGTTTCACTGTCCTGCCTCTCCATTAGAGGGGACGGGAGCGCAGCCGCCTTGCAGCCAAACCCCTCATTCACACCGAAAAATTCTAACTAATTCTTTTCGGTCGAGGGTGTTTTTCCCTCAAGGGTTTTTCCCCCCGCCTCATGACAACGACGTGGAGGAGGTTTTCCACTGGTTATGCCCGGCGCGTGCGTTATCACGGCACGTTTTACGCACGGCGGACATAAGGCAGACACAGCAGCTGTTTGTACACTATAGGGAACACTCCCAAGGAGCGGACCTTTCAGGGTCTGTCTCACTGGCTGTGTGAGGCTATCATCCAGACCTATAACACAGGCAGCCGGGCACACTCTACGAGGGCACTGTCGGCATCGGCGGCTCTGTTCATGACCCACTCGGTTCTATCCTCACTCAACGTTGAATAATGCTCCGTTGTATGTGTGCTCTGCCTGCCTGCTTCCTCCCAACCCTCCACCCCCCGGTGCCTCATATATATGTTGTCACTATCTCTCTCACTAACCATGCACGCCTACAATCATGATATGTACCGCTGCATGTGTAGGTTACTCATCTGAGACCCTCACCCCCCTACACTGGGTGGCTGAGAGGAACATGGACGTCCCATAATTGTCAATCAATTACAACTCTCACTATCATGCACGCCTACACTCATGGCTTGGGCTTTGCAGCCAGCTAGGTCAAGTCATTACCATGGCAGGTTCTTTACCAGAATAGCACTTCTGATGCGATCTTCTGCCAGTGCATAAGAAAAAAAAAAAAAAAAAATCTGTTCTGCTTGTGGACCCTGCGGCGCAGGTGGCATTGACTACATCAGCTTCGCCCTAACCCAATAAAGCGTAGCCTTAGAGGCGAAGCCTATCTGAAAATAGAACGATAGTTACGTTATTGTAACTCCAGATTCTATGAGTATAGGCGTAGCCCTCTAAGATTCGGGCCACCTGCTCCTGTTACATTAGCTGAAGAAAAAGCTGATGTTGGGAGATGAACAACGGGTCCGCTCTGTATATATACAGTATCTGGGGACGTAGTTGAAGCCTGTACTGTACGCAAGGGCGGAAATGAAACGACTGCGCATGCGCGAAGGGATAAACCCAATAGCGTAGCCTTAGAGGGCTACGCCTATACTCATAGAATCTGGAGTTACAATAACGTAACTATAGAGCTGATTGTAGACTACAGGAAGCGACAGAAAAAAGAACAAGGCCCCATTGTCATCAATGAGACTAAGGTGGACAGAGTCTGCAGATTCAGGTTGCTCAGGGTTCACATCAGTGTGGACCTAGTCTATATCCACGACCTTCCACTTCTGGGATTGCTCCCTTGCCACCGGAAATTTCGCCATAGGTCCTTCCTTTCGGCCGGATGTCGTTACCTTACGCTTTCTTTGTATTGGAATTTTAAACTCTGGTCGATTCATGAGGACTAGGGTTAACTGCTCCTCTGATCTCCGCAAGGTAAATCAAGACTCTGTCGAATCTGAGTTTTCTGTTGCACGACTAAAACAACTTTTGAATGTTCCACCAAAACAAGTTCCTTACCGAGGCTATTTTGCAGCGGCATCAGGGCTCCATGCGGCGCAGCCGATGACGAACCAGAGCACGTTTCTCTCCCATCCTTGTATGCTGTGTGGACTAGCCAGACACTCCCCAAAGCGGCCCTTGTCCCTCCGCAGACAGAGGAGGATTAACTTGGACTTCAGGATACTCTGCAACTTCCACAGGTAAACTGTTGAGAGTTTCCTGATGGGCTGCATCACCGCCTGGTATGGAAGAACCGTAAGCCTCTACTGAGGATGGTGAAAACTGCTCAGCACATCATCGGCACAGAGCAGCCATCCATGGGGGACCTTAGCCAGCGGTGCAGGAGGAAAGCCAAAATAATTATCAAAGACGCAAATCACCTCAGCCACAAACTGTTCTTCCTTCTCCTGTCTGGCAGAGAGTACCGCAGCATCTGGTCCCGCACCACTAGGCTCAGGGACAGCTTTATTCCGCAGGCCATACACACTTTTGAACTCTGGGCTCATCACATGTCACTTTACCTTTTAAATGTCACTTTATCTTTATATACTTAAGATATTTACACCACTGTGTAAATGCTATGCTATACATTACTACCTTAATTTGTAGATTGTTTTTATTTTAATATGCAATACTATCTACACAAATTATATTGATATATTATTGTCTATATTTAAACCCTGTATCTTAACTTTAATTCAGACTTTTCTTCTACCTGTATTATTTAATGAGCATTGTTGGAGGTGCCTGAGGCCTGACATTTTCATTGCCATCAACTACTTCTGTTATTGTTGTGCATATGATCAATAAAGAACCTTGTACCTTGAACCTTGGTGTGAATGTGAAGAATGATTGAATAATCAGTCATCAGTGTCTGAATGAAAACAGGTGCTGGAATAATGATTGGACATTTAAAACACCTGTCACAACCAAGGACAATTAAAGAGAGGGTATGTCACAGTTGTCCTTTTAACACAATTTATTCACTATTCTTATGCGCCATCACAGCTATGTAGTAGCTTTTCAGGTTAAAAGCACTGGACATATTTATCATGAATATACTTGGTATGCTTGGCTTGTCAGCACCAAAAACAGTGAACCGTATAAGTGATATTTACTTAAAGGAACACGCCGACTTATTGGGAATTTAGCTTATTCACTGTAACCCCCAGAGTAAGACAAGTTGATACATACCCTTCTCATCTCCGTGCGTGCTGTAACGCTGTCTGACGGCTCCAGCATTAGCTTAGCCCAGCACAGATCCTGCAGGTAACTCGTTCCAACTAGCCTACTGCTCCGAATTGTGACAAAAGTGACAAAATAACGCAAACATGTTCCCATTTACATGTTGTGATTTGTAGAGTCACAGCGTGTACAAAAAACATCGTAACATGAGACACAGCCATCTTCTATCCATAAACAAACCGGGAACTATATTCTCAGACAGGCTTGCTGCGAGCATATCACGCCGCCCAAGTACTATATCCTTTGCCGAGAATATAGTTCCGGGTTTGTTTCGGTGATAAGATGGCTGTGTTCTCATGTTACTGTTTTTTTTACGCCAACCTACAAATCACAACATATAGAATAAAAAAACATGTTGGCGTTATTTTGTCACTTATTCAGAGCAGTAGGATTACTGGAACCATTCACCTGCCTGTTCTGTTATGGGCTGATGCCGCTGGAGCCGTCAGACAGCTTTACAGCACGCACGGAGATGAGAAGGGTATGTATCGACTTGTCTTACTCTGGGGGTTACGGTGAATAAGCTAAATTCCCAATAAGTCGGCGTGTTCCTTTAAGGCCCTTAAAGTGCACTGATGCAAACGTCCAAAATGTATTCTATACGTCCTATGACTCATAATGCAAAAATGGAGGCCACTTAATTAACTTGATAACAAATTGTTATACAAAAGTAACATTCTGCAATGTCATCTTAGTTTATCTGCAAACATGAACTCCAGGGGGTAAACTACAGACTTTTTGCCCTGACAGGCTAGTATTATGTGTGGAAAATACAAACAAATTTATATTTCAACTTACAGATTGAATGTAATGTTAAATTATTGTGTTTACTTGCATGGCTAAATTTAGAAGTAAAGTTAAAAGTGCATTCCAAGCTACCAGGGAACATGAAGGTAGTGTGGCTTTATATATTTTATTCCATCTTTCTGATCCTGATATCATAGAAAGTAAAAACATGCATCAGAGACATAACACTTTGTTACCACAGAATCAATGCCATATGGGTGTTTTTTTTTAGAAGTTGTATTTTTAGCTGTAAATGTTTTGTGTGGGGGCAGGTTTTTAGAAACGTTAGTTAGAAACAGCTTCAAATTCCAAGCTTGATTCAAGCTTTGACATTTTTCACAACACTTTTAGATGTTGTTTTTTAAAAACTTTTCCTGCAGTCCAGACTTCCCATCTGAGGAGTCCAAGATAAGACATCAATCACCTCAGACACAAATGGGGTTTATATTGATGTCAGTCTGTGTAAGGTCTGCTGTCTACTTGTCCCCACACATTGTTCATTGCTATTGTTACACTGAAAGTTAGATGGGGACACTTAACTGTTAACTTGTACTCTAGATGTTTCAAATCTAAAAAAACAACACTTTCTTGAGTTATTAATGTAACATTCACATGGGTTTTTATTCATTGTGGTACAGTATGAGGATTTGTTGCATCGATCTTTCTATGCTAACCATAGCGTTCTCTTATTGGTCTGCTGTGTGGAGACATCTCACAATAATAGCCAGTCCAACTGCTTTCATTTCCTGTAACTGGAGTTTTAGAGGAAGATATTAGGTTTTTAGACAAACAAGAGACTTGTTTGGCCCTAGGCCTTGACGGGGTGAGGGATGAGACAGAATTCTGAATGTGCAATGGGACACCTAAAAAAATGCAAGTGATAAAAGATTCATGAATCTAGAACAAGGGTTTCAAAGTCTGACAATGCAGCCACCCTCAGACAAAAATCCGAAAATCCTGTAAGCAAAGAACAATTCCTTGATGCAAGCTGGGCACACATTGGCTGCAAAGACAGCTTTGTACATTTTCATGATGTTTGTGCACTTTATATGGGCTACCAAAATAAGTCTGTTTACCTGATAAGTTCAGCTGACCATGAGCTGTCAAGTACAGGACTACCAAGATATGCTTTTTTTCCTGAAAGTTGGCCTTTAAATTAAGTGAGCCACCATTCTCTATTGATGGCCAAATGAAGCTTCATGAAGCTTTGTGAACCATTTTATTTATTTTATGAGCCCATTAGATGGCACTCACTGTTTAACAAAGGGTTCAAAGCGCAGTGGATCGCCATTCCTTGAGCTTTTTTCTTTAAACCCGGAGCGCCATCTAGTGGGCTCAGAAAATCAAGAAAATGGTTCAGCAAGCTTTATGAAGCGTCATTTGGCTATCACTACTATTCTCCATTAAGTTAAGCAGATAAGCTCTTTACTTTTCCTCTCCGTTTATATTTCTCATTCATAGTTTTAAGTGTTGTTGTTCATTCCTTTTTACCTATAGTTGGGCTAAAACTATGCAGTGTGTGTGTGTGTGGGTGGGTGGATAGGTGGGGGATAGATGTCTGGTGCTGCCAAGTCTCCCTTGTTTTGAGAACTCTATGTTGGCAGGTGCTGTACTGTAGCAGAGCAGAAGTTGTAGACTGAGTTGTCCAAAACATCCTGACACTAAAAACTTTTTTAGTTTACTTTTTATTGAGAGCTCTGCTATAGCTGTCATTTTGGTTATGTGCTGAAAATAAAGAATATATTTTGTGTGGTATACTTTTAACGAGCCAAGGGGCTGCTATTACAGTAGCCAAAGTCTAGTAAGCTGGTGTTTATCTCAACTGCATTAGAGCTAAACTGAGTTTGCCTCACTTGATGTAGAGACTCCAAAATGCACAGCAGCATTAAGTAGACAAGCAACAGTGTAGTACAATAAAGTAAAGATACCATCATGCAAGTTTTTGAAAGCTTCCTATACGCCCCAAATAAGTTCATGTGTTTTGTGGCACCACAATATCATGCTATACTTGCGTTCTATACGTACTTAATTACTTCTGCAAAAGAGCACCTAATACTAATTATTAGTAATAAATTAAAGGGATACTTCACCGATTTAACATTAAGCTTTGTATCAGTAGAAACACGGTAGTATTTTTTAATGACCATGCTTCCCTCCCTCATGTCTTCCTGAGACGGAAGATCTCTGTATTGTGGGTCTGGAAAAAATCTTCAGATGACGTAAATCGACGATTTTTGCGTCATCGGAAGATTTTTTGCCCAGAGGCAATGGACTACAGCCAGTAGTAGGAGCTACTTTTGCATGTTTTCAACCCGCTCACAGGGGGTTGGACTGTCGTTTTTCTCTGAAGATTTTCAAAGGAAAACGGGCGTCAGCCATCTTGAATGTTCTCAGCAGAAAACTTTTACAACAATTATGCGCATTCAAACTACCGCACATGTGTACCACCGGGATACATTGGTACAGATCGCAGAATATGCAGGACACTTTATTACAGACGGAATACTCGACATACTACGCGAGCTTCGCCCGCCTGGTATGGAGACCAGCGGTGTTGCTTGATGCCTCTGGCCGGTAAAGGGACATCATCAGCGGGGAACGTTGAACGAGTGCCAGTGGAAAGCTAACGCTAGCCGGCAACCTGTTCCATCAATCCTCCTTGCAAGTGTCCACTCATTAGACAACAAACTGGACTACATCCAACTTCAACGAAACTCCCAACGCAAGTTCAAAGACTGCTGTGTTTTTGTTGTTGTGGAGTCATTGCTGAACAACAGTGTGCCAGACTATCCAGCTACCAGAACGGCTGCTCTGTCGCCAGGTAAGACTAGTAGAGGTGGGTTGTGTTAACACGGACTGCCTGGTGCAGAAATGGGATGCTTGTATCCAACTAACTGCTAACTGCTGGTGGAGTTTGTGACTGTTAAATGCCGACCATTCTACATTCCACGCAAATTTACAGCTGTGTTTATAGTCCGTGTTTACAGCCCACCAAGCGCTAATGCTAGTATGTGTTAGCTGAACTTTACGGAGCATATAATGTGTGTGCACTAAATGTAGCCTGTTTCGTATGTCGTTTTTATATAATGTTTTTATAATTGTGTAGCCACTTGAGTTGAGTTGACTGTCTCACTGTCTGTCTGTCTGTCTGTAAACGGTAGGCGTGGCTTGGGAGTAGACGCTAAAGCAGCGAAGCAAGTGCATTCTGGGATTTGGTGTCTTTCATCCACATGAGCCAAAAACACATTTTCTTGCTTTTCTCGGCCTAGAAGCCATGAATTTCTAAAAGAAATTTACATTTTTACTGCATAAGTAAATTTAAAGATCTTTCCAATGGTGAAATATCCCTTTAATTAGCTTTTGCAGAAACAAAATCCTTGTCTTTTAATTGACCCCATGGATCTATGCCCAGTATTACATTTAGTCACTGCTTGAAGTCAAAGTCCATTATGTCACCAAAAAACAAAGCAACATAAAGGCCCAAATGCTAATGCAAAGCTGTGTTTTCTGCCCTGCAGCTTTTTTCTGTTGATGCATACAAAACGAGGAAATCATGACTCAAAAGGAATGTGGCTTATTAGGCTAACTCTATTATAAAATCCATCCCAGACCCGTTTTTCAATACCTTTGTGTTAGCATTACGCACACTCACTGGCTGGTGTTTGTCTGGCCTGAGATAGTGTCAGGCTGGTTCAATTACCAAGTTGGTTGTTTCTTTAATGTTTGTGATCCTGTTAACTGACCAGTGACTGGATGTATATGATTTACTCAAGTTTTCATTAAATGTAATGTGACTGTTTAGCTTACCTGGTTGAGCGTGCACTCCATGTACAGAGGAGGCTCAGTCCTTGTCACAGCAGTTGCAGGTTTGTTTCCGACCTGCGGCCCTTTGCGGCATGTCATTTCCCCGTCTCTCTCCAACTTTCCTGTCTTAACCTTTCCTCTAAATAAAGGCAATAAAAGCTCCAAAAAATATTCTTTAAAAAAAAGAAAAGGGAAAGAAATGCCCTACTCCATTCTAGCAGTGACTTTGGTGAATAAAATGTTACAGTTACTGGTAGTACTGGCATTAATCATGCTCCAAACTATGGACCAATGTCCAGGCTGTAAGAAGCACAGATGTACCTCTAAGGCATTATAGTTTCTGTCAATTGCTTACACATTGAAATCAAAAGCATTACAGAATTATCAAAACCTTACACTCAAGGAGAAAAAAATTGGCCCAGATGTGCGCCACTATAAACACGTCAGCCTCAAACTTTTTGCAAAACAATACACACAGTGATTTGCAAAACACTAAACACACTTTACAGTTTTTTACGATTGTTTACACACTAAAATGAAAATTTCCACACAATTTGCAAAATTCTACTCCAATGAGCAAAACACCTCCACAGATTTGCACAACATTACACGCAATGTCTGCTTCACCCTTTTTGCAAAACATTACACACAGTGATATGAAAAACTCTACACACATTTTCACACCTTAGACACAGATAAGGATTGTGAGGTTACTTCCTTGTCATTACAAAGCCCCGGATTGCCAATGACCACACCAATGAACGAACTGGATAAACACATCCACCAGGTGTGGAAGCACACATGCTAATTTGAAAACGCAGCACTCAGGTGTGCTATAAAAGGCCGCAGGTGAGTTCACCTGTCTTCAACAAAAAATGGAAGGAGCTAGAAGAAGAAGAAGAAGAAGAAGAATGAGAATGAGAATGAGAGGGGGAGCTTAAAGAGGAGATGAAGGAGGTAGAGGAAGAGGAGAAGAAGGACTTGGAGCCTGTGATGTGGATGAAATCTTATGGCCTGATCCAGCCAGACAGTGAGATGATGAATAGTTACAGCATTCTTGTTGCTTTTACAGTAGTTTTTCTTCAGTCAAAGTGTATGTACTTCATGCAGTATTTTTTATTTGTCTACAGATTTTATTTGTTGCATTGATTTCATTGTTGGTTGATTACTGTAACTGATTATGGTAAGAAATACTGTTAGTATTGAAATAAATACTTGAAATATTCAGTCTGCAGCATCAGTGTTGTGCAGTGCTTGGTAAGTTTATAGTAGGCATATTTGTGTAAATTCTCCCTATATCTCAAACTAATCATGAATAATGTTGTGGGTTTGTCACTTTATTTTTTGTCATCTAAATTATCCCTTACATAACAATGTCTGGCCAAAAATCTAGCACATGCTATTTCCTAAAATTAGTTTTTTTTTTACAAATGTGTTTTTTATTTATCACAGCAGTGTGAAACTGGCTGCAATAGTGTCTGATCATGGAGGACTGGGTTTGTTAAATGAAAACTAATAGCATTTTCACAAATATGTGTATATGTTTTGACTGAAGTATGTACGTTTTGACTGAAGTGTGTCATTTTGCAAACAATCTAGGAATTATGCAAATTGAGTGTAGGGTTTGGCTAATTGTGATTATATTTTGAAAAAAAGAACACAGTTTTCAAAATTGTGTGTAAACAATTGGAAAAAAACTGTAATACATTAGACACAGACGTGTATCATGATGTCACTTTCTTGCAATTCCAAAGCACTGACTGTCAAATGACCACACCTATGAGCCAATCTGTGAAACACAGCCATCAGGTACGCAAACACGTGATTGCTTACTTGTAGACACACCAATCAGGTTTACGGTAAGCACTATAAAATGCAGCAGGTAAGTCAAGTATTTTCTGTACTGTATTTTCAGTTCTTTTTTAGATCTTCATTTGTTTGTTTTAGTTTTTATACTGTAATTGTAACCATACAGTATTTTATGTTTGTCTGTTGTTTGCTGAGCTAACAGTGTTATGCACACTACTGAACTTATTGTATATTTGCACTTTCTCTGTGTACTTCATTTGCACTACTCTAATCACTGAGAAGTAGAATTGCTAAAAGTGTTTTAGGTTAGCAACAGCAGTGTGTAACTGGTTCAAACTGAATTAAGTCAAATGAAACGTGTGTTTCATATGGTAACAAAATATGTTTTTTATAAATTAGTATATAGTTTTTGCAAGATTTCGCAAAGGGTCTGAGATGTTCTGCTAATTGGGTGCGGGTTGTGATAATTGTGTGTAGTGTTTTGAAAAACCAGTCCCTATTTTCAAACTATTGCTTAAGCAATCTAAAAAAAACAAAACTGGTCTTTTCAAGTGCAACTTGCATTGAGTAGGCAAAACCTTAGTCAGTTCTTTTTTCCAGAGCACAATGGGAATGAAGCCCACTGGACAGAAGTGAACAATCGAGGAGAAAAGCTTGCGGAATGATAAGCATAACAATGGAAATTTAAAAGGTTAGGAAAATAAACAAAACATCTGGAAGAATATGGACATAAAACACTGTGGAAGAGGAAAAAACTGAATGTGTTGGAGGAAAAACCTTGGAGAGGAATCTGGGAAAACTGAAGTGCATGTAACCAGAGAAGTAGATAGACTAGAAGGGGAGAGAAGAGAGAAAGAAGCACCAACGGGGAGAGATGAGTGGCAGAGCTTGTAAGACGAATAGGTGAGAAAATGGAGGGCATAAGGAAATACAAAGTGCAGGAAGAAGCGAATTGAGGGAGGGGACAGAGGGAATTGAAAAGTGCAGAAGAAAGAAGAGGCAAAGTAGTGTGATGGAGTAATTGAACTATTATCACTCTGGGAGGCAGTGTGTGTGTGTGTGTGTGTGTGTGTGTGTGTGTGTGTGTGTGTGTGTGTGTGTGTGTGTGTGTGTGTGTTAAACACTGAAAGCAACTAAGCTTGTAATAGCACTCTCTATCTTGCTCTCTTTCTCGATCCTTACGAACCAGTGTCTCTCCTTTCCTCTTTTCCCTCCACTACTCTGCTGCAGTGACCAGTGAACAACCCTGCTGAGGAGTGTTTTATCGTCAATAATAATGAGGGAGGGAGAGGGATAGTGTGAGCAAGGGGGAGAAAGAAATACTGCTCTGCCTGCCGTGGGCTAATGGAGTACCGCACAACGTTATACTTCCCTGGTTGCGTGTGCACGCGCATAAAAAGCTTGATGTAGGCCTATTTAAAGTGCAGGTCAGGTGTCTTCAACAATACAAATAACTGTTGGGAAGAGTCTTTTAATAGAAATGAGAATTTCTCTGGAAAAAGGGAAATTACCTGGACAGATTACAACACAGGAGCACAACATAGATAATATAAGTGGGGGTTTTGGCAGGTGTTGCAGCCAGGGCGGCACCAAGTGGTCAGGCAAGGACAATTAAAATGATATAATAGATCATTTTGGAAATTTTTGTCTTGCAAACAGAAAAAGAAAAACTAAAAATGAGAAATCTGCTGGATCTTACCTCATAGAAAAATTATCCTGGGGCAAGGCAAGGGTCCTATCCATTTAGATGGAAAGCCTAACTAATGTTAGAGAGTGACTCATGGACACATGCATTAGTTCATTCATTCTCTGATACAATTCCATATTAAGCCCTCTTTGAGTGTGGACAACCTGAATTGAATGATGTGTTTCCTCAAGGCTGATAAGTCAGTGAGTGGACAAACAGGTATACTGTATGTATGTGTATGTATAAAAGCCCTTGCAATCAGACTACGCACATTTTTCGGTGGGTGAGCATGAAAACTATTTTAGTTAACTTCTGCTGCCTGTCAGTTAGGTTATCTTTGCAAATGTTTTAGTTGCAGGTGAGTTTCTAGCCCTCATGTGGTCCAACTGTCAGTTTCTGTGCTGGTAAACATTAGATATAGCTCAGGCCAGGCACCAGGATGAACGGAGGCAGGCTGTGACATGTTTTTCTGTCTGTTTGTCTAACGATTTCAGTACCAGGGACAGCGCCGCACCTGATGCCAGAAACACACTGCACACTGAAGCAGCGTTAAGCGCCATGAAGCGGAGCTATTTTAATTTCAGCGCCCATGCTATCCGATCTGTCCGACCACACCGACTGCGATCAGGCACGTAGCGGTTGCGCCAGCCCGCATGCTGCAGCAATCATTTAAACATCTCCTCTATTTCTTCCGCGAGCCTCGAGCGAATGTGCTAAGCCAGGCAAGTCACATACAAGAAGGCCACAGTGCAGCAGGATACTTTACAAAATGAAACAAATTTCAAAATAAAACACCCAGGTTTATGGTGATTTTGGCTGTCTTGACTTCTCAGCTGGTCTACAGCGAGACACGCGATCAGGCACACAGAGAGAAAGACCAACAGATGGACAGACAGAGAGACAGAGAGAGTGACACACACACAACCAAACAATCACCCAACTTGAACCAATTGCCAACAATCTCCTTGGTGTGTCAAGACCGTTTCAGATTTGTGTTGGTTGTTAAAGATGGGCTACACGTTTTGAAGAAGTAGACCTTATCTTATTTTAACTCGCAATTTGTCACCCACATATCCAAACACTATATATTCATCTCATTTACCACAGTTAAATTATTGTCAATACTCAAATTGTAAAACCCAGATTGCCTCCTAAACAGCACTGAGTGTGTGACCATTCACTTTTTTCTTTGGTGTTATTATGTTACATAAGAAGAGATCAGCAATATGCATTGGGGTAAGCAACAGAGAAGGCCTTTGACGATTAGACTCCTTCGATGTGAAGCCCAGGACAGACAGGACATGGCTTTTAATGCTTGTATTATCAAGATGATCTCGTGAATCGTGCCCTCCACTTCCCAACCTCTCACTCAGAGAGCTTTTTTCTTACAGCTCTCGTCGATTGTCTCATACACAGGTCTTGTCAGAGTATTAGCTTGTTAAACATTACAAGTGCAGAGCCTCCCAACCCTATCGCCTAACAAAATTACCGTCCCACACAACGCAGCTGCATTCTCAATTTCCAGCGACCGGCATACATTGTGAAATGGTTGACCCCGCTGAACACGTGGTTAACGTTGTGAATTGAAAAAAAAAATCATATACATCCAGTCACTGGACAGGATCACAAACATGACTGAGTGATTAAAAACAATTGCAAAGACCATCTTGGTAATCTAATAAGTACTCGGTTAGGTTAAGAAAAAAAGATCATAGTTTGTTTTATAATTATGTTTATTACTTAATATATATATGTACATATTATAAACAAGTCAATGATGACTTTTGGTTCAACATGGGACACAAACAGCAGTCCTGTTTGTTTGACCCATCCATCCACCCTAACCTCCTCTCTTTGGTCCGTGAAAAAATACATTTCCCTTAAAATGTAATTACAAATGCACTTTAGTTGTATGGGAATCATATTTTTTGAAAACAGTGATGAGCCTCCATGACACGTTGTTATTGACAAAGATAACAACACGGAAATAAAAGAAAGGAGAGGCAAAGTATACCAGCAAGCCCTTAAGGTCAGATATCAATATTTTCCAAGGTTTTGTATCTTTAGACCTACAGGAGAAAATCCACATCTGTCTACCCACTAAACAGTGAAGACACACTGTTAACACACCACAACCCTATATGCCTCAGTCTAAAGTGTTCCCTCTACCTTATCTTGAGCTAGGCATTGATTTGTTTCGATACAGCTTTAACAGCAGCCCTACACAACATGGTATTGTACCTGACTTTCTGACCACTTTGTTTGGGAGAGAAGGGAGACATGAGAAAGATACATAATGAATCATTAATCACTGAATTGTTTTAATGGTTAAGAAACCAACAGTACACCAACAGTTGCACCTCCAGTCACCAGTCTGTCAAGCTTCTGAAGTTTGTGGATTTCTGATGGTGACAAGTCCGCCTACCGGTGGAAGGCTGACCACCTGGTGACCTGGTGCAATCAAAACAACCTAGAGCTCAACGCTCTAAAGACAGTGGAGATGGTTGTGGACTTCAGGAAGAACCCAGCCTCACCTGCCCCAATCACCCTCTGTGGCTCCACAATTGACTCTGTGGAGTCGTTCCGCTTCCTGGGAACTATCATCTCCCATGACCTCAAGTGGGAGCTGAACATCAGCTCCCTCATCAAGAAAGCACAACAGAGGATGTACTTCCTGCGGCAGCTGAAGAAATTCAACATGCCAAAGATAATTATGGTGCACTTCTACACAGCCATCATTGAGTCCATCCTCATATCCTCCATCACCATCTGGTACGCTGCTGCCACTGCCAAGGACAAGGGCAAACTGCAGCGTGTCATTTGGTCTGCAGAGAAGGCCATTGGCTGCAATCCCGCACGCCGCCGGACCTGCGCGCCACCAGGACTCGCAGGCGTGCTGCAAAGATTGTGGCTGACCCCTCCCACCCCGGGAACAAACTCTTTGAGCCACTCCCCTCTGGCAGGAGGCTGAGGTCCATCAGGACCAAAACCACACGCCACATGAACAGTTTTTTCCCCTCTGCCACTAGCCTTACCAACAAGGCCTGGAACCCACCCTGACTGTCTCACCACCCCACCTTTGGCTCTACATGCCACTGTACCTACTCTGCTGTAGCGTTCCTTTTTAATCACTGTTTAACTTATTTTATTTTACATTTTATTTTTATCCTTATTAATACATACTGTGTGTATATGTTTTTACTTATATTTATATTCTTTTAATCCTTCTTATATTTAGAGAATGTGTGACATGCACCAACAACACTATGACATGAAAATAAAATCAATCAAAGTCCAACTACATCTTAGTATATTGCTCTGATATCCACCTACACATTTATGTTGAAACAAATAAGTCACAACAGGAAATTATATTCAATACATGTGGTAGAAGTATGCACTTGGAACTGGTCTTCATTACATCCAGTAACACATTTATTGTACAGTCTTCATTGAACAGGCACGGTTGATTGTGAAGAGGCACTTAAATTCATCTAATATCCTGTCATAATCAACATTATACATTTAACACAACTAATTACATTAAAATGGCCAAAAATAAAGCCACTTTAAGCAAATATTTCTGTCAACACACTTCAACCAACACATGGGTAACTGTCACTGTCCAACATCTAATCACATGCTTTATAGGATAACCTTACTGTAGGGCTAAATATGAACTGTCTATCATAAACTCTTTTTTTTTTTTAAATATTACAATAGCCAAGTCTGTTAATTGGGTCATTAATAAAGCTAACAGACGTATTAATGAGGTAATTAATTAGGGTAATAAATGCATTGAGGACATTAATTAAGGCAATAAATATGTTCACATGAGCTATGCTCTGTCATGCAGTACGTGTCTCTCCATAACCAATCAATGGTATTAATAACTCCTAGGAAACCTATTATGTAACTATGGTAATGTATTGATCTTACGTGTTACCGTGTAAATAATAATGAATCTACACACACAACAAGATCAATATCTTGTTATCATTATACTGTATGTCAGCCATGATAAGAAGGTAGCAGATGAGAAGTGGACACAGTAAAAAATGGAGGAGAGAAAATATCACATCATCATTTTGCAGCAAGATAATTGAGGGTCAAGTCATGGCATGAAATTATATCATACAATGGGGAAAGGAAATCGAAGAAACGTGACTAACTACACATAACAACTCTTTCTTTTCTGGTGTTAAATTTGTTATTTCAATGCAGCTGTATATGTGCCAAGATTGCAGATACATTTTGTAACTGTATGTGAACAAATTTCATAAATCTTCTCCCACAATTGTCAACTTTCATCTGGGACAGCCCAAAATTGTACAGTGTAAAGGAGCCATAAACGACAACTAGAGCCAAATTGGCTTTCTTTAATGTAATAGTAAACTGCCCTTAATTTGTTAAATGGTCAATGGAAAAATATTTTCGGTTCTGGTACAGTAAGTCTGCTGGTTGCAGATACATAGAGAGGAAGTAGACGGTCTCTTC
The DNA here is from genome assembly GCF_010015445.1 of Perca fluviatilis. Classification (NCBI taxonomy): domain Eukaryota; kingdom Metazoa; phylum Chordata; class Actinopteri; order Perciformes; family Percidae; genus Perca; species Perca fluviatilis. Next base: position 13,230,111 of record NC_053128.1, read on the forward strand.
TATTGCAAATTTATGTTTTAGATTTTGTTGCTTGGCAAGTTTTAAATATTTTCAAATACAAAATGGGTCTATGTCTATGTAATTTATATCTGTTGTTTTATTTAACTTTCATCATTATGTGAACATTCTTGAATTAATTAGCCACATTGGACTATGGAGCTTGAAAATGTTTGTTTTTGTTGAGCAAGAAGCAGATAACCGTAACTGTTTCAGCTTTCCAATGCTGGTAAGACTGAATTCAGGTACAATATTTTCCCAGTTTGGGCTTCATTTAAGTTGTTTAAATAAATGCAGCCATATTAGACAACCCTTTGCATCAATTTACATTGATGAATGGTTAAGGCTTAAATAAAATCCCCCTGAACCTCTGCAGGAGGCTGGGGTTGTTGATCTAAATTTATCTACTTTACATGTGAACCTAAACAGCAACATCAGTAGAGGCAGAAGCAAACTGTTATTGGACTGATTCAATATGTTTGGTCTGTTTCTTCTCTAAGGATGCTTTCCAGTGACTATCCCCATTAATTTTGTTTTAGTTCAAGGTTTAGCTAAATACCTGTCATGAAAACCATCCCACATGGTCTATGTTACGTTCAAACGAAATTAGGATTGTTTTTCCTTCATTTTCCTAAGTTTGGTCAGGTTGGCCACAAAATGAAAATCTCTTCTTTAGACCATCTTTCTTTGTCTTTCGGAGAGTCATAAAAATGACATTACCTTAAACAAGAGAGCCATTAGACTTTATTCCTCTATTATGAGTCCTAATCCCCTTGCTCTCATCATTGACAGAAAGTCAAACTACAAACACATTCACAGCCGGGCAAAGCACAGAGAAATCAGGCCGGAGCAATAGCGCAAAGGAACAGCTCCCAGTGCAGTTATTTAGATAAAACACACACACATGCACACATACATACTGCAGAGGCTAGAAAACACACACACACACACACACACTCACTCACTAACTGCAGAGGCTAGAAAACACATACACACATGAGTACATGAGCCCTGTAACAATATTGAAACAAGCATGCACAAATACATAAATTGCAGATAACATGCAGTCAAACAGAAAGCGAAGTGATGCCGCAATACTGACCTGACATCTATTGTGAGTAAGTGATGGTTGAGGTGTCTCAAGCATGATATATCCCAAAAAAATCCATCAGAGTTAGGAATATTTTAAGCACATATTAATTAGTAAGGCATGCTCTTCACACTAGAAGTGCCGGACTTCCATAACTACTACAACAGCAGTGAGCGGTCATTTTGACCGCTAATTGCGATATTGTATTATGTATTCCGTTAGGATATCTTTAGAAAAATGTAAAACACCGAAATGTTTCATTCATTCATGTTCAGTTCATATCATGGCATAGTAAACCGTAATTATTTCATACATTCATATCCTGAAAAATATGGTGTGGAAATTAATTCAACTTAATACTCACTTAATAACTCATACAAGCCAAATAACAATTAAAAGTATCTTATTTGAACAATTAGCTATAACCTAATCTAACCTGGCACTGCCTCCGTTTTGGCGTCTGCTGCGGTGTGCAGCGCTGCTCTTTTTTCCTCCATAAACTCCGCTCTCAGCTCCTCTGCCAGTTGCTGCATGAACTTCCTTCGGACAATTTTACTGCTGGTGCACTCCTTGGAGAGGATGTGTGCAATGATTCCAGCCAGTTCGAGGATGTATAAAGTTATATGAACATGTAAACAGCCACCGGCTATCTACGTGTACCGTGCCTTTCACAGAGCGAGCGCCCGGTGTTTGCATTCTGATTCAGAACAGTCCATCCACGCCGTATTTATTGTAGTATAGCCTACTTTACCGACTCTGGCTTTGCCTTCGGCACATCGGTGATGCCCACACTTGTTACTTAAGACCGCTAGTTATGTTTCTCTGACAGAGACTATGGTAGTTACTAAGCAACCCAGATGCATCTTCAACTGCGCAAAAGATTAAAAACAATATCGCGAAAATCAATATGACCGTGTATGGCCGAAATAGGTAAAAGTGATTGTATTTTCTTTGCCTTTTGTGTAATGTATATAAAAACAATTTTAAATTAAAATATAGACTCTTTTAAGAAAAGTCAGGCAGGAGCAGGATTGTATTTTTTTTATTCAGCAAAGTTATTACACATAAATTTCAAAACGGTCAAAATGACCGTCATGGCCGTTCTAGTGTTAAAATGCTTACACACTAGTTAGAAATTTGTCCATTTGAGTAATTGTCAAATTACTCTAACATGATGAACTGAAGGCTCTAGACTGTTAGCAGCAGGCTAAGAGCACTGGATTGATATTTAAGTGCCCGCAAATACTTAATGTTATTTTCGTTCTTTCCATTTGTCCTTGTCCCTGCAACACTCTTTTAGCTAGAGTACATAGCTAAAGCGTCCCATGCTACATTAGACACTTGCTATAGACTGTAGATAGCTGCTATGTATGTGCAACAGTGTGTAGCTTAATGCAGTGCAAAAAGACAGCAACAGTTAAAGTCATTGAATCTAAATACACTGCTTGGGTTTAATACAGTTTTGTTTTATACATTTTTGACAGAGAAACAATGGACCTCATGGAAAAACATTTTGGTATTCTTCATTCATTCTTCATCCATACTTTTTTCTGTGGGGTTTGCTTGTAAGAGTTGCTTGTTTCAGCCTGATGAATGCCGGCTATCTTTATTCACCATTTGTACATATACCTACGAAAGGATATGCACTATATTCCTTGTTGATATTTGATGTTAAGCAGTGAGCTCTAGTGGCCGCAGAAATTATGACGAGAGCAAAGGAGGAAGTCAGCTGACGTAGTAAAATAAGGAGGAGTCTGGGGTGGTGGATGGGTCCAAAAACACTGAACTTTGCCCGGGGTGATCGTATCCCCTGTGAAACTAGAAGTTGACATTCTTAAATTGTACACTAACCCTAATCCACCTTCGTATGTAACTACCTTAACCAAGAAGTTCAGATGCCTAAACCTACCCGGTCAAGTTTTGGTGCCTAAACGTAACTGCTACGTATCTGTGCCTCCTTTTCTGCAAAACGCTCTCTGTCTGATCGGGGCCTAAGACTACTTGTTCTGTCCAGTATCAGATATGGCTTCTTCTTTGCAACAAAGCCTAGAAGGCCCTTTTAATAGTTGATGACACTGTACTTTTGCAGGAACTGTTCAATAAATCTGCCAGCTGAGGACCTACTGTGGGAGGTGCCTGTTTCTCAGACTAGGGACTCTTAACATATTTATCCTCCTGGACAGTTGTGCATCTGGGCCTCCCACTTCTCTCCCTATTCTGGATAGAGCCAGTTTGTGCTGCTCTATGAAGTTTGTAGTGCACACCCTTGTATGATAGCTTTAGTTTCTTGACAATTTCTCTCGTGGAATAGCCTTCTGTTCTCAAAACAGTTGATTGTGGCGTTTCTAAAGAAAGCTTTTTGCTTCTGGCCATTTTAAGACTATAAACGAACCTGCAGATTCTGATTCTTCAGATAGGCTACTCAAGGAGACCAAAGAAGGCCAGTTGTTATTATTTATTTAAACAGCAAAACATTTTCTCAGCTGTGCCAACATGATTGCAAGGGTTTTCAAAAAATAAATGTATCTTTTACTGAGGTAATTTAGAATCAGCAAACAGAATGTGCCATTGGAACACTTGAGTGATGGTTGCTGAAAATCAGCCTTTTCCAGCAAAAATAATCATTTGCTACATTAGCAATGCCTGGACTGTATTTTTGATCAATGTAATACAGTATTTCCATAAAAGAAGAAAAAGTGGATTTCCGTCAAGGACAATTCCTTAGTGAACTTTTGAACGGTAGTGTATACCCATTTCATGCAGATGGTTATGCTAAATCAGTGCTAAGCAAACATCCTGTTACAAGTAACCCTTTCATAATTAATTGCTTTACAACATTGAATCTGCAAAAATAATGAGGAGTTTGTGACACTGAAAAACAGAAAAAGACAATTTAATGTATGTAAAAGTACAGAGAGCATGCATATCTGAAATACAGTAGTTTCTTGGCCCAGTTTATTACATTTAGAAGCAGAGAAGTTGTACTTTGTTTTGTGCTCCATTGCTAATGTGTCTCAAATGGCTAAGCGTCAGACAGCAGTGCATTTAAATTTACTTAACTGCATCTGTGCTCATTTACATCATCAGTGCTAGAAAAACATAGTAAACATTTGGCTTAGTAATATAAGCCCCATTGAGTCACATTTAGAAAACACTCTTAACGTCTAGGATTCATCATGATGGGCACATACACTTGAACACTCAGTGAATCAGTATTTACTCGGCACTTGGTCTGCTTTTATGGCCATTAAAATACTATAATGTGTAAATACAACAGTTTTAATATACTGTATGTCATTATGCTCGCTGTTTCCCATATGAGCTTTCTAAAACGTAGCATATATCATCAAGCCTATTTCATTGCCTTAAAATTATTAACCTTTAGCCAATTTTGCGGCTTGATTATGCCCTAGCATACAAAACCGTTTTTACTTGCATTTTTTGAAATATGTTAGGTCCATATGTGTTTGTGTTATGTTGTGAATGTGAATGTGAAAATGAACTGCTACCACCTTTGTCAGCTCTAGCCACTGAAAAGAAATAAGCAGAGAAATCAGGCCAATTACAAAAGCTGGTCAGTCTGACATCATATTGCCTGAGCTCATTACTATTCATTAGCTCGCCCAGTTGGGCTGGGTAAAGGATTCTGACAGCCGGGCTCTCATTGGCTAGCTGTTAGCCAATCAAATTCAAACAGCTTATCTTGTTGAATATTAATGAGAACTGGCAGAAATCAAGCTGAGTCTTCCTGTAGGCTATCTATCATAAATCCCGCCCCCTCCATGTTAGCGGATGGTACATGGACCAAACTCAAAAATCTAAGTACACTTCAAATAATTTGTTCCCAAAGATGGTTTCTGTCATTTTAGGTAGTTCTGATCACGCTGTTTGTTCAAGTGGTCATTGTTCTGATAAGTTTGGATTTAATTAGTTATTTGATGCTACAAAAATGTGCGGAAATGTCATGATTGACAGCTGTGATTGACTGGCAATTGGCTGGCCGGGTGTATGGGCAGGACTTTGATACCGGGGCCTTACTGTCCGATCACTACTGTGCAGACTTCGGCTCCAAAACGGCGCACCCCACATCCGTGATATTTTGGCTTCATTTTTGTACAATGGGAGAAAGCGGAGACACGTTGTCCATCTTATTTTACAGTCTTTGTCTTTGACGCAAGCTAAAGCAGATAGAGGGGTCAAAGGTTATATGACGCCTTTGATAGGTGACCTAACAACACGCTCCGAGTCATTGTTTAAACATGTATGAGTTGTTTCTGAATACTTTTTCAAGAAAAAAAAATGTATGCAACAATATAAAGTGTTAAATGCATCTGCAAATAGCCTGGTGAATTCTCAAAAAAGGCTTAGATTTTTATCTTCACACACCAGCTCTCTCAATCTGTGTTAGCCTTACAAATACAAACACACGCTGACTCATCACATGTATTGGAATGTTCTGTCCAGTTCCAGGAATAAACTGACTTTCATCTCACTGGAACTTGTGCAGACTGATCTATAACCAAGGACACACACACACACACACACACACACACACACACACACACACACACACACACACACACACACACACACACACACACACACACACAAGTTTAACTCTCTTCCAGATGTGCAGATGTATCACTGCGAAGAAACATACTTGCTTCCTCCGACTTGCAGTTCCAGGCATTTGGTTTCGCCAAATTTTCTTTAATTTGTGATGAAAACGACTCCCTCAAAGCGTAGCCTTTTGTGTTGAGTTGAATTGAACTGCACAGAAGAATGTAAATGAATGTATTTTGTCCCATCTCGATTGTGTCTTCCTTATTTACTATTCAAATTGTATCTTTGTGCATCTGTGTAATGCTGTGTGAGACGTAGACTTTTTTTTTTTTTTAGAATAAATACTACATGATGTTTAGTCATGGCAATGTTCTGGTATTGATTAAAAAAAAACAGGTCCAAACAGACCTGAGTTCCTGGTGTCAAGGCCTACAGGCTTTAAACATCTATTGTTACGTGTGCGACAGAACAGACCCAAATGCAAGACTCAGAGACAAAAGGGTTTATTAGGATAAAGGAGAGAAGTGAGGGAGAGGGGGTGAGAGGAGGCAGACAGCAGGGACCGGAGCGAAGGCACGAGGGCTGAGGCTGGGGAAGGAGAGGGAGCTTTGGGGGAATGGGGAAGCTGAGGGCGAGAAGTCTAAGGAAGAGGCACAGGAACCCGAGTAGCAGAGGAGTCGAAGAGGGGAAGGCTGGAAGTGGGAGCAGAGGCGGAATCGAGCGTGGAGCCGCGAGGAGGGGACCGGGTGGTGAGGCCAGCTGACTGGAGACAACGAAGAGTGGTGAAGATGATGGCTGAGGAAACAAACACAGAGAGAGGGATTTAGACAAAAGGAAAACAAAGGCAGATACAAGTACTGGTCTTGATTGGAGCTGATGACTGGCAGGTGAGTACGGCAGGAGAAGCGATGATGAGATGACGAGCAGGTGTGGGAAGTCCACTGGCCGGTGCAGGCAGGGGGGAAGGGAAACAAGGGAGAAACAGAGAGAGGCAGGGCAAACAGAGAAAATGGCAGGAAACACAATGGGAAACAAGAGTTCTGCAGCAATGCAGAACTCTTAATTTCATGCATGGGTATGTGTGTGTGTGTGTGTGTGTGTGTGTGTGTGTGTGTGTGTGTGTGTGTGTGTGTGTGTGTGTGTGTGTGTGTGTGTGTGTGTGTGTACAATTCTTGTTTGTACTTAGTGGATGTTCTGCATTGTGAGTTGTGTTTCCCTGTCAGTTTTCTAAAAAAAAATACTTTTAATCGAATATACAATCAGTAGCTACGTTACGTTTGTTGATACAGTTAGTGGGATGCAGGACACTTAGCTACTGAAGTATTTCAAAGCACTACAGCACTACATAACTAATGGCATAACATCAAACAGTGATTATTACTATAAATCTATAGCCAAAATATTTACATTGACGGTGATTGTTTTAAACCATGCATTTTTCTCTGTTTTAGTTATATTAAAGTTGCATGTGTGAGCATAATATACATATTCACAACAGCTTTGTAAATAAACCAGACTCATTATGTCCGTGGTTCTTGTCAAGATTCAGCAGCTTCAGCCAAAGCAGCCTTTTGTTGTTATGCTGTGAGACATACAAACCAAAAGTATTAAGGTACAATTTTACGATCAAATGTTTGATGTTCTTATTCTATCTATTACTGCTATTTTGGTGACAATACATACGCACATTCTTTATCAATACATGTTACAATTTGCAGTTTATTCATTTAACACATTTTATCATCTCACGACTGTAATTTGTGTGCCAAGAGATTGAGCGCATTCTTTTTGTCTTATCTTTATTCATGGGGAAATATAAAAGTTGAGTATGACTTGGGCAAACTTGGCCAATGTTCTGTGGTTTGTTTATACTGCTAACGAGCAGAAAAAAAGTAAAGAAAAGGAGAGAGGAGTTAGGCAGGAAAAAGTGAGAGTACATTGTTCTATGTCTACTCTGTTCCTTTGTGTCTATATAGCCCACCATTCATCACTGGTCAGAGAGCGAGCTACAGACACACTAAGACTAAAACATGTTTCCTTGTCACAGCACTACACCCTCTCCTCCACCCTACTTCACCATGCACTGTCTGCTTTTCCACCTTGCAACTTTTCCATCTGTGTGCCTGCCTGTTTCGTTTTTCTGGCTGTTACATTTTGAACACATTCTCTGATGGAGATGGAAAAAATACATGTGTATTTAAAATGGAACAAACCGCTGGGTTGGTGTTAATTCCCTTTTGCTGAGAAACACTCGCAAAACATCTTCTACAATACAATGGATAGTTTCATATGGATGAATGAGATAAATCTACACACACAAACTGTTCATATGCTTTGTTTTTTCACATTTACTGTAATGGATACTCTTATTTTTAAAATGTTATGAACATAAAAAATGACTAGGATTCTACAGCCATGCAAGCAGCTCTGTAAGACTGTACTTAGGCTTTTTGGTAAATGCTAACATAAACATCCCAACATGCACAAAATGACAATGCTAACATGCTGATGGTAAGCAGGTATAATGGTTGCAATCTTAACCATTTTAGTGTAGTACATAACGGATGGGAATATCATTAGTTATTTGGTCATGAACCAAAGTATCGGGAAAAAAATAAATAATTACCTGATGGTGGTGCTAGATGAAGAGTTAAGGGATCACGAAAGTGATTACAATTGATCTTGATGTGTGTCAAATTTGATGACAATCCATCCAATAGCTGTCGAGACATTTCACTAAAAGCTTAAAATGTCTAAATCATGTTGGCGCTAGGAGTGAAGTCACCAAAATGGTTGGAGTTTATCCTCTGGGGACCATTAATGTCTCTACAAAATGTCACAGCAATCCATTAAATAGTTTTTGAGATATTTTAGTATGGACCAAAGTGGCGGACCAAACGACTGCAACAGTACTATCCCTGGAGTGGCTAGCATGGCTAACAATTAGCCCTTTCACATCAGTTACAATGTAGTGGTTAACACATGCACAGAAACCTCTCAAACCACTGCTGCAACACAATGATCAGTGTATCCCAAACAGTAATTTGTTCTCGTCTGTTATTTTGTTTATTAAGTAAATGCTTAAATGGTATACTCAACAAAATAGATTGTGTCAGTGCCCTCATAAATGAGTCACATAACTGGTTGAAAATGTTGTTGTTTTCTAATCTGCTGCCTATGTGGTTATGGTCTGGTTTAAGTTTAGACAACCAGAACTACTTGATTGAGGTTTGGAAAAGAATGCCTTCTTTGTTCAAAGAAACCAACATTTCTTGTTGACGGAAGCAGTGTTGCCAACTCTGTTCCAATGGAAGTGGCTAGCACCAGCTGCAAAAGTCGCCAACTGATGTAATTCACTCATCTGCATATTTGTGACATCATTGCTCATAATTTGCATAAAGGTTAGTAGTTGTGTCAGCTGACTGCTTGCTGCTCACGGCCGAAGGGGAAAGCTGGGACTGTGATTACTCTGAGCAGCATTCAGGGAAATTAATTACAATGTAATATATCTTCCTTTTTTATCATGATCTGAAGCTGCTAAATGTGTCGCTTGATGCTTTTTTTTTTTTAAAGAAATAAATTCGCTGAAAGGGTCTGAAAAGTCGCTAATCTAGCTGGAAGTCGCTAAATTGGCAATATTGGACAGAAAATGAGAAGTAGACTCTCTTTTCACACACAATATGTTTTGGAGTCAAAACATCACTCTACTTTTTCTAATTGCAGAGGGTAGTCATAACTCACTTGAATGCAACAGGTTGTTTGCAAGCCTAATATAGTCATGTTACATTAACCATGTTATAGAATGTCAGGATTTGAGTCTTGAGAATTCAGTTCATGCAGGATCCTACCTTGACTCTGTGTGTTTCACAAGGGTCTGACCTCCCCTCTCTTTTCTCTCATTAGAGTGATTTATGCTGGTGTACCTGCACTGTCTGATTGAACTCAGTGTGTGGTCCTGTTGTCCCTGAATGATGTGTCTGTATACATGACAAATTTGTTGTTGATATGTCCCTGAACCAGTGTGACAAAGGTTTACACATCTTGGCAGCTTACCTGATTCACATGTTTATGTCTCTGCTTTCTTTTCATTCCCTTTCCTTCCTCAGCAGGCAGCTGTGTTATCCAACAAATGCATTGTACTTGTCATCTGTCATTTAGATAAGTCATGCTGTCTCCGGAAATTGAAAATGGCTCATTAACACACAGTGGGAAGGAAAAAAAACCTGAAACTTTTAATGACTTCATGAGAATTCTTAAAAAAGAAACTTTACAAGGTATTTCTCTGCGTCACACTGAAAACATAAAACTGTTTCCATGTGTAACCTAACATTTTTTCTCCGGTTGTGTTCTCTCTCTTTTAGTGTCTGTCTCTCTGCCCTCTCAGTCGTTGAAGCGTGTGATTGGACAGCAGTGATGCTCATTAGCATAATGCCGCAGCATCCATCTTCAGCCTGCATGAAGTTGAGGAAAACCTACTGTGTCGTGTGTGTGTGTGTGTGTGTGTGTGTGTGTGTGTGTGTGTGTGTGTGTGTGTGTCTGGAGCATCAGCAGCAGTAACCATTAAAGACAGGGTCAACCACGGTTGAACACATTAGGCATGTTGGCAAATGTCTCATTAGCAAGCAGATACTTGGTGGGAAACTTCATGAAGTGCACTCATTCAAACACTTCCTACTTCACTTTCCTGGCTGTCAGGTTGCTGCTATGTTGTATCAAATTGATAGGTATTGGTTTCCGTTGGAGTCGACAACCACCCATTCACAGGCAGCTTTTAAATGACACCCCAGTTCATCAGATTATTTGAATACATTTGGATGCAGACAAAAACAGTTAAGAATCTGTACCCAAGTTGGCCATTACTGTTGCCCATTGCATTTTACAGAGCTGCTTTCTACCATAGTTGTGTGAAAACAGTTTAACAATGCAATTGTTATAAAAATGGGAATTCAGCAGCAGCATTGTGGGGATGAAAAAAAAAAGGCATTTAGTATGTTGTGTCCCCCCATTGTTGTATTTTTAAGAAGAAAAAAAGCTGATATTGTTACTAAAACTATAATGTTGGTCTGCAGCCTTTGTGGTAATCATTTGTCTTAACTCCCAAGCCACCAGGGCACCCCTTTCAGTTCTTTAAGGCACATTGACGTTTTACATGCAAAAATTGCCTTCAATTTTAGGGAGGTGTCATGCCAGCAATAGTCCTTTTTTTAAGGAAGACATATTTTCATATGACAGAGTAGGAAAAGGATGTTTATGTTAAGACGTATAATGGCTGAATTCCATGCAACCGTTTTGATTACTGGGACACCCGAATAGAACAGAGCCATTGTTAACATTATTAGTAACCCCTGTGCTTTGCAACTGTATGTCAAATCAAAATATTTGCTGTGAGAAAGGCCTATGCTAGAACTGCCACACCTAAATGGAATACAGTCACAATTTATTTGATTGATAACACCTCAACTTGACCTGATAAAAGCATATAAACATTATACTATTCTGTATCGACATTGAGCATAGCTCTCAGTATTTTTATGATTTACATTCGACATGCACCCAAGCTCAAAGGTCCTATTTTAAACATCCCTCTCCTTCACCTGGGAAGAACAGGGAAGGAAATGAGCAATCTATTCTGACTTCTCAGTGCCTCCAAAGCAGCTAAATGGATGGCAACAACAGACGTAAGGGATGAAGTGACTCATCACAGTCAGGACTTAATATGTATTGTTTTTCACACTAAAGGAAAAGTCCAGCCTTGTTTTTTTCAGTTTGCAGTGTATCTTCAGAGGTTATAGAGGGTGTGGTTTACTGAATTCTGTGGGTATATCAAATGTTCTGCAGTAGACTATTGTCAAATGTGTTACATAAAATCGACATGCTTTCACTACAATCACACATACAGTAATAGCTAATCCCCATTTTTCGAGCTAAGGTAGCTGGACATTTCTAGTTCACTGCAGCTGAGCATTAACATTTCATACTTTACTGACTGCATTTCGAGATGCTGTTAATTATTCTACAGTCTTTTTGTCCTGTCGTAATACCCTCGGTGCTCTCTCCGTGGTAAAATTTCGATTTCACTTAAAGAGTTACAAGAGACAAAGTTTGTGAAGAATACAATTTCAAAATAGCTTGAGATCTTTGGGGTGCTCATGATGAACTCTTTCAAAACTTGTCATCAAATAGCTACAGAAGTTTTTGAATTTCACTTTGTAAAAGTTGCCCATACCCTCTAGACAAGTAAGCTGGCAATAACTGAAAAAAGTGTACCTGTCCGCAAACAGAGTGACTGACAAAAACACAGAGAGGTAGGGAAGACATAAGACAGGTTGCTAGATAAAACAGACAAGGGAAACAAAAGGAAGGAAGGAGGAGAAGGAAGAAACATTCTAATAGAACAGACCACCATACAGATGGTGCTGGCAAGAAAAAAAGGCAAAAAATAATAATTAAACACAAGCAGTATGACCATGTCGAGTGAGTGTAATTTTCTACCACATCCCAGGGAGCAATCGGCATAATGGTCACTTACCGACAAGGCTACTGTAGCACCTACCAGACTGAACAAATATGACAAAAAATTTGTGATGCTGCATGAGATCCAATTTTGTGAAATAACTGCTAACTAATTTCGTAGCAGCTACAGGAGAAATACAATATTGACACTACAATTTTTTATCAAAGAATTATTAAGTTGTAACAGTATTTAGTAGAGATATACAACAATTCAAGGGGGGGGGGAACAAACAAAGCCGCAGTATAACACAATAACAGTTAATTAATATTAAAAGAAAGAATTAATATGGCAGTGAGTGGTAAGGGCAAATCCGGATCAACTCAATTTATCTCGCAAGCAAACAGATTTAGGCTGTTTTGTTTTAATGAAGTGGTATTTGCCTAAATAGGAAAGACTAAAAGCATGATTGTAAATGTCTGTTTGTCATAAAACCAGATTGAAAATCATTGAAAAAGTCTAGTTATCGTCCAGGCCCACAGATGTTTAATACATTCCTAATGCTGTAAATGCCCTCAACTTCACACTGGCGCCACAGTCTGAGACAAATGCAGAATACAGACTGTGACAGTGATCACTCTGATGATGAAGTGTCATCATAAATGCTTATGCATTATGACTGCTCCAGGAAGAGTAATTTATCAGATGATTATCAAGTCATAAAGATAAAACATTCTAGTGCACAAAATACTATTTGTGCAAATGTTTTAAGACATCAAATTTTAAAAATAGGTCACAACTAGTTTAATGATGCACATGTATATCTTGATCTATGATAAAAAACTGAAATGTCAACAACAACAAAAAGTGAGACAGGAGGACAGAAAGGCAAGGAAACGGACAGTAAGGACCAAGTTATTTTAGTGTTATTAGCACAACTCAAGCTAAGCTATAACATCCCACCTTGAAAAACAGAAGAGCAAAGGAGTTTTCCGGTATGTGTGCGTATGTGAGAAACAGTGAGTGTCAAATATTGCAAAGTTTGTTATGTATAGAGCTCTTAGAGTGATATCAATTTTTCTATCATAGAGTCAAACACTAAACAAATTCAGGCGTGCACTTCTTTACTTGTGGGTACCCACATGACACAGTGCATTCCCTGAATTTGACTATCAAAACTCATTACCTAACCCTAATATAATAACATAAACCTACTTCTAAATGTAATACTATAACCAAGTCTTAACTATCAGTCCCAGCCAAAATGTCCTCACTTTCCAGCCAAAAAGTTCTCACTTTCAGAAAGATGTCCTCATTCTCAAGGTCTAAAAAAAGCAGTCCTCACATAGATAGAAGTACAAGAACACACACACACACACACACACACACACAGACACAGGTACACTCGCTTTCCTTCACTTCCTGATCCTTGTCAGCTCTGACAATTGCAGCTAGAATGTCCTCCTTAAGGGCCCATCAGGAACTCCTGGAACCTTTGAGAAATGTCACCAGTCAGAGTCACTGTGCTCTCACTTAGGGAGAATTTCTATTTTATTTTTGCCTGGGTTCAGTGGCTGGCTGATACCGAACCCGATAAAGTCAAGATTTTGGTTACTGGAGTGGCCTGGTGGTTAAGACGCACACTGTGCTCTGATCGCAACGTCCTCAGCTTGATTCCGGCCAGCACTGATCTTTATTGCACATCATTAGTTCCTGAACTGGTTATTATTTTTGATTCTACATAAAGAAACATAGCACATCTTGCCAAGTTGCAGTTACTCTCATACAGTATATCACTGATTGTGCCTATAATAATAATAACAATAACAATAACAATAATAATAATAATAATAATATAAAATACTATAAAATATCTCCCAAGCACACATCATCAAAACAATTGTTATATGAAACATCTTTATTAAACTTATAAATATGATCTTTTACCCTTTGCTTATTTAAATTTCCTGCAAAAGTATAATACCCAGTATGGTGTTTAGAAAAAAGACTTCATCTTCCTTGCTTTTACATTTTAGTTTTTTCCTTTAGATGAAGCAATCGCTTTTGACTCACACAGTTGCAGGTCATGTTTATTTATATTTCCTGGTTTCATGTCTACCCTTGATAAATAGACTGGACTTGAACTGCTTTCATTTACATTCTACTTGTTTATGAGGCAGTTAGTCATGAAGCTCTAGCTTGGGGCAAATATGATTGGATGAAGTGATTGATAGCATTTATGCACACGGGCTGACTGTGAGGAAGCTCACACTCAACTTTACATCTTTTATTTCCTTCTTTTACAGGCTACAAGATTATAATCCACATGACCATCACCTGACATGAAAGATAATTTACATACTATGCACTGTATTGTCAATTTGTATTAATGTATACTACATTTAAAGAAAGAAAAAGAAGTTTAAGGAACATTACAGACATTCACACCTAACTTGAAATGTATTAGAATCTCAACTCTCTAGCTACAATGATACATATCACGGTCATATGAGCACAAAATTACATTTAATGTGTCATCTTCACAAATCATTTGCATATACAGACAATCATGAGAGATTCGATTCACAGCTGAGGTGTGAAGATGAATCAGTAAAGAACTGATTTAATTTGCACTGTGCAGAATAACTTCTACTGCACCATGATGCTGTTCATCATCCAACGCATGAGTGAAATGTCACATTTAAATTTGTAATTCTGGTATTTCCAAGGTACCTGAACGCAGCATAAATTTAATTGTATTTCTTCAAAACAGAGCCAATCAGTTTGTCATCGAAACCTCAGAAATGTGAGATGTACCAATGTAAAGTTGTTAAGGGATGCAAGTCAAACTTAAATGTTTGTTTACCTCACAGACCGACAAGCATCAGACTGTCTGCCCAGGCTACTACAGGTGGGGATGTTTTATTCATATCATCGTACTGTATCAGAGTTGTACTTACCACCACCTCACAGGTCAGTCAGCACATTGAGAAAAATCAAGATGACCAGTCCACTCCTGCTGGTAAAACAACACTTTTTTTTTAACCTACCATAGAAAAAACATATATTTAAGTATTCTTAAAGTAACATTTTGAATGCAGGACTTTTACTGAAGTTTTTTGCAATGTTTTTTTCAACCCGTTCTCACTCCAAACTCGTCAGATAAGGCAGCTTAGTCAGTGGCGCTCAGCGTCTGATACAATGCACAGGCAACCTTTAGTGTCTGTATGGGACACACCGGGGTTTCAACTAACTCCAGAAATTCCGCCGGATGTCACTCTTTTTGGCTGGATGTCCGTTACCTTCCACTTTGTGTTGTAATTTTAAACTCCGGTCAATTTATAAGGACTATGGTTAACTGCTTCTCAGATCTCTGCAGGGCAAATCCAGACAGCTAGCTAGACTCTCTGTCCAATCCAGTTTTCTGTTGCACGACTAAAACAACCTTTAAATGTACACATTTCCCGAGGCTATTTTTGGATCTGGTTTTTCATCTGTCCTCTGTGTGAGAGTGAATCGTTTAGTTGGTAAGAATGACTTCTGCCTTTTATCTCATAATCTTACCAACAATAGCAATCATTTGTAAATCTACCAGCCCAAAATGTAATCTCACCACGTTACTAATGACAAAGATTACCATTCTGACTTTCTTCTGATGTTATCTGTGGGGAACGTCTTTAGGTAAGGCTTGTTTGCAAATAAAAAAAAAGATTTGGGCCACTTTGCTTCACCAACATTGGGAACAGATCTCTAGTCGCGCCACTGTAATATACAGTATATGCGGATGTAAGAGAGGCCCATGCGGGTCACAGGGCGTGAAAGAAAATCTTCACGACTGCGCATGCGCGAAGGAATAAACCCAATAGCGATAGCTCTTAGAGGGCTGTGCCTATACTCATAGAATCTGGAGTTACAATACATAACTATCGCTCTTTGTATTTTTGTATACCCAGACCGCCGGTCAGACTATTATTATTATAAAATGTACCCAATTTCACAAATATGTGGGATATTACTACATACATTCCTGTAATTGTACGTTGCAATGTCTGCTGTCATGTATTATTATCAGTTGAAGCATGCAGTAATCATTGCGTGCCTGACATAGCTGTTTGCAGAACGTTATAGTTCAGAAGTGTGGATGCTCACATTGTTATAGTTATAGTTATCATTGTTGGTGTGGACTTAACTCTGTGTCTCCACTGATGATGAAAAACGTAACAGCTGTATGACAACACAGTGCTGCCTCATGCTGCCATGGTCATGGAGGAAGTAAACACATAACACACTGTGCTGAGGTATTTGGGTTAAGCATTGAAGGTTCAGCTAAAACTTAATGCCGCCAGCATGAGTTTAAATGGAAGACAGGAATTTCAGAGAGTGGGGATGGCACAATGACACATTGTGGTTAAACTGTACTGCCTGCCTAAATGTTCTCCTCAATCGAGAGTCCATTAAATGCTTCTGTGTAATTCATCATAATCTCCAGAACCTTCTTCACTTATGTGAAATGAGTTGTACTGGTTTTTCCTTAAGACATGGCAAGTCTTTCCTCAACAGTCCAAAGTGACAGAAATGGTATAGGGACTTATGTAGGGAAAAGACAGCAGGTACTGATTTAAGCAGTACAGAAGTATGTACAGAGACAGAGTCAGAGACGAGCTGCGAGGTGAGGAGAGCAGAGAGACAGAGACGCAGCCAGAGTAACTGATACAGAGACATAAAGAGGAGAAGCCAGACAGGTCAGAGAGGAATATGCTTCTAACTTCTCTTCTGGGAGTGTGTGTGTTTGTGTGTGTGTGTGTCCGTGTGTGTGAGTGTGAGTGACAGAGAGAGAGAGAGGGGATAAGGTTTCAAGAAGTGCAGAGCAGACAGTCAAATCTCCCAAGACTGTAGTGATTGGAACAAATTAATGCCAAGGCTATTAATTGCAGTTTTACAGTATATCTTTTTTATGCTGTAGATACCAAAGGAAAAAAAGTGTTTCTTTTTGATTTTAGGTGAACTATAGTTTCTGCACATTGCTTGCAATAGAACTGTCATGTTTTGAAGTGATTATTCTTGTCTGTTCATGTGTGTGACATGTTTTCCATTTGTCTGTGTCCATTTCAATAAGTCCTAAACCTTTCTGCTTGTGTGTGTGTGTGTGTTACAGATTGAGAACATGTAATAGCATATCTTATGTGCTTGCTATAGTGTATCATTTCATTCCTGTGTTGACTCTCTGTGGCCTGAGGCGAGGACAGTAAATTGGCACTGTGCTGTGCTTGGAGGAGTTTGAATTGAGGTGAGGCCCCTATGAGAGACTCTTGACTGTCAAATAAAAACTTTCTAAGCTAATTGAATAAAACTCAAGCCATAGATCAAGGGATTTGTAGTCTGGTATTTACAGAGCAAAGAAATAATAATAATTTAAATATATATTTTAAAGATAGTCTGGTTGCCACATTTCTGCTTCCCTGCAGCCATATATCAAAAGCCGTTATCCACTGCCAGAAACCTGCACATGCAGAAACAAAGATGAAAACAGACCTCATCTCCATGGGGTTTGCATATTCGTCCTCATGCTCATGTTAGATTACCTCCAGGTTCTCTAGTTTACTTAAATAGTCCACACACCATTGACAAATTAATCTCCAGTTTCTTTTGACATGCATGGTTTTGTTCAGCAATTTTCATGTGAATACAGACGGTGTCTGACTATAGCTTGTTCATGAAGTACCAAACTGTTCAAAATGTTTTTTTACTCTGCCCTCTGCCCTCTACATCCTACAAAAGCCTTCAGCACCCCCCTCAGGCAAAACATAACAGAGCCTAGAGGCTCCAACAGCAAAGACTAGGCTGTTACCTGTGGGAACCGAACATCCCAACAAACCAGCCCGAGAAAAGAGAACAGGTGTGGAAGTTGTACACCGCCCCTTCCACTTGAAACAATAAAGACCGGAAATTGTCAGAGGTGGCTTACTCTTGGAGAATTTGTGCATTTTAATTTAAGCAAAGGTAGACTCTGAAAGAAAACACTTACATTTAGTATGATCACATGAACAATGTCCAGAACGGGAAATGACCAATGAAGGCAGCAGCAGAAGAGTTGGAGAAAAGAACAAATGTGCAAACAGTTGTGAGACCAATAATCCTTCAACCAAAAAAACAAACAAAGAACAGCTAATTACACAAAATGCAATCAAGAAAACTCTTTTTACAGATAATGACTGAAGTGACTCCTTGAAATATCTATTTCTTGGCTAAATATATGATACAAAAATATGAAGTATACATTTGTTTAATTCCAATAAGTGTCAGAAGATAGGTTATGAAACCATCCGATCCCGATTGCTTTGTGCTTCATATCCTATCATCTACTGACTTGATCTCTGGGAGTTGATTCTGAAAGCAGTTACGAGATCTCGGAGAACAAAGCGACACAAAGCAGGGTTCAGTTCAACAATGTTCTAAAGATCTAATGAGACACACAAGAAATATATATATATATATATATATATATATATATATATATATATATACACATTTTCTAACCATCGCTCCATTCACTTATATGACGGGATAGATAAGAAAGAGGCACCATAGGAAAGGAGGATTGGTTCAAGTTGGGTTCATGCAGATACATTTTCAGAAAGGAAAGCAGTGTAACAATTTATGATACCAAAATAAAACAGATGAGAGAGACTTTGTTCAGAGTTGACATTGTACAGAACGGAATGTAACATATTCACAACAATAGATATCCCCAGTGCATCTCTTTACAGAATCAAATTCCTTTAGATTCCTTTGAATAACTCTACGTGCTTTTCCTCTAGGATTAGTCAATAAACACTCCAATGTTCCTTGTAGATCTCTTAATTGAGTACCAATTTGCCTTGCTAGATACATTTTTAAAGCCTCCATAGAAAATGAAAAACTAAGACATTTTTCACCCTAACAAAAAACCTGCTACTATTTATTTGCTTTATTTCTCCCCAATACACATTTTCTTTTCTGGTATTCCTCAAAGAATTAGCACCAGTGTGTTGAAACCATAGATATAGAACAATGGTTGAAACTACCCAAAACTGTTCTTGGTAGGTCAACTGTTCTATTTTATTTTCCGGAGTGTCTATTTGCACCCCCGGTACGAATAGCCTCGGCCACACAGCTGAGCTATTCACACCCTGTGACATAACAACAAAAACACGTTGCTCGCGTGCACCGAAATCATGGCGGACATTCATCATACTACAGCGCTTTCTGTCTTCAGTGAAAGCATACAACCGTTAGTTAGTACCTATTTTTTGTATACAGTATGGTTACCTAGCAACCGATGCTTGAAGACACCAAGTGGTAAACAGTTGTACAACATTCTGTAAGAACTGCTAGGTGAGTGGTAAGGACACTGAGCTTTGGTCTGGGAGTCTGGAGTTTGATTCCCAAGTAAGGTGATCTTGTTTTTTTCATTTTGTATTGGATAATTTGCATGCAATTGCGCAAGTCAGGGCCTGCGAACGCAAATTTCTTTTTGCAGGGTGGTAGGGGAAGACTCATGAATATGCCTGCTCTGGTTGGGTTGGTTAGGTTTAGGCAAGATGAGTGGGATGGTTATGGTTAGGGTAAAAATGTCAGGGCGATAATATTCCAAAAAGGTGTAATACATGAGTAGTATGGATAACTGTGTGTAAATATATGCCAAGGTACTGTAAATGCACAGGGGTGCAAATAGCATACATTGATATTTGTACCAGACGGGGTATTAATAGAACACATTGCTGTGTGCACCGGCGGGGTACGAATAGCATTCATTTCTAACTGTACCAGGGTACGAATAGCATACACTGCTAATTGTACCAGGGGTGCAAATAGCTTCACCCTTTATTTTTTCTTACTTTTATTCTGTTATTATATGTTGACCATTTCTGTTGTCTTTTCCATAATCTAAGTGGACACAAAATAAACTAATTATATCATATTGTAAACTGTTAATGATGTCTGGGCCCCATGGGTCCAATCTGTTGCAATATCCATCATCCATCCAGGTTAAATCAGAATCAGTCTTGTTGTGTAACTGTTTGGGCCTTTACAGGCTTTAAAGTTTGAGATTGAATTATAGTTCCCTTATCAGACAAATAACTTTTTTAAGAATACGGGACAGTGAGGTAAGAGATGACATTTTCCACACAGTTAATTGTCATGATGTCAAAAAAGCTGTACATCTTTATGCACAACCCCTACCCCAATGTTTGTGTTGCACTCAGTCTTTGTCTTGGTTTCATCATTCTTGCTTTTGTGTCCCTCGTGTTCTATAAACCACTGCATGGTCTGAAGGTCTAGAAAATGATGTATCAAAACATAACAAGGCTGCCTGCCTTAGCTATGATTGAATTCCACTAAATCTAAAGGCCCAGTCTTGCTAACTGGTTTGAGTTAGAAAGTTTGAGTTTGAATTATAGTTCCCTTATCAGACAAATAACTTTTTTAAGAATACGGGACAGTGAGGTAAGAGGTGACATTTTCCACACAGTTAATTGTCATGATGTCAAAAAAGCTGTACACACCATCAGACTGATGACAGCTGATCAAAATGTGCTTTGTTATTTTTCAGCAGAGCAGGTTTAAGTTAATAAGGATGTAATAAACCTGTAAACCATTTTAGGCCATAAATGGGTCTAGATGAAGGGCAGGGGATATGGGATGAATTTGGCCTTGGGCACTGCCAAATGGACAGTGATGCTCAGAATTTTAATCAAGCTTTCAATGACATTTTACCAATCCTTACGCACAGACCTCCACATGCAACAGCACACACACACACACACACACACACACACACACACACACACACACACACACGCACACGCACACACGCAAGCACACACTACTATTTCTGATGGATTGTAATACTGAGGTCAGGTCATGTCTGTGCCTCCTCATCAGCTTGTTAAATCTCACTCTGAATCACATTCAGCATTTAAAAACCTTATGATAATTAGACTTCCTGCCGAAAACAGCCATTCCTGACCGACCTGCATTATTACAATTTTAAACTCACTTAGCTGGAAACAGAAAGCACATGTCACACTCTTAATGTGTTCTTTGAAATCTCTTTATAATCAAACAATTAACTGTCCTTGGAGGAAATCGAATATGTCGCAAAAAAAAAAAACTTGGCTATATTCTATATCTCTGGTTAATGTGGGAAGAATCGGTCTACATCTGCAGACACATGAAGAAGAAGGAAAAACTCAATCGCAGGTCATGTAATAGGAAATATATGTAGCCTATGTATGAATTAATAACACAAAATTTCCGGTTCATATTAAATTTCTTGTTAAACTGACTGTCAAGAAAGCTCTAACTTTTCTGAAAAAGCTCAACTTACTGAAGAGTTGTGTTGAAGTAGCTCAGGTAACTGTGTGTGGTCTATTGGATGGAGAAGGCAGTGGCTGCATCCTGTATATGACTTTTCTCTCTCTCTTGCAGCGTATTTTGTGTGCATCTTGTTTGTGTTTATTTCTAAATGTTTTGCAGTGTATACAAATCAGGGCACCAAAATACTGTTGTGAATAGAACTAGTATTCCTTTTAAGCAGTTTTGCACAAATCATACATAGAAAATACTTGGAAATCAGTCACAAATGTCCTGGCCCTCAGCATGCATATTTATTAAGGAACAGAGAGCAGAGAGAGTATCATCGTATCATGGCCAAAGCATGATGTGTCCTTAGATGCTCTGATGAACTGATAAGTACTAATTGAGTGAGACAGTGAATAAGAGTAATGCATTTTCTCCAGTCAGCTCTGCTTAACATGGCTGGGGCCAGTAGTGGTTTTTGGCAGGGGCGAAGCAGGCAGCCGCCCGGGGTGGTGTTTTTTCATGACACATGGGGGGCGGCAAGAGCACTTAAAAATAAAGAAAAAATCCTCTGCGCCACAAAGCCAAATATCTTCAAAGGAATTGTTGTTGATAATAAAGAACACTAATTTAATAGTGATAAAGGGATGGTGCACTCCCATGCCGGTGGGAAGATGTATCCGCACTACCAGACACCCTGCAATGCCATCCAGCTCTGCGGCTCGATGCGCTATTTAGGATTCACAAGGAGGAGCGACGCACGCGGCGGTATGCACGGGATGTGTGTGTGTGTGTGTGTCCTACCAAAGCAGATAATTAGCTACACACATAGTTCATTATAGGCTAAGTCTTAAATATATTTGTAATAGCCATTGAAATATTTACATTTTACATGAAAAAAGTTACTCTCAGATGTGACCAGTTTGGGACGTCGCATAGCATTACTGTATTTGCTGGGTTACATTTTCACATAATTTATATACAAGTGGACACCTGGGTATTACCCCCATATTGATATAAATACACCCAAAACATGCAACATGGATATTGTAGTTAAATGATTGTGATGTCATAATGCAGCAGCAAAGTAATCTGTATTTTCTGTCTTTAAAAAACTACTAATCGATTAAAGGTTAAGGCTGGTGATAATCTGTATGTTTTAATCAATAAATCCCATTAAAGACCCAAACCACAGCCTGATAAATCTTCTTCCTCCAAAAACACATCAATGAGCAACATCTTGTTAAAAACACATCAATGAGCAGCATGTTGATAGGAAGTGATTAGCTAGCAGTACACAGGTCATACTGTACATACTACAGGTAGCTACAGTGCATGTAAATATGTAAGTCAAGGTGCATTCATTTACTACAAATTTTTTAAGACTGACTTGAAAAATTTAAAATCGATTCTTTAACCCCCAGGCCGCCAACACACATCCTATACGCATGTTAAAGATTGATGTTTTCAGTAGAAATAAATAATAACAAAGAAATAAATGTCAACAAATGACAACAAGTGTTATAAAAAATGTTAAAAATCTGAGCGTTTTTTTTTTGGGGTGGTCTTGCGTGTAATTCAATCTAGAACCGCCACTGGCTGGGGCAATACACAATATTGGTTAGGGTTGGGCATCGTTTGGATATTAACGATTCTGATTCTGATTCCAATTCCGATTCTTCCTTTCGATTCCGGTTCTTATCGATTCTCAATTCAGATTCTTTGAGGGGTGGAGTTGAAACGGGTCACATGCCTATTTTCACAAATAAGAGGAAAGTTTTATTTTGATTCAGTGGTGGTTTGCAGTTTTACAGCTTTTTCAACATAAAATAAAGCCACACTAGAGCGCCGCTTACTGTGCTCCATGGCTGCAACACAACAAGCACCTGGCCACTACGGAAACCAAAACTTGCACATGTTAAATTGGGAAGTGATGATCGGATTTGAAACCAAATCCTCCAAACGATTCCAAAACAGAAACGATGGAATCGTAATTTTTTAAACGATTCCGATTAGGAATCAGTGCTCGATACCCAACCCTAGTATTGGTTAAGTTTGATTTGACATTCAAAAGAACAGCAGGATTTGAAAACCCATGCACCCATAGCTGACATTTAATCTGAGCAACAGAAAGAGAAAACTGCAAAGGAAAGGATAATTGAGACATGAAACAGGACATTTGGGCATTTTTTAAATTGATTTTAGGTTAATATGTCTGTGTTTAATAATGTAGTGTTGTGCAAAACTCTATAATAAACAGTGTACGTTCTTAAAGCGTACTTAAAAACAGCTAATGAATAGATTTTCCTTACATACTGTATATATATTGTTGGTCAAATGGCCTTCCAGTACATTCATTTCTGTGTTAATGCACTGACCCTACTGAAAAACACATTTAGTCGTATTAGATAATTAGTTATAGTTAATGATAATGTTGTTTTATTTGCATCTTTAACAAAAGAAAGAAATGCATTCACATACATGCAAGCATTCTGTACATCTTTAAGCACAACCCCTACCCCAATGTTTGTGTTGCACTCAGTCTTTGTCTTGGTTTCATCATTCTTGCTTTTGTGTCCCTCGTGTTCTATAAACCACTGCATGGTCTGAAGGTCTAGAAAATTATGTATCAAAACATAACAAGGCTGCATGCCTTAGCTATGATTGAATTCCAGTAAATCTAAAGGCCCAGTCTTGCTAACTGGTTAATGAATCAATAAAGTGTCCTTGCCAGTTGTCACAGTGGTGTGTTTAGTCTGGCAAAAGTTGCAAGAAGCAAGGGCATCTCGTTTTGCAATCATGTTTAGCTGTTATTGGAAATACAGGTAGTGCATTATTGCAGTTGGCTGCTAGTAAATGGTTCATTTCCTCAACAGAATTATTGTGAAATTGATAGCTCAGTAATGATGCATCTGGGCATCTGATAAATATAAACAAACTGAAGACACACCTTGACGGTGAAGTCAGAGCTCCATTTTAAGGCTTATTGTTGTCAATTTAAACAAGACCAGAAGCTGTATATAAAAGAAAAAGGACAGCATCACATAATCAGAAGTAATGTGTAAAAGCATCTTTGTTCATTTATAACAGCAATTTGCTTTGCTTTCATGTTAGTATTCAGCAGCTCTTGTACTTAATATGTAATATTCTAGAGCTATGGGTCTCTCAGTCAAAACAACAACAAAAGATGGAGCAATGCATGCATTGCCGTCAGTTTCTCCAGGTTAAGATTCCTTCAGTGTTAGGCTTAGGTTTTTCTTTTTTTTACCAGGAGCTGAATTATTCGCACGTTAAAAAAATCAGTGTTTCTCCATTTTTGTTCAGAACGTCAGCGGAGGGGCTGCAAGCCAGCTTTCTTTGATAACTTTATAACCAGCGTCCAATGACTAAAATCCTTTATCCTTAAGTTAAAAACAACCAACATCTAAAAAGTGTATCATAAAAATGTGGCTTAAAACTGGATACAAAAAATCTGTTACTGTAATGACAGCTTCTGGTAGACAACCAGATGCATGCACAAAGGGGATATGACGCCATTGTTTGAACATTGGTGAAAACATTTAGGATAATGTAAGTAATGTAGGTACACAACTCAACAATATATATAACATGGGTCTAGTTGTTTTCCACATTTCCATGCAGAAAGGTTGCATGTTTAAGCACAATGCTGCTGAGAGCTCAATGCTATTGTCAGCATGCTACAATGCTCGCAATGACAACTTATGTTAGTGATGTTTACGTGTTTAACCCTTATTCTAACCCCATCTTAATCATAATTGGGTAAGTTTAGGTTAGGGTAAGTTTATCTTGTTGGGACTTTGTCTCAAGATGGGAAGTAAGTCCCCACAATGTCACTGTGTGAATAATGTGTCATGAACACACACACTTCAGTAAACACAAACAGACACAGTGATTGTCAGCACCTCTGGCCTTCATACTGACAACTTAATTCCACCTATAAATATATGTCAGCTGCATTATGCCAATCAAGGTCAACTGCATTGTGGATGTGTGTTATTAGTATACCACTGAGTATAAGTGTGTGTGTGTGTGTGTGTGTGTGTGTGTGTGTGTGTGTGTGTGTGTGTGTGTGTGTGTGTGTGTGTGTGTGTGTGTGTGTGCATTTATTTGGTGGTACACTTATGTGAACATACTACTACAATAGGTATTTTATCTCCAAATTGTGTTATGGGACAAACAATAAATAACATGAGGAGGAAGTTGGTCTGTTTTTAATGTGCAACTTACAATAAGATGCTGTATATAAATAAAATAAATCCCAGTTCACCTCAGTCTAAACTTATGTTCTCCTACCTCAGTTCATAACAAAATATTTTTAAACAAAAATAACCCAAACCTGTTTTTAAAAACTTTTTTTTTGCATATTTTTTTTTTTTTTTTTTTTTTTTTTTTTTTTTTTTTTTTTTTTTTTTTTTTTTTTTTTTTTTTTTTTTTTTTTTTTTTTTTTTTTTTTTTTTTTTTTTTTTTTTTTTTTTTTTTTTTTTTTTTTTTTTTTTTTTTTTTTTTTTTGTGTGTGTGCACATGGGTGGTTAGGAGTTTTCACCCCCCTCACTCCAAGCATGATGGTGTTTTAACGATTCTGGCAGATGTTGTTGTTTTTGTTGAGAATGAGAATTGAGAATGAACTCACTTAAGTGTGAGATGGTGATCTGGTGAAATTACCTACCTTTACCCTTCAAGCGCAAACTTTATTAGTGCTGTAAATCAGCAAAGGGCCGGAATTGTGCTGCCATCTCTCTGTCGATGGGGTGAGAGATGACAGTTTGGACTAATCATTAATCTGCTGTTAAGAGGTGTGTTGTGGGCAATTAAATTTATTCATTATTTGTTTTATCATATTTTCTTTTTTGAATTAGTTAAATAATTCAGTCCCATTCTGTTCACTATGATTGTTGCAGAAAATCATTTTAGTTTTTGCACCCTGATCTTCAAATGTTACAAGAACTATCAGAGAGAAAAACACTCTACTGTGTAATGTAAAAATGCTAAACTTGCCTCTAGGAAAGACAATAACTAATATTTAAATATATCACAACAAGACAAGGAACATATGGACAAACAAAACCCACAGGGTTGAGCTACTGGCTTAAATCTTAAAGATATATACTTTATACTGTATGTGTCCTAAGCAAGACTAAGTCCACAGGAAGTCCTGAACCAAATACAAGTCAATGAAATAGGTTTTGGTAAAAAAAAAGGTTGAAGATATAAACACAGGAATATACTATGTAAAAATGTATAAGTACAAAATGCTATACCCATGTCATTTTGCTAGATGTCAATTACATCAGTGCAGCAGTGTAAAAACAGGAGCCAGCTCCTGCTTGGACTGCCAACTCAGCAGCTGAGCAGTGCAGATTACAAATCTGAGCCTTTTGGAGATCAGCACCAAGCAAATCTCAGAAGAACCTTCCAAAGGCATAATATGGCGTTAATCAATAATTCTCACAATAACTATGAAAACTTCTATACATATATAAAAACATATGTATATATATATATATATAGATATGCATTTTCCTTGTAACATAGGCAATGCTGATCGTTTGCTTATTCAACTTCTAGGGCAAGTAAGCTTAACTTATAGGCACACGATAGCATTCTAATGCATGTAAACAAAGTTTTCTCACCCTAATGTATGTAAAGCAGGAATGGACGGCATTTAAATAGAAAGTCATCCTTGCATTAGCTCTGTCCCAACATTGACTTTGTGCCAAACCTTGCTTTCAAATATTATGTCCAACATACTGAATTTTGTTTTTGAAGCTATATTGTAGTAATGATTTACATTAACACCCTGATGATACTTTTTAGTACAGATACTTTTTAATCGGCAAAGGTGTTGAAAAGACAACAACTCCCATGATCCCGTGCAGCCTCACCACGTGATCAAAAGTCTGTGTTTTCCTCCATGGTTTCAATTGAGAGACCCCTAGTGGCGAAAAATTATATATTGTACGTTTAAGTGTAAAGGACTTACAGGCTAGAGTAACTAACGGAACTGCCTCAAACTCTCTCTTCCAAAAACTGGATGTTCTCTATCACAGTGCCATACGTTTTGTGACCAGAGCCCCTTTTAACACCCACCACTGCCACCTCTATGCTTTAATTGGCTGGCCCTCGTTACACACTCAATGCTTAACTCACTGGTACCAACTCATTTACAAGTCCTTACTAGGCAAGGTCCCGGCGTACCTAAGCTCACTGGTCACAATAGCCTCATCCACCCCCAGCCTTTGCTCAAGCAGTTACATCTCCTTGGTCAACCCAGAAGCCTGCACCTCCTTTGGCCGCCACTCCTTCCATTTCTCAGCTGCATATGACTGGAACGTACTACAAAAAACCCTGAAACTTAAATCCCACTAACTGCCTTCAAATCACATCTGTCTTGAGTTCCTGTCTGTTCACTGCATGTGTTATTCCTTCATTCATCTTTCACCCACTGTTTAGCACACCCTTACCCTGTTATCCTTGTCACGCCCAATTGCATATTTGCACAAATGCACATTTTCAATGCTATCATATTCTGCTCTCTCTCTTTTGCACCTTTCATCTGCCCCGATATGCTCAACTGTTTTTTCTTACCACCTCAGTATCACACAATTTTAGTACACTCTACCGATCCACATCTCTATCTAGACCACAATTCTGCACTAACTGTATATGACTTTTTACAAAATTTTTCTTTTTTTAAAAAATATTATTTAAATTTTTTATTTCTTTTTTTTTTTTTTTTATTTTTTTTTCAACCCAATAGCACCTACTCTTTACCTTTACATTTTTTTTTTTTTTTTACTATTTTCACTAACTGTATATTGACTCTTCACTACATTTAGCATTTTATATAGACTGTATATTCATGTTTACTGTGTTATTTCTGACCTACATCACTAATTAGACCACTATTTGCACTAACTATATACTGACTCTTCAATACATCTCAGCATTGTTATAGACTGTCTATTCATGTATATTGTGTTGTTATTAACTTATTCACCCTCGACTCACTTACCCCTCCCTTCGCGAAGGCTTTCTATTGCCTACCTAATCTGCACTTTATGTAGCCTATTGTATTCAGTTTTTCTTGTATTGTATTGAATGTCAAACTGTATGTTGTCTTGCACACTTATGCTTTATTGTTGGCCAGGTTGTCGTTGCAAATGAGAACTTGTTCTCAACGGCCTACCTGGTTAAATAAAGGTTAAATAAAAAAATAAAAAAATAAAAGAGTAGGCGCCCTATCTCATAAGATTCCATCATAGAATTTTTACATATAAGAGAGAGCGCGGGGATGCTCGGAGCATTGAGCGAGCAGGTACGAGTAGTGAGTTGTCGTCTATGGAAAAAGATGGATAAAGCAAAAAAGCTGTTGGGAGTCAAAAATAGAAGATGAAAGAGGGAAAAGGAGATGGCATGTCAAGGGATGTGACAAATAAGTAAATAAGTGGATGGTGAAAGGCAACAGGTAGGATTTAAAGTGTGACGTCTGTGCTTGGAGGCTTGCAAATATTCATGTTAACAGACTAGCTAGCATTTGCTAACACTGACATTGTTTTGGGAATTTTTGTTTCCCCATGTTGGTCAAAGAATGGATTAATGCACTCACTACCACCTCCAATCTCTACACCATGGCAGGGAATACACCCCTTGTTTATACCAACAAGCTTTCACACAAATCTCCTCACATCTGGCACACTTTATTATAGCTGGCAGGGAATTCTGTTTGGCCCTGTGGCTGACAAATCCCTGCGTTACCACATTTGGACCTTTCTGGCTCACATCCGTAGTGTATGTTACAGGGGAAAAGGGGCGAGACAGGGCCATAATATGTGTGCACCCTTTTAATGGATTTTTCATTTGATCTTTGTCAGTATCAGTCGATTACTCATCAAGTGGAATAACAATAGGTATTAAGATTGACTTCATTTCATAGTGTTTTCAAACAACCATTTCAGAGTTAATACAATACTTCCAAAGGTTTCCCACTGGAGGTAAAAGAACGTGCAACTCCCAGAATAATGGTGTAGCCGTATCAAGGAGGATTAAGGGACTAGAGCCTGCTGAGATTTTCAATGAGAAATAATAATTGATGTACTGTAGTGCAACAACACAACATAGTCTCTACCTCTAACACAATACACTGTGTGTGTGTGGATGTGTGTTTGTTGCCAAACTAATTGATCTCACACACACACACACACACACACACACACAAACACACACACATACATATACACACACACGAATGCACACACACACACACAGATCTGGCTGGCATAATAGGTTGCAATACCTTCCCATCTGTGTTTGTGCTTTATTTTAGCTCATTTAGAAGCAGCCAGCTCTTATGTACTATTGGGCTTGGCTTATTAGTGGCAGTCTGGAGATATAACTGGCTGGGTGGTGGAATGAATTCATTTAAAAGGAACGGTATGTCAGGGGTCTTATGGGAAATCATAGATTAGATAAAACTACCTGCGTATTCCTTCTGGAGGAAAGTAACACATTACAGAAAGTATTAACTGGCTGGATTAAAGACTTGGACAGGGAGAAAGACACATATTGGGAGTCAGACAGACATGTAGGGACCCAACAGCGTAGAGTAGTTTGGGTCAAGTCCCAACTATATGGCCCAGGTGCAATGACTGGGTAAAAGAAATGTTAAATGTGGGGCCACAATCCGGAGAGTACTTTTAGTACACTTATAATTCCCAGTTTGAGAAGAGATGGGGCTCTGAGGTAGTCCCAGGTTCTTGTCTTCACCCTCAGCTGGGAAGTGGCAAGTGGTTGATTATTTTCAGAGTGAAACACTGAGGTCTGCAGCTAAGGTAGGGTGCAGCTGGATATTTAAGGCCAGGTTGGGGACGATGATGAAAGGATCAGACTCCAGATGGCAGACATCACCCAGAGATCCTTCAGAGTTAGACAGCATTGTGGGGGCAGGCAGGGGACACTGGTGATGAGAATGACAGCTCTATCAGGACAAGATGGAAAACACACTGATTCCAGCAAAGACACAACCTATTATGTCTTGAATATGTAAGAAAATGGGTGAATGATGAGGCTAAGAGGGAAGCCCAAACTTAGGTGAGGGGTTTGTCCTGCTTTAACCTGGGCTGAGCATCATAGTATTTCAATCAGGAGAGACTCCGTTGCAGATATGCAAACATTTATTACTAAGATATAACCACGTAGGTACAAACAAGTATTTGGAGATTAGTCTCCATTGTAAAGGGGTATCTATACAAATTTAATGTGTAGGAAAACCAAACACATCCCCCAATGGAAACTAGACACTGGTGGTGGTGAGAAGAATCCAAAGACGGAACACGAGCCGCCAGCCGGGAGAAGACTGAGAACACCCTCGAATAGGCCCGGAGGTGGAAGGGGAGGAGGCGGGTCGCACTCGTCTGAAAACACAGCTGACAGAAGCAGGAGAGAGAACAGATTTAAAACAAGGTAGACTGCTGTGATTGGTTAGAACATAAGTGCCAGATTCTAATTGGTATACAGAACCGAAACACCCACTGCCCAGCTGATCAGTTAAAGAGAAGAGAGACAACGTAATAGGAGTCTACCTGACTGAATTTACGCTGAGCTACATTAGTCAGACAGAAGAAGATAGAGACAGTCGTGGGGCTTGAAATATAATATTGTTTAGACACAAAAAGACAAAGAAGACAATAGGTGGGACATGTTGGGTGTGTAACTTGGTTTTAGTTGTTTTTACTTATACATTCAATGCCACGTGGCACGGGTAAAGGACGCATCTAAACCACCTGTGGGCAAAGTCTTGAAAAGATGCAATTCCTTCCTCCTTCCTCTACTGGATTGGTGAACAGCTCCCATCTGCAGTGGGATTATAATGCCTGGTGGAAAGTGAGGTTATACCCAGATAATGCATCATAATATTGGGTTTGCACATGGGCGCTCATTCCATTTTGTCTGTGTGTATTCAACTAAATAAAGCCTGCAGTTACAGTTGTATGATTGTCCTGTTTGTTTTTGCCTTTTTCTTTTGCTTCTCTGTTTCTACCGGAAATGAATGTACAAAATCTCTGTACATGTGTCCATGTGAATGACTGTGATACAGATGAAACAAAACACAAGCACACATTCAGTCAGGGCATCCACACCATGACTGCATACGTGTCAGTTATAACAATCAACCTATCCTAAGAAACACACATAAACTCACCAGATCGGCAGGGGGGAGTGGATTGTGTCTCTGATTTCTGCTACCAGATGACCTTTTTTTTTCCAGACAGTTTTCCTGAGAAAGGGCAATGCTTTTTTATGTCTTTACTTGAAATCAAAATGCAGGGACTGTGTACAATTTCAAGTTGAAGAACAATGTTTGTGATGATTGGGTGTTATGTTTCCCATCGCAGTCCCAAAGTAAGCCATTGTTGACAGTGGTTGGATTTTTGAAGTAAAATTACATTCAAAGCACTTTTTATAGAGTTCAGGAAGTGCATGGGCTGAACTTTGTTCTAGGCTGGTTGCGATTCAATTGGCAGGGCACCTTTTCCTTGCAGCTATTTTGTGGCTACACTGGCCTACACGTGTGACTCAGAACAAGTCCTTACAGTTTTTACAGGTATGCTCTGTGACTCTGATGGCAGGTAAAATAACGATTTGGCTTCTTTATTTCTCCTCAAAGTGTAAACCTGTATGGTGACAAGTGAGAAGCATCCACATATTGGTTTAATTTCTGAAACGTGAGTTTGCCATAACTACAGTACGATTAAGGGCCAACCGACGCTGCCCAAACAATCCTTGCTTCACCAATTAATCACTATACTTCTGGTAGAGTTTCGGAGCTATGAGGAGGCAACAGCGCGACACTGATATAGTATATTTAGCTGAATTGTGTAGAAACTATGAGTATTTGGAGCATACTGAACATGCAAAAAAAAACGTTGAAGGAAGTTTTAACATCAATTTAACGGCAATGTGTAACATTGTAATTCTTTCCCTCATATGCATTCAAAATCATGCAGTCGTTATATTCCTATATTTTTTGCCTGTATCTAAAGAACACCATTTTGTGGAAATAAATACTTTTTTCTGCAGACAGGTGTTAAAGTACTTTGTATTAGGAGGAAAAAATGAATGCTCATTTAAACCATTTATGTTCCTTTCTTCCAAATTAGACACTAATTGCCCATTAGCTTTGACAGTACTTTGTTACAGACTCTAAATCTTCTCACTGTGCTAAATGGTTTCTGTGCCAAATGGTTTCATGCCTTAAACGAGAAAACTCAGTGCCCGAATGTGACTCATTCAATGCCTGACTGAAGCCAGAGCTGAACTTCTCTGCATACCTGCACAAGCAGCATATATGTTCACACACACACACACACACACACACACACACACACAGACACACACACACACACACACACAGCGACAGAAATTCATTCAATATGGGGCCTTTGATTAATTAAGACCTGATGCTTTGTGATTGCTCATCATTGAGAGAGGATAGGGGGGGAGAAGGAGAGAGAAAGAGAGGAGCAAAGATGAAAATAAAAAAAGGAGACAGATAATAAAGTCAGGAGTGGAGGGGAGATAATGAAAGAGAGAACACAATTAATAAGTTGTGTACCTTGAGCCAAAAGGTCTGATCAGATAACATTGTGTTTTATGAAAAATGAACTTGAAAAATGAACATGCTGATCTTGTGATAAGCAGAAAACAATGTTTTTTTTTAACTCATTTGCTATGAAATAATGCTTTTATCACATTCAAAGTAGAAAATAAATTGTTCATTCATGTGTGTGATTGTAACGACTTTGGTGTCACTGACATGTGACTATAATTACAGCAAAGAGCACCCTCGTGGACATTATTGCTAAAAAGGGACATTGTTCAATCACATTGCTCTCTCTCTCTTTATCTCTTTATCTCTTTATCTCCCTCTTTCTCCTCAATGCGATCCTCCTGGTGTAATAAATGATAATTACTGATAATTGTTCTGTTTTGTACAATCAGCACACAGCTGCACATAAGGTCACAAAGTACAAAGTCATCATTTTGTTCTCTCTGTCTCACTCCCTTCTTCTCCTCATCCCTGTATTTGTCTTTTACTTTTCACTCTCTTGCTCCTCTCTGAATTTAAACCAGTGGCAGATAACCTTTGAAGCTACACTAATCAATTCTGTTATATTAACAACAGATTAAAT
Organism: Perca fluviatilis; assembly: GCF_010015445.1. NCBI lineage: Eukaryota > Metazoa > Chordata > Actinopteri > Perciformes > Percidae > Perca > Perca fluviatilis. The sequence goes on from NC_053128.1 coordinate 13,263,763, forward strand.
AACTAGATGTGATGTGAAAGTTGTCTTCTCTGTGACAAACCCAAAGAGAATTATCACCAGACTCTGCTGTTCTCCTCAGATTTACTGAACATTTTAACATCTTTTAGCTCATTACTTTGGTTCAGTCTCATCACTTATACCAAACCCATTTCCAGCAGCAGAAAGCTGTTTTCAGTGAACAAGTATTGATAAATGCACTATATGCTACTAGTTTGGGGACATAGAGGAGCATTTAGCAGCTGCTGAGCCTTTTTATTTTTTTTAGGGGCTGGTGGCGACCAAAACTGAGAGTGAATGTTGGGCTTGTATTTACTAGTTCACCACAAATATGACTTTAAATGATAGGTCCATGCCTTCTGGATATGTAGACAACTGTTTGCCACAACATTTTAATATGGTGATAAAATTTCAAAATTGTTTTTAGAACTTGTTTTCAATGGCCAAAAAAATCTATTCTGCTTTAAAGATGCACATATTTTTCATTATTCATAAAATTACCTTTATTTCTTTAGTTCAGCCAGCCAACTCACATAGACTGGATTATTATGTACAGTATATGTACAATATGTACATCATCAGTAGTGTCTGGGCTCTGGCCTTGTCACTCCCCACAAGGAAACACCAAGCTTAGTACAATCCCTTAGTAGGGATTGAGGACAATAACTTCCCCCTAGGAACGTAGATGTTTGTGCGGAGGTGAAATGCTATATGAATAGCAGCAGTGGCAGCAGTAAGGTACAGAATAGTTTTCATACCATTTGAACTGAAGATTTTTTATTTGGTGTCGAGTGTAACTACATAATAGTTTTATTTATTTTATTTATTTATTAAAAACACCTGCACCTATACCTGGATTCATATTACACAGTATATTCAGTTTCCTTCTGATTGTACGTTTCCAGCTGTAAATTATCACAAGCAGCTTGGAAGTAAGAGAGTGAGAGAATGAAAATATAGAAGAACATATATGAGAGACCAAGGTGAAACAAATGGACAACAGAAACCCTGAAAGAAGAGGGAGGTTTTTCAGAGATGCAGGCTGTTCTCATGAACCATTCGTACATACAGCTTTGAAAAACAATGCACTGTAATTCGTATAGTATTCCACATATTTATTACTGTAAGCCCCACATTGACTGCTGCTGTGAGGTAGTGACCGCTAGTGGCTATAGTACCTATGACTGGAGCACCTAGTATTAGACCGCAGTACAGTGGAGGTCAGAGTGGTGGATGGGTCCCAAACACAGGGCTTTCAAACTGGGGAGCAGAGTTCGTGTCCAGGAAGAAGATAAGAGGAAAACAGAAGACTTTCACCTAGGAAACTGGACCACGTTCAGCCCCGACAGAACGTAGCAACACGTTTTTTAAAACTGCAACTGGGGTGCGTTGAACACCATGTTGTGTGCGCAAGCGCTCTGCCTTTTTATTACCACAAGTGACACAGCCAATAAACGAGAGACACAACCACTAAACGAGAGAAAACATATCTCATAGCCGTTGCACACTGTTCCACACTGTTCCACACTGTTCCGAGGAAACATGTCGTTCAACCAGGAAACCGTAGCAAAACGGTGCACACCGTTTTGAGATTGAAGGCGCCCCTGGTGTTCGTGTCCCAAAAGTACTACTTAAGGGTACTGGTGTTTTAACCCAAACCACAAACTTGTTTCTAATCTTAACTAGTAGTTTTGGTGCCTGAACTTAACTGTCATGTCACAGCTTCACAGTTTTCCCCTTTTTGTGGCTGTCACGACCATTGCAGTAACCGCAGCATAGGCACCTTTTTGTGGCTAAATGTAACGGTCATGACCACTGTCTTGACCATCACCTCAAAGTAACCTGTACCTGCATCACAGCCTCCTTTTCGTGGCTAATTCACGACCGCTGCGGTACCTGCATCATAAGCACCCTCATAATAGGCACCTTTTTGTGGCTGAACTTAACTATCACGTAACCGGTCGCCGTAATTTCATAAAATATCATACGAATTATCGTGCATTAGTTTTCGTACAATATACAAACCGGTTCATGAGAATGCGTTGAGAGATGATAGAGAGATGGTTCATAGTAAGACAGGATTAGAAGGAGAAAGGGAGAGAGAGAGACAAAAGGATAAAGGACAGACAGAGTGGCAGGGCGAATAAGAGGAGAAAGAGAAAGAGGCACTCTGACAGGAGAGACTTTGCAGATCAAGCTGGAGCCTTGAATATGTAATGGGTTCATGATGGATGGCTGGTCCACAACCACATCAACTGTGTGTTACTTATGCATGTCATTAACTCACTCCATAGAAAGGAGTCAAACTGCGGAGCAAAGCATAAACACTTATGATGAATGATAGATGGACAGTCTGGCAGGTAAATAGGCAGGCAGGGAGACAGACACATAAATATGCTGGCAGACAGAAAAGCGGTCAAATAATGACGCAGATAGGGAAATTAAGTCAGACTAATAGAATTAGCGCAGCGCTGCACACATCAACAATTTTCAAACAGGCAAAAAAACAGGCAGACACTTAACATCATGCATTAAGGCACTTGGTCCAAAAACGTTGTTTAAATCCAGAAATAGAAACACTATTTACATGCACCCCAGTATCCCAATTACAGGGGATAATTAGGGTATTATATCAATTACATTCACATAGAGTGCAGTAATGCTCTTCAAAACCAAATGGATTAAAGCAATTATTGCTCATCTCTCCACTGCATACTGTAGCACCTTCAGTTTGCTTTGCAACATCCAAGTTACTGAAGCCCCCCCCCAAAAAAAAACCTACAACATCAACACTGTGCTTTTTACAAATGTGTCCATTACTACTAAAGTTATCGTTAAAATAATTGAAATGAATAAACATAAAGTAGAATCCATGTTATCTTAAGTCGTTTTCTCATATGAACTCTAAAAAATGTCTGACAAATAAGGAGGAAATATTGTGGTTGGTTCAGGTGAGTTGATGGCGCCTGGGTAGAGCGTGCACACACACACAGCGACAGAAATTCAATATAGGGCCTTTGATTAATTAAGACCTGATGCTTTGTGATTGCTCATCATTGAGAGAGGATAGGGGGGAGAAGGAGGGAGAGAGAGAGAGAGAGCGAGAGAGAGAGAGAGGAGCAAAGATGAAAATAAAAAAGGAGACAGATAATAAAGTGAGGAGTGGAGGGGAGATAATGAAAGAGAGAATAAAATGAATAAACTGTGTACCTTGAGCCAAACAGTCTGATCAGATAACATTGTGTTTTATGAAAAATGAACTTAGTAGACATGCTGATCGTGTGATAAGCAGACAAAAATGTTTTTTTAAAGTAATTTGCTATGAAAAATGCTTTTATCACATTCAAAGTAGAAAATAAATTGTAGACATGTGAATTCTTATGTTACTGTATCCTCCCCCCACCCCCCAAAGAAAAAACCTATAACATCAACATTGTGCTTTTTACAAATGTGTCTGTTACTACTAAAGTTAAATCAAAATAATTGAAATGACAAAACATAAAGTAAAATCCATGTTATCTTAAGTCGTTTTCTCATATGAACTGCAAAAATCACAAATGACAAATCAGGTGGAAATATTGTGGTTGGTTCAGGTGAGGGATGGCGCCTGGGTAGAGTATCCAGGAGGCAGGACACGATGCAGATTGCATCCCAGCCATGTAAACTAATCTGCCAATTTGATGGTTAAAGTTTGGTTTAGTTAAGGCAACTGAAAAAAGGATAAATAAAAGATCTGAAAACCTCAGGCACTCAGGCCTCAGATTCTGATTCCAATTGCCTTACACTCTAAACCATCCCTCTTTAGCATATTCGCTTGATGATCACTTAACTAGTGGACTGAAATAAAATACTGAGACGATAGAATAAAGTTAACACTTTTAGTAAACAGTATTATAAGTTTACAAATACACATGTGGGCTCACAAACAGAGGTTTCCGACACCTCCCAAGTAAAATGAGCAAATTTTACAAAGTTCAGTTATTTCTCTCCGCGTGTTGTCCTCCTCTGTGTCATCAGGATGTGGGGGTTGCTTCATGCACACCAGTCCAGCAGAAGTCTGGTTTCACTCCAAATGGGTTGAAAGAATCCCCTGTCTTCCTCCTCCTTCCTGACCTTTTTGTTTTTGTTTTTTAAAGATTATTTTTTGTGGCTTTTCCCTTTATTTGATAGTTACAGTGGATAGACAAGAAAGAGGGAGAGAAAGAGATGACACGCAGCAAAAGGGCCGCAGGTTGGATTTGAACACAGGCTGCTGCAAAGGACTCAGCCTACATGGGGCGCACTCTCTTACTGGGTGAGCTAGAGGCCGCCCCCCTCCTTGTGACATTTTTGACCAAGTGCCTAAACACACATATTTCTACCAGCTACGTCCTGTCATTAATGTTGCAACAAACCTTTCCCACAGAATGCACACCATCACACAGATAGGCACATGAGACACTTAATACTAGACAGAAACGGTTATCATCAGAAAAACACACACACACACACACACACACACACGGTCGCGACCCTGTGGTGCAAACTTCCTCATCTGTTCTGCAACTTTAATTACCTTTTCTGTGTTCCTGCTTATCTGCACCCTTAAGCCATAAAGGCCTAAACTGATTTTATGACTTCAGCTTAACTGTCTGTGCATCAGGGACATTTTCCTTGAACCACTTCCTCAATGACTGCACACAGCTTATTTTGCAACATGCACAAATACAACTTTAACTGCTAATATTCTATAATCATGTCTACAATAATATAAATGACGCTTAACAACAAAAACTACTTGGTTAAGGTCAGGGGAAGACCTTACCTTGCATGGCAGCTAGATTCTCGCGATATCACGAGATTACGCGAGAATCTGTCTTGGTAGGCTTTAAAGGGATACGCCACCATTTGTTGAAATAGGGCTTATCACGGTCTCCCCTAGCTGTACATAGGTGGGCCAACGCATTTTTTGTGCATGCATCGTTTTAGTCCGGTGCAACACCAGCAGCGCCACCGCTAGTTACCTTAACGTAGTGAATGGAATCCTATGTTGCCGGTTAGCATGTTGTGAGTAAAAGTGAGCCAACAAAAGACAAAAAAAACAACCTAATTACTTGCACTGAGACAAAAAATGCGTTGGCCCACCTATCTACAGCCATGGTAAACCGTGATAAGCCCTATTTCAACAAACGTTGGCGTATTCCTTTAAGTAATGTGTTTTCGTCTGAACTACCAGCTTACCAAACCATTCGACATCTGGTCAGGAGCTACTGGCAGCTAAGAGCGTGGTTTAGGTGTGTGTGACAGCCGTGAATGTTTGTTCAAAACAATGAATTTGATAGACAGATTATCCATTCATTCTGCCAGGTAATTTTTGAAAGGTGGCGGGCCGAATGATCGGCAATCCGACATTGTCATTAGCTAATTGGTTAAGGTTAGTGGAAAATCCAGATAAAAATAGCATTGTTGATTGTTGGTAGAGGACTAGAAAATCTGTCAAATGTCTAAGTCACACATTGTTGACCCAACTATTTTCCCTGTCCCCCTCCCTAACACCTTTTGTGATCATTAAAACATTGTGCTACTATGCGAGCACAGTCATTACTCTCACAACTGCAGTAGGACACAGGTTATTTAAGGTGTTGAATAAATGGCCACTTTTCTGGTCAGACAGAGCCTGAGTCACCCCACAGACAAATAAGCAAATAAGCCAGACAAAGATGGACAATTACATTCAGAGACAAAGAATAAAGATAGGTAAAAGGAACTAACTGACACGCATAACCCTAGTTGACCTCTGCAAAACCAGACAGTGCAACAACAAAAAAAGCAGTGTCTTTTAGTCATCACTAAGCTGACAGCTGTTTCAGGATTTCATTCCCCGGTGTGGGATTCAGAGCTAGGTTGACATGCTTCATGGGACAAAGCCTGTTTTCACTATGCAGCCTGACATCTTCCTCCTGCAGAGACCCAACAGAATCTAGATATGGGACTCTTTTCACTTCCCAACTTTCATTATATCGTCATCTGAAGGCAAATCCGGGTTATTAACTCAGGGGCATTTTACCAAAGTTGAAAATTGAAAACTTTTCCATTATTGAAGTCTCCACAAAATGTGTCTCATTATTGAGAATTATCTATTTAAAGATGTTCTGTAGTTCTGTAGCTGTGTAAATGTGTGTGTGTGTGTGTGTGTGTGTGTGTGTGTGTGGTTTTGTCATAATTCCAGCATCTAACAACATAATCCACACAGAGACTCAACACTCATTCTAACTACACCTTAAAGCGTAACTCTCGCCAAAATGCATCCTAGGGTATTTTTGTGAATGTACGTGAGTCAAACTTTAGTTTAAAAGCATATTTAGGACCGAATCGCCACTTTTAAGATTCACCGTATTCTCGTTTTTTGGGTCAAATGGCCTTTTGAATGGGAGAGCTAGGGGCACTCTCATGCCAGTCTCAAAATAGCTATTTTCGAAATACTAAAAAGGCTCGACACAACATGAAACTATGCTCGAAGTATCACCAGGGGCTCTACACATGAACGAAAGCATTGACAAATTCTTTGTGTACACAGATATACTAAAAAGAAAGTTTTTGAGCAACTCACCACAGCTGTTGTTGTTTCCGGCCACTACCACCTTGGCAATCAAAACGAGTCGATATCCGAATGCGAATGAACGGACTCCATATGAGGCTCCTTTTTCAACTACAAGGTCAATATTGTTTTTCAATAACGACAAAACAACGACTTATCCATGCATTTATATGGAACTAAGCTTTAGGAGCTTTCCGTCTTTATTCTACTCCCTGTTACGTTGCATTCGGAAATCAATTGTTTTTGACTGACAAAATGACTGCGGCCGGAAACAACAGCTGCGGTGAGTTGCTCAAAAACTTTCTTTTTAGTAAATCTGTGTACACAAAGAATGTTGTCAATGCTTTCGTTCATGTGTAGAGCCCCTGGTGATACTTCAAGCATAGTTTCATGTTGTGTCGAGCCATCTTAGTGTTTCGAAAATAGCTATTTTGAGACTAGCATAAAGGTGCCCCTAGCACTCCCATTCAAAAGGCCATTTGACCCAAAAACGAGAATACGGTCAATCTTAAAAGTGGCGATTCGGTATAATATACTAAATATACTTTTAAACTAAAGTTTGACTCACGTACATTCACAAAAATACCCTAGGATGCATTTTGGCGAGAGTTACGCTTTAAAGGAGAAGATTACTATCTGGTTCAAACTTGTGGAAGAGTTTCTTCCCCTTATTGTTTCCATTCCTGATGTTCCTATTAATCATAATGTCAAAAAGGATATGCAGCTTTGTACTTCTTCTTTAGGCCAAACAGATTTGCTGGTGTGATTGAACAAAAACTACTCTTCAGATGGCTTTTTAGGGAAAATGCAGTCGCAGTTATCTTAGCCAAATATCTGTTTTATGCCACTGCCTTATATGGCTCACGTCTAATATCTTTGTTGTGATCAATTATACCATAAATAATTAAAGTTTCTGGACTAGTCTGTGAGCTCAGTGGTAACTATTAGTTAGATGTCATTGTTTGTTAAAGTTGGTTTGCAGTTAAATTACATGGGATTCTGACAGTTTATTTACTCAGAAACTGACCTTTTGTTTCTGCTAACATTAGTGTCAGGGACCAAGCAGTCAAGCAGGAGGAGTCGCAAGGAAATTTCAAAAAAAGGGTTTTTTATTTTACCCACAAATCATTACAACAAATATATATAAAGTTTGGGCCCTTAAAAAGAGGTCAAACAAACAAAACTAACTTAAGCTCGAAACATAGCAAACGCAAAAGTACAACTGACCTCCCATACATGAAACAAAGGGAACTTATATACTGGCTGGTCAGACCAGGTTTAACACCCAGGGGGAGACTAACAATTACTAATATATAAACTACAAAATAGCAAAAGAAAACTTCTAAACACTTACTCCAAAAGAAATATACTCATAATTAACATTAACTGAATAAATGTACTAAATACAATACAAATCAAAACTCAAATATCTTAAGGAAAAATAAAACTAACTCCCCCTGACATAACAAACATTGGTAGAGTCCAATTTGGGCCACCACCCCTATAAAGCAGCTGTTATTCCAAACGCCACCCCTTTGTCCCAGCAGCCTGCAGGGTGTGGACTCCGTAACACTGGTAAGCGCTTTTAAGATGGCTGTGTGGCCACGGCTGCGGCCATCACACACCCCCCTCCTTCAGAGCTGCCGCTGGGCCAGCGAGAGAGATAGTCTGCAGTGGTGTTCAACTTGCCCGGGATGTACTGGACTGTAAACCGGAACGGCTGCATAGCAAGGTACCACCTGGTGATCCGCCCATTGGTATATTTCATCCTCTCCAGCCACTGCAGTGCCTTATGGTCCGACTCCAAGACAAACTCTCGGCCCATCAAGTAATACTTGAAGGAGTCAAGGGCCCATTTGACTGCCAAGGCTTCCTTTTCCACCGTTGAATAACGGACCTCTCTGGGGAGTAGTTTCCGACTGATATATGCCACAGGATGTCGTTCCTCCTTGGGTCCCTGGAGAAGCACAGCTCCCACCCCCCTCTCAGAGGCATCCGTCTGTAACATAAACTGTTCCTCAAAGTTTGGATTATGTAAAACAGGGCTCTTACTCAGAGATTTTTGAATGTCCTTGAAGGCTGCCACTGCCTCCTCTGTCCACTGGACCTGGTTAGGACATCTTGAGCCCGTCCTGTCTGTTAGCACAGCCGCCCTGGCTGAAAAGTTGGGGATGAACCGATGGTAGAAGCCAGCCATCCCCAGGAAAGATCTTAGCTGCTTCCTGGTCTGTGGGAGAGGACATGACTCAATTGCATGGACCTTTTGAACCTGAGGTTTAATTAACCCACCTCCAATGGTGAAACCCAGGTACTCTGTTTCCTTCTTAGCCAGGACACATTTGTCTGGGTTGATGGTCAAACCGGCAGCATGTAGGTGGTCCAAGACTGCCTTGAGATGCTCCACATGTTTCTCCCACGTCGTACTGTAGATGACAATATCATCAAGGTATGCACAAGCAAACTCAGACAATCCATAAAGTACCTGGTCCATTAATCTTTGAAATGTTGCCGGGCCCCCATGCAACCCAAATGGCAACACAGTAAACTGAAAAAGCCCCCAGGGAGTTCGGAAGGCAGTCAGTTCCTGAGACTGCTGGGTTAGGGGGACTTGCCAGTAACCCTTACAGAGGTCAATGGTGGTTAGAAACTCTGCTTTCCCAAGGCGGTCAATGAGATCATCAATTCGTGGGGTGGGGTAAGAGTCAAACTTTGAAATTGAGTTTAGATACCTGAAGTCGATACAAAACCTAATTGTCCCATCTTTCTTCGGAACCAGCACCACAGGGTTGCACCACTCACTCCTAGACCGCTGGATTATCCCCAAAGAAAGCATGAGATCAACTTCCTTCTTCAAAGACACGAGGAGGCGCTCTGGTATCCTGTAACTCATACGTCTCACTGTTGCATCTGGTTTTAATACAATGTCATGTTCAATCAGGTTTGTGCGCCCTGGATATTCTTGAAATATTTCTGGGTGAAGTAGAGCTCGTACCTGAGATTGTTGATCCTTGGACAGATGGCTTACATCCAGCTCTGTTGAGACTGGCAATGGCAGGTACTGGTCATCCGCCTCCTCCTCTTCCTTTACAGCCTGAATCAGGAACACCTCAGCTCTCGGGACCCACTCCTTGAGGAGGTTCACATGAAGCACCCAGCTAGAACGCTGATGTCCTGGAGTGGAGACTTGATAGGTAGTGGGCCCCAACTTCTTCTGCACCTTAAAAGGCCCCTGCCATTTTGCAAGGAGCTTACTGTCACTGGTAGGCAGCATAACCAAAACCTTCTGGCCTGGTTGAAAGCCTCTCTGTCGAGCTGACTTGTCATACCAAGTCTTTTGGTGCTTTTGGGCCTCCATCATGTGTATCTGGGCCAGTTCTCCCATTCGTTGCAGTTTCTCTCTCATCTGTACAACGTAGGAGATTACATTAATAGTCCCCTCTCTCCCCTGATCTCCTCCCCAGGTGTCCCTCAATAAGGCTAGGGGACCCCTCACCTCATGCCCATACAGTAGTTCAAAAGGGGAAAAACCTGTGGAAGCCTGTGGTACTTCCCTGTATGCAAAGAGGAGGTAGGGAAGCCATTGGTCCCAGTCCGATCCAGTCTCATTCACAAACTTACGGAGCATTTGCTTGAGGGTCTGATTGAACCGCTCCGTCAGCCCATCTGTTTGCGGGTGATAGGGAGTAGTGCGCACCCTCTTTATGCCGAGAAGTTGGTAAACCTGTTTCAAAAGTTTAGACATAAAATTAGTGCCTTGGTCTGTTAAGATTTCACAAGGGAACCCAACTCTTGAGAAAAATTGCACCAAAGAGAAAGCCACAGTTTTTGCTTTAACTGATTTCAATGGGAAGACTTCGGGATATTTGGTTGCATAGTCCGTTACTACCAACATAAAACGGTTCCCTGCTTTACTTTTTTCCACCGGACCCACAATGTCCATCCCAAGGCGTTCAAAGGGGATACTTATAACTGGGAGAGGTTGCAGTGGAGCTTTGGAGGGATTTTGCATTGATGTCTTTTGACACTGAGAGCAGCTTCTACAGAACTGGGCAATGTCAGATTGCAAACCTGGCCAGTAGAAATGGCGCTTTATACGAGCTGTGGTCTTGTGTTTCCCTAAGTGGCCAGCCCAGGGAATTGAGTGGCCCAAGGTAAGTACCATTTCTCGGGCCACCTGTGGGACCACTAGCCGCATCACCTGGCCATTCTGATGATAAAGAATGCCGTTCTGTAGGACATACTCTTTTCCCCCGTCATTAGAATTACCCTGCTTCCTTTCTTGTGCTCTCTGCAAAAGGATAGACAAAGTTGGATCCTTTTCCTGCATTTGCATTATATCAGTAGGTATTTGAAACCCCAGGGGCATATTTGGCGTAGTCTCGGTTAGTGGTTGTATGGCTGTACCCCGGAATTTGTCCTGCCCTCTCTGACTGCGGGTCTTATGAGCCTTTCCGGGACATGACTCTAACTCTGCATCATAGAAGGGCAAGGCACTGAGGGCTATGGAATCTGCATCCACCTGCTTAGCTTGTGCTCTAGTGACAACATTACAACTTTGAACTGGCTTTATCAAGTCATAGAGTATGGGCAGGTCTTCGCCTAAAACTACAGGGAAAGGTAAGTGATCCGCAACTCCCACAGTCAACAGATAAGCCTGTCCTTTAATCTCAAGATAAATATCGGCAGTGGGGTAAGGCTTCTCATCACCATGTACACAGCAAATAGGAACTGTCTCCAGGGTACAGATAGCATTAGCTGGTACATACTTCCTCTGTACAAGTGTCTGAGTACTGCCAGTATCAATCAGGGCTCTGAGGTTCACCCCATTGATTTTAACACCAACCATTTTCCTGGTATGGTTACCTTTGGGTTCAGGGTTAACACTCTGGCATGGAACAAAACACATCTGGGTCAACTTGACTGGATTCTTTGGGCACATTGGTTTAATATGACCTTCTTCTCCACAAAAGTAGCAAATTGGTGTTCGGTTAGGAGCTCTGGGTGGTGCATATTGGTTCTCCCTCATGGGAGGCTTACCCGCTCCCTGGCCGCCCGACCTCTGCGGGTGCTGAGGGGGTATGGGCCTGTAGCAGTCCTTGCCAGTCTTCCCACCCATACTACTCCATGGCTGGCCTTTCTCCCGGGCAGCCACAAACACATCCGCAAGAGTGGCAGCCTCAGCAGCAGATTTCGGCCCATGCTCCTTTACCCAAACCTGAAGCTCAGGGGACAACATTCTCAAGTATTGTTCCATGATCAGGACTTCACTAATTTCATGAAGTGTTTTACCTTGCGGTTGTATCCATTTGACATACAGCTCTTTCAGTCTCACATACAGCTCCTGGGGGCTCTCCTCCGGTTCCACATGGAGGGATCTAAACCTCTGCCTGTAGGTCTCAGGGTTAATATCATATTTTTTTAGAATCGCTGTTTTCACTTTATCATATTCATGAGCGTCATCTACATCCATATGCACATAGGCTCCTCTGGCCTTACCAGTCAGCAGCGGAAGGAGGCGAAAAACCCAGTCCACTTTTGGCCACCGACATGCTACTGCAATCCTCTCAAAAGTAATTAGGAAATGTTCAACGTCATCATTTTCTGTTAATTTTTCAAGTCTAGGCTCATAAGAAGATCGAGACTGACCTGCTGAAGACTTAGGGTGGACCCGACTCTGCAGCGGGTGAGGCTTGAGCTTTTGGATGATTCTCATTCAAATTGTAGTCCTCAACGGGATCCAGTACTGTGGAAGCAGGCTCGTGGATTGGAGATGTACGATCCTCGACCTCTTGCTGCAGAAGGCGAAACTGATGCTGTAGTGCCTTGAACTGGTGCTCCTGGCGGTCAGCATGCACTCTCCATTTTTCTTCCCGGGCCTCCTGTTGACCCACAAATGACTGGATAATCCCTGCCAGGTCACTCAGCGTTGGCTCTGTGCCATCTTCATCCTCAGTACTTGATGCTCCTTTTAGTACTTCCTCCGCCATTGTGTCTTCACCGTCCACCCGAGGTCCTCTCGCTGTATGAGTTAACTCAGTCTTCTTATTCTCTGGTTCGACCCCTCTTCTCCCTCTCCCTCCTCGCATGCTTCACAAAATGGAGGAAAAACCCAAATGAAAAAAAAAAAAAAACCTTGTACTCCTCAACTGGTTGATCCCACCACTGCCACCATATGTCAGGGACCAAGCAGTCAAGCAGGAGGAGTCGCAAGGAAATTTCAAAAAAAGGGTTTTTATTTTACCCACAAATCATTACAACAAATATATATAAAGTTTGGGCCCTTAAAAAGAGGTCAAACAAACAAAACTAACTTAAGCTTGAAACATAGCAAACGCAAAAGTACAACTGACCTCCCATACATGAAACAAAGGGAACTTATATACTGGCTGGTCAGACCAGGTTTAACACCCAGGGGGAGACTAACAATTACTAATATATAAACTACAAAATAGCAAAAGAAAACTTCTAAACACTTACTCCAAAAGAAATATACTCATAATTAACATTAACTGAATAAATGTACTAAATACAATACAAATCAAAACTCAAATATCTTAAGGAAAAATAAAACTAACCCCCCCTGACATAACAAACATTGGTAGAGTCCAATTTGGGCCACCACCCCTATAAAGCAGCTGTTATTCCAAACGCCACCCCTTTGTCCCAGCAGCCTGCAGGGTGTGGACTCCGTAACACTGGTAAGCGCTTTTAAGATGGCTGTGTGGCCACGGCTGCGGCCATCACAATTAGCCACAATTTGGGTTGGGTCTATTTATCCTATAATCATATGTGCACGTCTGGTTCAGTTGGTTATCCACAGGCCGGTTTCAGGTACATAGAGATCTCTACTCTAGATTACCGCTTTGGCAAAACCTGCCATGCCTAGATACAATCACTAGCTTTCGGACATCAGTTTTTGGTGAAGGGCTTAGCAAAGGCCCCTAAACTGTGAGGTAAGGATTAAGAAAGGTAGTTTTTCAGGGTTGAACCCCAAACTAAATAGGTTTGTGTGTCAGAGTGATCATCCTATCGTCTCCCAATGAATGCTATCAAGCTCCTTATTGACAACCTCAACAGGAGCATATTGATCAGTCTAATCTATCGAGTCCACTAATTAACACATGCTTATAGCAGGCTAAAACAAGCTAACAATTTAACAGTGATAAGCCCCACATACTCTGTGGCTGTAACCTAAAGCGTTACCAAGATTTGCTTATCACTCTAAAATAAGACGGGATATGGCACGAGTCTTCAACCTTTCCTGCATTGTGGATGCACAAGTGGCAGAGTGGTTTCAGAAACAAAGAAGCAAAGAAACCAGTGTCCTCAGTGACGGCATCCTCAATCAACCAGAATGCAATGCAGCCGTGCCATTTTGTGAGGGGGACAAAATATCAGTCTTGTTATTTCTGATGTCTGTCCCAGAGGTCAACTGTTTTGTTTGGGACTCTATTAAGCACTGAGGCTTTAATTTTGCAGCATTGACCCGGTGATGTAGCAGCTATTTATCACTAGAGTGCATTGACATAAGCAGCTAATGAGGGTTTTTGCTAACGCTGAACAATGGAGACTTTTAATAAGGAAAACCGATGGATACGGATCGAGAAATGTGGTAGATGAGTGATTGTGCTGAGGGAGCAGAAGATCATTAATTTCATTAAAAAATAAAACAAAAGAGGGAGAAGTGTCCTGCAGTTCTTATTTTACTTCCTTCACGCTTATGCCTTCCTATACAACTATGTTTTTTGACATATTTCAACAGCTAAAATATGGATTTATGCAGAAGCAGCAATACATCTTAATTTTCAATTACTCCAGAAGCTATAGTCAGTGAGTATTTGTATGTGTCTTGAGTGCTGAATACAGTAGACACTTGTTAGCTAAATATTATTTTGGTTATGTAAACATCCTTGTCTTAAGGCCCATTTATGCTCAACGTTAGATACGATACATGTACAGATGCAGACGGAGCCTTCTGTCCCAACTCTGCGTTGATTTTGTCTGCAATTTGTTGTTGTTTTCTAAAGGCTTAACCAGACCAACCTTAGCCATATAGTTCAAGCGAGACACTACCATAAGACACAACAAAGAGATTTTAAAAATGACAGAGATAGGCGAGTTGGCCAGAAATTTTAAACTTACTTTACCCAGACACAGGGACAAAAGTTGCTACGGAACAGCTGGAAGGAGATTGGATGGGAATTTAATGCAAGTTCGACAGCAGCAAAGGAAAGTGAAGGTCCGTGTGAAACAGATTTGTTCCAGCCCCCTCCAGTGGATGTATTGCTTAAAGGAACACGCAGACTTATTGGGACTTTAGCTTATTCTCCGTATCCCCCAGAGTTAGATAAGTCCGTATATATCCTTCTCATCTCTGTGTGTGTTGTAACTTTGTCAGAGGCACCCACGCTTAGCACAGTTCCTGGAGCTAACCGGCTCCAACTAGCCTACTGCTCCCAATAAGTGACAAAATAACGCCAACATTTTCCTATTTACATGTTGTGATTTGTATAGTCACAGAGTGTACAGATAACAACGCCACATGAGACACAGCCATCTTCTAACCGTATATAAACTGGGAACTATATTCTTAGAAAGGCAAAGTACTGCTACTTCTGCTACTTGGGCAGAGTGATTTGCTTGCAGCACCTGAGAAGCACCGTGGTGAGGCACAGAATAAGCTAAAATCCCAGTAAGTCGTTGTGTTCCTTTAAAGGGGCTGTACTTAAAAAAAATGGGTTGGATTGTCTCCACACGGCTCTCATAGACCGTTCCCCAATACATGAAATACCGACGTTTTGTCACTTGGCCGGGCCGGCTATCCAAACAAAGAACAGAGAAACTTGGATTACAACACACACACACACACACAAACACACACACACACACACACACACACACAGTTTGTAATTCTTTGCTCAGGACGCCATTACTCCACTATATCTTTATATAGCAAATACTTGTTTGCTGCTATAATTAATGTTCTGGATCTCAAGTACAAAACCTTGGAAGTGTGTGAGCATTGATGAGTGAGCACTTGAAATGGATGTATCTATTTTGTGATGTAGAGGGAGCATAAATGAGCATTTGTACTGATTTATCCACAGCTGTGAGTCTGCGTTCATGCAAGTACTCTGTGGTGATGGTCGTGTATGTAGGGATTCATTTGGAAAGGTGTCTTTCCTTACTCATTGTCTTTTACCCAGCATTTTCAGTATAAGTCAAGTCAAGTATCTGTATTGTCATTGTATAAAACAAGACAGTAAAACATCTCCCTAAACCGCGTAATGCAAAATTAAATGGAGGAGATGGATAGAATTGATAAAAAATTGTTGCTAACAATAAATAAGCCCTTGGTACAAACAAATTGAGGCCTATAACCCCACAGCTGCCAACCTTAAACACAAGACTCCCTTTTTTCCACTCTGAATGTGCACTGGCTGTAGAGATCACCTGATTTAGTCAGATATCTACCCAGCTGCTCCTCGTTCACAATCAATCCCAGATAATATAAGGGCCAATTTTCATCTAGTCACGTTAATATGTCTTTCCTGTTTTTAGCAGCAGTTAATGTTGAGTTATTTCTTGTAATGCTCTTTTCTCTTTTGTTAAACAGCTATAATGTATATATTTGTATCTGTATGTATTGTTTATTTCATATTAATGTTCAATATGTTTGTATGTTTATGTGTGTACCAACCTCAAAGGTAAATTCCTTGTAATTGTAGCTTACTTTGGCAGTAAATACTTTTCTGATTCTGCTTAACTGCTTACCAAACTGAGAACAAATGTGTCAGGATGTGACTGTAGGCAGCTTTTAATTTTTTCAAGTTGCATGTCTTGGTTAATTGCCCAGTCTGTGTTTTAGCTGTGTGTTTTTCATTTGGTTTTAGTAGTAGATGTGTTGCATGTTTGTACAGTTGTTATTTGCATGGTTTGGGGATTTGCTATGTTTTTCTAATTATTTGTTGGACTGGGAATTAGGATTATGAGAAGCAGCTGTGATTGGCTGGACACCCCCCCCCCACAAGCTCATGATTGGCCACAGGATCTAATGATGTACTTTGTATGATGTACTGTACGAAAAACAGGTGCAGGGGGAGAAAAAGCAAAAGGAGGACAAAGAATGAGAATCCCTGATGTGACCTGCCGGAGGAGAGTTGTTTTTAAGTTTTTTTGTCATTTTTTATTGCTGCGCAGAAGTAACCGCTTTGATTTTAAATACATTATTAAAGAAACCATCCTATGGAATTAAATTTTTTTTAACAGTGAAAACACCTTGTTTTGCTGGTAGCAAAGGACCTCACACAACCGTGTGACAAATTTGTTCACTTTTCCTCTGTAAAATTGGAAATGAAGAGTGTGAAACATATATGACATAATATGCTAATGAAAGCAACTCTATGTACCTATACACAGAGTGCGAACTACGGGGGAGCTAAGGAGAGCTTGGCTCCCCTTAATAAGACATGGGCTCCCCTGAAAACTTGATTTGTGAAATTTTGGGGGTCTCTAAAAATATTGACAATGTGTCACTTTGACGTGCAATGTCAGTATTGTGTAACGTGATCATCGTGGATTATAATGTGTAAAATTGCAAAAAATATTCATTCATGCATGACGGCGATTTAAAACTAATTCACTTCAATAAAGATAACTATACATGCTATATACTATACTATACACTATACATGCATACATTTGTGTCATGAGCATCAAGGTGTGGCGGTGCTGCGGTGCAAATTCAACTCATGTTTAGTACATGTTAACTGAAAGATTCGTAGGAAAAATATAAACGTTGGAGGCCATTAATTGGCACGCAAAGTCCTAGAAATCCATTCTGCAGTAAGTGTATAGCCATTGCAAAAAGAAAACAAGGCAGTTTAATTAATTTAGGTTTTTACTAAGAAATTGTGTAGCGATGACGTTAATAGCACGACCGATTCACCTGCTGCAAGCCCTGTTAGCACACCTCCCTCCGGGGTGACAACGTAAGAAGAAGCTGAAGAAATAATGCCCTCTCTGGCTGAAGATGGAAGTGGTAACACCTTGTCAGAGGCCGGTCACCATCCTAACCCCTCTTGCTCATCTCTCCCGTTAAATTGGAACAGCCAGCAGTGGAGAGACTGGAAGAGCCCATATACATGGCTGTTTGTTAAGGATGGAAGCTTGGGGTGTTATTATGGTATTCTTCGGTAGCCTGAGTAACTTTAACCGTTGTTCATGTGAAATCTCAAAGACAGCCTGATGCTTTGTTTATAGACTATTTGTGGGTGGCTGTTTGACCTATCTATTCCTGTTATAAAGTATAATAGGGTATAGTGTATAATGTATACACTTGTAGCTGTTATGTATATTAGTAAGTTATTGTAAGTCTCAAAGCACAACCCCCGTGGAAAAAAAAAAAGGGCTCCCGAAGACCACGGTATAGTTCAAACACTGCCTATACATATGTACAGAGTGAAACTGTGATTTAAGGAGGAGGTGGGGAGTGTGTGCTGATCTTTTAGCTGCTGGTAAAAAGTTCGGAGGTGATTATGAGTTGATCACATTTTTCTGTGATTCATGTGGAAATCCCATCAGTGCTTTTAATTGAGTTTGTGAAAACATACACATCATGTAGGCCTACTGTTCATAGTCCAAAAGATTACACATGGTAAGACAAAAGCTGCAAACCATCACAAAAGCAGTTTAAGACATCCCACACACACATTTTTCTTTTCACCTGTCCTTGTTGCATTAGTAACTTGGCTAATTTGTTGAACTGCAAGTTCTCAAAGTTTTTATGGTTCACTTTGGTAGCCAATATGGGTACATTTATTGGTGTTTAGTGTATTCAAATCATCGGATTGTATGTGTATGTAATGCAGTTAATCTCCTACACACCCATGGTCCACCTCAGACAGGTGTTTTCACTTATGGCCTGATTAAACCTCCTCCGAACTGCGTGACCATGTACAAACTGGTTCCTCCGTATCTATCTCTTTGTTGCAGTTCTTAGGATGGGAAAACTTGCACCTTATTTATCTGTATGTAGTGTTTGGTGAGCTCAATAAACTTCTTATTAGCATTTCAGCCAACTTCAATCCTGAGGAAGAAGCAGGACTGGTGATATTGGTTGCAATGTTTCCATATGTTCACGCAAGGAAAATATGAGCTGTGTTTAAGCGGGATGTAATGAATTTATGAAAAGGAGACATGCAGAGAAGGAAAAGAAAACTCCAAAACATATGTCTCTACAACAATGTGCTCATTTTTTTCTTTCAGCTTTAGAATGTTACTGCCATGAAACAATTAGTCAAATAAAGTTTCATCTCTCTTGTTCAGACACTTTCTTCTCTCTATAGCCAGTCTCTCGCTCTCATTAACTCCAACTCGCTTGTACTCTCAGCTTGTCTGCACTATTAGTTATACTTTTATTCTTTTCATGTGTCAGGAAGCCGACAACCAACTGTGGTTTTAATGTCAATACACAACAAGTAAAGTCGACCCTCATCCTAATATTGATACTACAGTACATCAGCAATATCCCGCCTTGCAAACCCTACCGGTAAAGTTCCTTAACCTCTGGAAAGTACTACCCCTGGAGCAGGGACTTTTTTGTCCCCTCGAACTATACTTCAGAAACTGATTTAGTCCAAGTGGTTCCACCTGCTGAAATGCAGGCTTGATTCTTTAGTTCCTCACAAAGTTTTTGGTTCCGTAGTAAAGTTCCTCTGGTAGAAAAACACCCTAAAAACCGAACAGAGAAAAGAAGTAGAGAGATGTACTGTACAGAAAGAGAGTGTGAAAGAATGGAACTGAAACAAGTGTGAGAACTACTGGGTTTATGGCATCTTTCAGTTGTGGTTTTTAATCCGATATTCCTGTGTGTAGCTTCCTATATGTATGTTACCTACAGTAGGCTGCATGGGTAACAATTAAAATGCATCAACGACATTCATAGATACAAATCTAAACATTTAGATTTAATATGTATTAGCCTACAGACGAACACGTCTCATTAGTTATGGAGTACTCCTCTTACTTCCTATAACGTAGCACAGTGAACTATATGCGTTCTCTCTACACATGGATGACTATTTAAAAAGTCACGGATTGATTAAATCTCTCAATAGTTAAAAACTGCTTTGGTGGAAATTCTAATACATAGGGTGAGATCTGAATTAAAGCTTCACTCAAAGTCTTTTAAGTATGTATTCTTTGCGCAAAGTATGTTCAGTTCATCACTATCACATCATCTACTTGGAAACATTCGTGCTGAAGGCAGAAACTGTGAAATGTTTAAGCAATAGAACAACAAACCTGTAAATTACCATTAATAAAACAACAAAAATGTAAATTGAAATTACACTGCTCACTACCTAGTGAAATAAAAGTACAATGTTTTCTTGTGTTTTTCTAAATTATATAGAAAGTTCAGAAAGATAAGAGATTCATGGGTGCTGTAATGTTTCTTCATGAAACCAATTTTAGGCCTGGAAGCTACTTTGTAAATGTAGCTGTGAGAGGGATGCTTGACAGCCCTTATGTAGAATTCAACAGCAAAAATTAACATTCGACTGATCCAAATGTGGTTCTCTGCAGAGTCCTCGGCTGAAGTAGGCACATTCAAAACTTCTGAGAGTCCCATCTCTGATTATGCATCACTTTCAAGCAAGTTTTTTATACAGTTTTTCTCGACATCAGATACTGTCATATACATTTATCATAAAGTACAGACACAGAACAGTATCATCTAGCTGCTTTATTTTTCAAAAGTGTCATTTTCTTCCCGTTGCTATTAGACTAGAATGGGAGCTTGGTCACTTGCAGAGTTTTAGTGTTTATGATGGTTATTCATAATCCAACGATTCATTCTTTGGTGTATAAAGACATAATGGTTTAATCACAATTCCAGAGATGAATCGGCTTGACAGTCATTCAGTTACAAAATGGGATAAGTAATGAGAATGTGAAAGAAAAAATAGAAAGAAAAGAAAAGCATCAATTCACAAACTACCCAATAAGCTTTAAGGTAAACACAGAAGGGAAGAGAAACAGTTAGGGAGAGTCTATTAAATCATGTTAGATGTAATTTATTTGCCGAAGGGAAGGGTGAGTAATTGTCCATTTAAAATCAGTGGTCAGTGCATGCAGTGTTACAGACACTGTGTATTGAAAGTTTCAGGAAATGTCAAATTGAAAAAGATTTAACAGATGATCCTGTATATTAGATTCATATTACTCTGGATAAAGAACACCATACTATTATTACATCCCATTTTCACCTCTTCTCAATAAACACAACATTAAATACTCTTACATACACATCTCTTTATGCACAAGTGCACTACATAACTAATAAGTTTGGGGAGTAAGCAAATGTGTTAGAGTGACACTGCTCAGGAGGTGACCTTTGTCTTCCTGCACTGAGTTAAAATCTACACTGATCAATGTAGTTTACCACTTTGGAATCCAAACAATTGACTTAATCCCTGCAGTCAAGTAGCTAGAGTTGAGCTGTTAGTTTCACTTTAGCAGCATAGACTAATGGCTAATTGTTGCTTTGTCTCTGCTGACAACACCGGCGAGATCTCTGTGGGGAGCTTTTAGCCCATCTCTTGCAGTTGAGAGCCTGCAGTGGCTCTGGCTGAGACAACCCAACAATTAAACCAACCTCTCTGCTGGACTGGAGCTCAATTAACTGGTTTGATTTATAATTCTCATAATAATAAATTAAACTATGCTCAGACTGGGACCACCATGGACCAGGGATGCTCAGGCATTTGTCTGTAAAATTATTCAAAGAGATAAAATGTTAGGACTTTTAGCTTCAGTGTGCTGTTGTCCTAGTTTAAGCTGTCTGATAGAAGCCCCAGCCTCATCTATCAGTCTAGGGAAACTTACAACATGAGAAGTCTTGCATTCAGTGTTTGCTGCAGCATATACCTGGGGATGGTACTTATTCCCACACAACCCCCCCAGCCTCATGTAATCCATCATGCTGTTCCCCCTCCCCATCCCCAACAAATCATAAAGGGCAGGCGCAGACTGGCTATTGGGAGCACCTGGAGAATTCCTAGTGACTTGGCCTGCTGATTGGCGCGGAATGGCAAGCCATTGTTAAAAAATACAAAATGAAATGGGTAAACCAAAGTGAAAAGGATATGGGGCAGCTACAGTCACTTAGAACTGTAGATGTTTAGTCAGTGCTTAGAGTGTGCGTGGCCGAGCAGCCTGGAGAAAAAAATGGAAGAAAGAATGAGAGGAGAAAAGGAGGAGCTGGGGGGGTATTAGAATGACTGAAAATCACAGAATTGCCCCTTTAAGGTTTGGTTAGGTTTAAGGGCAAAAATCACTTGGTTAGGTAAGGGAAAGATCATGGTTTGGGTTAAGGAAAGTACTTTGTTAAGTGAAGGGACCTTCGTTGAAGTGGTTACAATAAAATGCATGGTTAGTTGGGAATTTTGCCATGAATGTACACATATGTCGTTGTGGGGGACTTGCTGTTGTTTTGTTTTGGAGAGCATAGTCTCCTTATACTCTTGAACCACCCCAATGCACACCTCTTTTATGGAAACCGTATGCATTGGGGTTTTGATGTTTGTTTGGAATTTGGAAAAAGTGAGCCCTTATCCTAAAACTAAGTGGTTTCTTGCCATATGCCAAGGAGGTCCAAGGGCAGGCAGGATTTCATTCCATCCATCCAAACCCAGGTGATTTCAGTGATTATATCCCTGAATATATCAATATATATTATTGAAGGTGCTAATCAACGTAATCTGCTGCTGTAGTGTTTGGTTGGACTGGAACTCTGCAAAATGTTGGCACTGTTTATGCTCAAAGTTGTAGCACACAACAAGTATCATTTTTGACATGTCATTAGTGTGATTCACACTGCTTTTGACAGATATGCTGTTGTATGATGACTAAGTAAATCAAAACAGCATAGAAACTACATGTTCTTTTAGATATGGATATATTATTCCCCTTATTCTGGGCTCTTATCTGCCTATGTCCTATGACAACTTTGGCATTAAAACCAGGGATGGTCTCTGTGTGAATACAGCTCTAATGATAATGTAGTATAGACATTTTTGGATTTAACATACTGTACAGTTTAGAAAGATATACACACCTACATACTCTCTGGTCACATATGCCTGCTAATATAAATTAAAACACAATTTTTACACTTCCTGTATACAGAAAAATGTACACTGAATTTTCATATGTGGCTTTTATTTGTCATTGTAAGTCAGTAGCCCAAATTATGATCAAATGTAAACATAACATAACATTCTTTTCTCTCTTCCCATCCTTTAGTTTCCAATACAAATTAGTCTTAATCAGCCTCCACTGTCTGGTAACTTTAAATAAACACATATTTAAACAAAGCTACACAAACTTAGATTGGGTTAAGTATTGCACATTTTATAACCCCATACTTTGTTCTTTTCCAAGATAGTCTTTTTTTTATTGCCATTACTACCGCCTGGTTTTCCTGATCACAGCCTTACAGCTTCTGTTGGCACTAGAAAGCAGCCGAGGCAGCAAGGAACATGATTTAAGATCCATCAAACACACTCATTAGAATACAGATTAGGACAGTTAGCTCTGTCATTGTTTGGACATCGAAGCAATTTAGTGCCCACAGCCAAATCTCTGTTGTAATCTATTTAAAAAAAAAAGGCAGTCAGGAGTCAACAGCACAAAGACTAAACCGTCTGCTGGCATCAAACTTAAATAAATGATCTGCCTTTCTAGTTTGGCTTTAGTTTTGCTTTCAGCAGTTGAAGGCCTAGTTCATCTCATGATGTATAATAAGAAGTGGATACAGTGAAAGTTGCTCAGTAGTGCATGAAGCACTGTGCACCCTGTTCGTGTGTGCATCTGTTATCCATCTGCAGCTCACTATATGTCACTTTCAGTTGTTTATCAAGGTGCTTGGTTAGTAAATTTAGTAGGCCTCATTGACTGTACTCACTCTATCTGGCCGTAACTGACCTCTGACAGATATACAGCCTGTAAACTCTCAGCCGACCTGCTTATGCATTTGTTTTTTGCTGAGAGGCACGTAGAATGAGCTCTGAGTTCACACATGTAAGAGACTGAACACCACCTGATATAAACATGGAGAGAGCTGTGGAAAAATGGGTCACACTCTTTTTTGTGATTGACTATACTACATGTATTGATTTGGAATCGTGGCATTTACTTTGTTTTCTATTGGTTAACTTTTTCCATGTTTGGCTGATTAAAAATTGATTGACATTGTGAAAGCCAGAAGGAACAAAAATAGACAAATAGAATTGGTAGTTATCAACTGTAAGTGGACCTCAAACCTCTTTTTCTCCTCATCTTTTATCTTCTTGGTTCTCTTTTCTCTCTCCAAGCGTGCGTGCATTTTTGTCAGTTTTTCTCCTCTCCTCTGTTCTCCTCTATTCTCCAAACATCTCCTCTCCCCCATGGGCCTCAGCAGGAGGTCTTGTCAACTACGAAGCTCTGTGTTTGTCCTCCTCTAATCTCTCCTTTTTTGTCCTGACTTTTCTTTTTCCATCTCCCCTCTTCCCTCTCCCTTCTTTCCCTAAGGAGGTCAAGTTTTTCTGTGAAGCTGTGCCTGTGTTTGTCGTCCTCTCTGCCACCCCATTTCCCTCTCCTGCTCTCTCTCTCTCTCTCCACTGTCCCATCCATACCTAAACGGGAGGTCTTGTCAGCTACGAAGCTCTGTGTAATCCTCTCCTCTCCACTCCAATATAACACATGGTGTTTCTCTCCAAGGGCTGTCTAGAACCCCTGCTACCAGCCTTTGATAACATCTGTGTTTGTATACGAGAGATAGAGAGAGAAACTGGTGTCTTTGGTTTTAAAGCGTAAAGTGTGATGTATGTTTTTTTAAATGTCTGTTTGTGCAGAAGAGAGCTAGAGATGAAGGTATGTGTTTAAGGTCATGTGTTGTTGAATAACTAAGACTTTAACACAAAAAAGCCACACATTTGGTAATTGTACAGGTTGAAAATGTTCTCAGGAATTTAAGCATTGCACTTTTAAACATGAAATGATGCTCTTTTTCACCTCTTTATTTCTGAACAGCAGTGGTCTGCTGAAATCCATTGGGCGTCATCTGGCGGATTTCAGCAGACCACGGCTGCTCCAAGCTCCGTGCACTGGCGCCACTGAGGAAAGGCACACACACCGTTCATCTAAACACACTGCCCACACTTCCATGACACAGAGCTGGATTTAAAATCAGCAAAATATCTCTTCGAGTAAAATGTAGATGTTAAACACATGGGCTTCAGATTGGTTTGAAATGCGCTGGGGACAGAGACGCATTCGGAAGTGCATTTTCAGAAGTGCTGTGTACAATGACGCATTCTTTTTTTTCTTTCGCACAGGTCATGTTCTGAAAGACTTTCCTGTAGCTCACTAATGTAAATGAATAAAAATGTATACAAAAACGTGATGATGTCTGACACGTTTTATGAAGAAGAAAGCCTTAAGTTTTCAAAAAGCATTAGACATATGACCCCTTATGTTCTGCTTCATGTATCCATGTAGCATGTTGACAATGTGACATTACGTGACATCAGACTCAGATAGAGGAGCTACGAAAGGGAAATAGGCCTGGCCTACCATAGGCTACGTGTTGAAGTTCAGTGGGCAAATCTGTGGCTATGCCTTTTGCTAATATTTTTGATTGAATTGACCATATCTACACACAAGACAACTTCTGCAAGTTCTGCACTACAAATTTCACCAAGATTGAAAAAGCAAAAATGTGTTGCACAGATGAACGCTATATCACACCATGAGCTGACTACTCTCAATTCACAACAATAAGCATCCATCCAATCTACATCAGGCATTCTGACCAAAACTTGAAAGCATGCAATCCCCATCATCATCATCACAACTATTCCCAAATTGAGCAATATATTCAAGCAATAATTAAACAACATATTGACTACTCCACGATCATCTCCACCATACCAATGCTTGCTGTACAAAGCGCGATAGTCGATAGACAGAAAGAGAAAGAGAGAATTATACCTCTGCATCATGTCAAAAAGAAGTGGATAGGACATCAGAGCTTTTTTTTTTACTCGAGGTTTTCAAAAAAAGTGGTGGGTACAAAATGACTCATAACGAAATCTGATAGGTACGTGTACCCACCATCCCCACCAAAAATCGACACCTACGGTTAAACAGCAGAATCAGGCAACAGCTAATACAAAGAACGACACATTATGGTGTTGTCTCCTCATGTGAAAACTGTGTTTCGCTGTCATTTATTTTAATCCACCAGAGGCCTAATTTTCCTATAACCTTCACGGCTCTTCAGATGAGGTGGAAACGCAAACAGCAATGCTCAGAAGGGACTTTTATTTCCCAGTTTAGTTCTGGAGATTAGTTCCTCTGGTTCCAGTCTTTCAACTTTTTGGTTGAAAAGCCATCAGCATGCAGGACATCTCTGATACTTATTTCTGCAATCATTGTGAACCAAGCCTAAAGACCTTTGGACTGAGGTTATTTTGGCTCTTCATTCTCCACCTAGTGTTGTCGCCATAATAAAATAACATTATAAGAGCTAATTTCTTTTCTACTATGATGCATTTTATATATATATATATTTATTAATTTTTTATATAAGGGTTATGACGGGCAATATGACGAGGGATCATTACAACTTTAAATAAAAGATAGTTGGAGCCTGAAGCTATTTTGCCATTTATTGCTTTGTGGAGCTCTATTACAAACCTACTACAATGAAGTCAAGACCAGGAGGCGATCATAAGCCTGATGATGGCTGGTTGAAAGGTTTGGGAACAGAATGAGTATTTTCCGTTTAAATATATTTTCAAAGATTACCATATAATGAAATCTGAAAAGAAACAAACATGTTTACCATGGTTATTGAAATGTCTAAATCCAGTCAAATATACGGGATACTTTTATAGCATATTGGGCGTTAATAACAATAAACATACCAAATACAGCTAACCAATACCACCAACTGCATAACTTATCTGAGCTTTTCAAATCCCAAAGGAGGTGGAGAGCAGAACTGATTTCAGTTGATGCCTTTACAAGTCAGTCAATAGTACAATAGTACTATGTTTAGATTTATTTTTCATTGACATCTGTTCATCTCTGTGTTCTCAGATTGATGGTTATTCTACTCAACAAACAAAGATGCAAGTAAAGGTGATGATCATAAAGAGGAATCTTTTGTACCTGATTATGGTCAACTTCAATTCTCCAAAGATTGTATTTTTACTTTGCCTTCCCCTTTTCTTCAACTTCCTCCTGCCCTTGCTTCCTTTGCCAATATCTGTTTATTCACCTTGTTCTGCCTCCTTGCCTTTCATTTATGTTTGTCACTGCTTTCAAAGTGCTTGTTCTCTACAGGGAACTGAGAGTGAACTAAAAGTGAGGATATGCAACAATGGCAGAGGCTCTATTTGATGTCATAGTTCCATCCTTCTAGCCCATCCTGGAGTGCACTAAAAGAGAGTGGTACATTTGAACCGGCTCTTTGTTATGAATTTTGTGGCGTATAGCGTAGCCTGCCACATCATAAACCACAGCTATCCGGTTGAAAGAGTTGATACCAATTAGCCTTAGCCTTCCAAACATAGAGATTAAAGAGGATTCCTATGTCTGAGCTAACAAGGTGTGATTTCGACAGATTGCAAAGATGGTGGGAAATTAAGTCCTCCTGGCTGCAGCTTTTTTGAGGAAATTGAGCATCATTTGCCATGTTTGCTGATGCGCAAAGCTGGTTAGGAGAGATTTATTACAAGAACTGATGATTCTGTACTTTCTGCATTGGCTGCTCGCATACCATGAATAGCTCTTCTGTTTCTCCCTCTGCCTTATCCCTTCCTTGCTCCCTTCTGTCTGCTCTGTCCTCTTTTGAAACCTGTCTCTCTCTGCCACCATGTCTTCCCCTCTTTCTCCTTCATTCCTAGTCCCCCATCTTCCTCCATGCATGTTCATCCACACCTTTTTCTTGTCACCATCATCCTCACCTCCTACTCTCCTTTCATCCATCTCCTACTTTTTCCTCCCTGCTGGACCCCGTCAACATCCCTCTCTCTTTATCTCACGTTCTCCCTTGTTTTCCGAACTCAAATTATCTTCTGTGGTTGACAACTCCTCTGAGTGAGAGTGTTATAATTGGATAGAGGAAAATGTTTGCGATGTGAGAGTCCCAAAAAGCTGAAAGTCACAATCAATAAAAATCCCTTTTCCCTAGCTGTCTTTTACTTTCTTCTTCATTGTCCCCATTTCTCTCACTCACCCACTTACCGTTCACTGCTTCTAATTAGACTGTTGCTGACACATGTGTGTTGCATGAGTGTTTGCATTGTAAGCTTGTCCATTCTTTGCAAATTTGAAACTGTGCATAGCCACTGATGTGCGTGTGTTTAGTTAAAGGAGAGCACAGACTGCAGTGTTGGCAAGACGGCTAATTAGCTGCACAGCTAACAAATTCATCGCTAACAAGGCTGTACTTGTGGTGGCACCTCAAAACATTTGAACAACTTTCTACTAACATTCAGAATATTGGCAGAGATGAAAAGAATCTTTGACAGTGCAAGAAATTCAAAAGTGAATCCAAAATGAGTATAAGAAATGAGTTGCTACAGGTGACGGTGCTGCACTGCAGGGTAGATTTGATCATAAATCTGTCTGGAACAAAGGTTCTGTGTTGTCTGTTAAAACATAATAATGGAGTGTCAGTGATATTACAGTAAAATCTCTGAAACTTGCCAACTCGACTTGATACTGTCACAAAGCCACAAGTGGGTAAGAGACAGTATCAAGTCGAGAAAGATGCAATACTGTGGGTAATGGGGGTTTCTGGATGCTTCTCTCTCTCTCTCTCTCTCTCTCTCTCTCTCTCTCTCTCTCTTTCTCTCTCTCTCTCTCTCTCTCTCTCCTCTGCTCATGTTTTCCCTTCCCTCACAGTGCAGCGTGTGGGCCGGCCTCTCCTGGGATCACGCACATTTGCAGGCAATTCCTAATCACTCACCTGTTTCCCATGGCTCATCAGCGCAGCATCTTCAGCTTTGGTAGTTCTCTGTTCGGTGCCAGATTGTTAAGTCATGTCACGTAGGTGATGCAACATCCAGCTAGTCTTTGTCTCCGAACTTTTTTTGAAACCCGTTGTTTTTGCCTGACCTGCTTTAACTCGATCTTTTGTGCTCCTAAGGAAACTACTGTGTTCCGCTGTGTTTTGACCTGCCTGCTGACGCCATTCATCTCTTTCCACCACCTGCCATGCCGGCCTCGTCATCCCTGCCTGTGTCTACTGCCTGCTCTGTCGCCTGAGTGGATTCATCCACCTGCCCAGTTTTGCTGCATTTCCCAGTTTATAAATAAACTGTTTTAAATCTTCAAACTGTCTATTCGTCTGCTTTTGGTTTCAAGACACAAATTCCTGACCATACAATCCGACCAGAATGAACCCAGCAGACTTTAATTCAGTTCGGGAGGAGTTATCGAACCAGGGCTCTGTTCTTGGCCAGCATGGGAATATCCTCCAGGGAGTTATGGAGGAGCTCAAGGCGCTTTCCACCTGCGTAACCACCCTGCAGGCTCAGCTCAACACCACTCTCGCTTCCACCACTCCTCTGCCTGCAACCGAACCAGTTGAGGCTCGGCCAACCGAAGCAACCTCTGAGCGGGAACCATGGGTCCCAGCCCCCGAAAGGTATGATGGCAATTTTGGACTTTGTCAGCTTCAGTGCAATCTGGTGTTTGAACTACAGCCCCGTACCTATTCATCTAATTGGGCCAAGATTGCTTATGTCATCGGGTTGCTACGAGGAAACGCTCTGAAGTGGGCATCTGCTGTCTGGGAAAGACAAGCCTATCCCACCTCATCCTACACCATATTTTGCAAAGAACTCAAGAAGGAACAAACTCAAGGTCTTTGATCACCCCATTAACGGTAAAGACTCCTCCATGAGCCTGCTTTCTTTCTGCCAGGGGTTGCGCAGTGTCGCCGAATATTCATCAAGTTTTGCACGATGGCCGTGGAGAGTGGCTGGAACGCGCCGTCTCTACAGGCTCACTTCATCAAGTGAGTTACTCAAGGATGAGTTGGTTTCGTACCCTGAGCCAACTTCACTGGATCAGCTAATTGCTTTAGCTATTCGTATTGACAATCGGCTGCGGGAAAGAAGGAGGGGAATACGCCAGCATCAGGAATCCGAATCCCCACAGCTCGGTGTAGCTATCTGCACCAGCCTAGACTGCCAGGGGAAGTGGCCGCTACCACGAGTGGCCGGGAGAAGGCGCCAGAGGTCGAACCCATGCAATTGGGCCACCACCAGTTGGACCCGGAGGAATGCCAGCGCCGGATCTCCAATCAGTGCTGCCTGTATCGTGGAGCCTCTGGTCACTACCTCGCAGCTTGTCCCAGCCGTCCATCAAACAGGAGGCTAGATGGGAGGAGAATTCTAGCAAGTCCAACCTCTATTCCCCTGTCTCCTGGCCCTTGTACCAAGCTCCATGCTACCATTACCACCCAGGTCAGACTCATAAATTGTTAGCCCTTATTGACTCCGGTGCAGACAAGAGCTTTTTGGACCTTGAGGTGGTTAAGCAGCTCAGGATCCCCACTCAGAGACTCTCTGAACCATTAGAAGGTAATGCTTTGGATGGTAGACTGTTAGCCCGCGTAACCTCTCAAACCTGTCCTATCCGCCTACAACTGTCCGGTAATCGCACTGAGATCAGTTTTCTCATAATTAGCACACCATTTGTTCCGCTAATAATGGGTCACCCCTGGTTGATTAAACACAACCCCAAAATTGATTGATCCACAGCCAAGATAGTCGGTTGGAGCACTTCCTGCCATGCTTGTTGCTTCCGCTCAGCTCAACCCCAGTCAAGTTCTCCTCAACCGGTTTGTTACTCTGTTTCTGACTTATCTAATGTTCCCCCTGTATACCATGATCACCAGGCAGTTTTCAGTAAAGCTCAAGCTCTCTCCCTTCCACCTCACAGTCCCTACAATTGCACCATTGAACTCACGTCAAATGTCTCTCTTCCCAGTAGTCTCCTCTATAGCCTGTCAAGACCGGAACGCAAAACCATGGAGGCCTACATAAAGACCTCTCTGGATGCCGGCATAATCCATCCCTCCTCATCTCCTGTGGGGGCTGGGTTATTTTTCGTGGGAAAGAAAGATGCGACCTTGAGACCGTGTATTGACTACAGGGGCCTTAATGATATCACTGTTAAGAATAAATACCCACTGCCACTAATAACCTCTGCTTTTGACTCTCTCCATGTTCCACCATCTTCTCCAAACTCGACCTAACCCCTACCACCTCGTTCGCATCAGAGAAGGAGAGGAGTGGAAAACCACATTCAACACACCGCTTGGACATTTTGAATATTTAGTAATGCCATTTGGACTAACCAATGCCCCTGCTGTCTTCCAGAGTCTAGTCAACGAAGTGCTTAGGGACATGCTAGATCACTTCATCTTTGTTTACCTTGATGATATTCTGATCTTGTCCAGAACCCCTTCTGAGCATGTGCAACGCGTTCGCCAAGTCCTGCAATACCTCCTGGAGAATGGTCTATTTGTCAAGGCTGAGAAATGTGAGTTTCACATTACAACCACCTCTTTCCTGGGGTACATCCTCTCTCAAGGTGAGCTCAGAATGGACCCTGTTAAGGAGAGGGCTGTCCAGGAATAGCCCAGACCCGAGAATCAGAAACAGCTGCATAGGTTTCTGGAATTCGCTAACCTTTATATAACCAAATGTTTGCATACTAATAGTGGTGAACATGGTAAACATTATACCGGCTTGGCATCAACATGTCAGCATTGTCATTGTGAGCATAGCATGCTGATGTTGGCGTTTAGTTCAAAGCACTGATGTGCCTTAGTACAGCCTCACACATCCACAAGCATAGCAATAGATTCTTTTAGCAAGCTTGCAAATGTGTTAATCTATGTGAATCGATAAGTGTGTATTCTGCTTTCACTGGAAACAAAATTTGTAATGTGCAAACACCTAGAACTAGAGTAGAGGAATTATTTGTAATAAACTCTTATTATTGTATCCCTATCCATTATGGGTGTTGTTATGACACACAATATTAACATACTATCATTAATGATTTAAATATATTTGAAATCATGTTTAAGGTGAGCACATAATCACATAGTGCCATTGAATTTGATAATAAATGTGAAATAAATAACCACAGGGCGCATGAACCAAGGGATAATACTGTACAGTATTTGTAGTAACATGGTTAGTTTGAGCAAAAAGATAGTGATTGATTTAAAAATTGTCCTTTCATTTGTCACCGTCACTGCTACATTATGTTTA
Organism: Perca fluviatilis; assembly: GCF_010015445.1. Taxonomy (NCBI): domain Eukaryota; kingdom Metazoa; phylum Chordata; class Actinopteri; order Perciformes; family Percidae; genus Perca; species Perca fluviatilis. Next base: position 13,295,686 of record NC_053128.1, read on the forward strand.
ATGGATGTTAATAATGTGGAAATGATATTCCTCCACCATGAAAGGCTGATGTGATAATAGCATGAATTGGGCAAGCCATTTTCATCCCTTTGTGATGTGTAACAGGGTTAATTATAGGCCAAATGGTCATGCAGCATGGCAGGGAAATCTGTCTCACCAAGCGCATTGAAGTCTGGGAAAATTGAAGTGGACCAGTTTCTTAGAAAAGAGCAGCGGCAGTACTGGCGGTTGCTATGCTGTGTGGCCTTGATACTGTGTTAATTAAGTTACCGTGTGTGTGTGTGTGTGTGTGTGTGTGTGTGGGGTGGGGCTATAGAGCAATTGGGAAAAGTTACACTATGGATATGTCTTTACCACATTTGGTACCCATTTTGTTTGTATTCCATGTAGGGTCACACAGTGTGTCAGTGTAAAGTGTACTTCTGGGTATCCTTTAAAAAATATGATACCAGTACCAATGGCAGTACCCTTGAGGTGATAGTCATACCAAGAGAGTACTTCATTTGATACCTTGTTTTTCTACTATTCAATACCCATCGTGTGAATGGAAGCATCTCGGGACACTGAACTGCCAACTATATCGGTTGTAGCTGTGGTGATGGCTGGGACCAAATCATACATTAGTAATTTTTGGATGTAGGTATAGTTTTGACTGGAATAAAGTTTTGATACTACTTGGTTCTAGGTTATTTTGGTCCTTCGAGTAACAATACCTAGCCCTACTTCTTTGGACATTTCGTCCCCAAACTGCAGAGTGAGCGCTCCTTGCTTTCATGCTGCCCTACCTTGCCCGGTCAGGCTCTAAGATTACGTTATATTCTGTCTTCGGCTTAGAAGTGGTGAATTTGCAGCTCACAGCAATATAATACAATGTATTCTCTGGCTTTTGTTTGATATCTAGTGTTGGCAAAAAACCTGCTTTACCTTACCTGTTTGATGTTAGCGTAGTGAGCATGCATTAACTCGGAGGGCTATCTTTGCTTGTACTATTACGTGAACACATTCACATTACTGCGAAATGCAGTGTGTTTGTGCAAATATAAAGTGCATGCAAGCTATATGGTCCTTCAGTTTCAGGATAGGTAGCATGATGGTATTGCACCAAGGAATGAAAAGGGGAAGAAGACTGTCAGCTGATATAAACGTGGATTTCAATATTGCAGGTTTAAAAATATTCTGAAAACTGCTGTTGCAAAAGGTTTGAGGAAAAAAATGCATTAAAAATGTTAGGACTCAAGGATGCACTCTGTGAAAAATGTGAACTGAATCAATGTGAACTAACTGTGTTTACAAGAAAAATCCACAGGGTAATTTTGTCATATGTATGACTTAAAACCTCAGTTGCTGTATAACTCCTATAATCTGCCATTTCCGAGCTCCACACCTTTACTTTTCCTCTGCAGTGTACTTCCTGTTTGTTCTGCTTATTTTTCCTTTATGTTATTTTACAAGATAAGAACAGAAGAAAAATGTGCACATGTATTTCATTAGACAGGTACGTAGAAGGGGACGACAAGGTCCAAAGTTGCAAACAAACTCTAGTACACTGTTGAACTTGCAAAGATGCATTTATTAGCAAAATTTCACTACTAGACCTTTGAGACAATTTTGTTTGTAAAATGTTTTTTACGTGCGCCACACTGTAGCTATGTATTTGTGAGGGCACCAAACATGCTGTGTTTTAGTGCTAATTTTAAAAGAGTGCAGGAGTGTAAGGGGGAGACAGAAGAGATTAGTTTAGTGTGTTTTTCAGCCCGTATCAGTGTGAGGACACGGCATGCACCACAGCCAGCTGAGCCGCCGGGCGTCCCAGGAGCTGCCCTGGAAAGATAAGGAGTCGTGATATGCACACACAAACACACCGAAAGACTCAGGGAGTGCATGTGTGCACACACACAATCTCACAGACACACACACACACACACACACACAGGTTGCATCCAACACCTCCTCTTCATCGTAAGAGCTGTCCTGTTTTGACTGGAGCTCATTTACCACAGCCTCAGGCTATCAACACCACCACCACCCCAAACCCCCCACTCAGCGCTCCTTATCAGCTCCACACTTTTCCTCTTCTTCTTTCCTTTCCCCTCGCACCCAGCCTTTCTCTGTTTACCTCTCTGTCTGTCTTTTAGCCTTTAACAGTCCCCTTCCTCATGCAAACACACTTTTTGTCCTCTACAAGAGAAATCTTGCCATGCTCTTTAGCAGTAATGAAATGCATTTTCCTTTCTCTAATTCAATCACAAAATGCTGTGTGCCAAAACGGTTTATGAATACATTACTTCATTGCCAAGACAGGATGAAAGAGGGAATAGACAGCCATGACAGCCTTTAGCTTTTTGAAAATACACTAGCTCTTTTTAACACATTCCATACCAGACTGAGAGGGTCTTTAAACAAAATAGTATAAGATTAGGATGTGCAAACACACAAAACTTTCATTTGCACTTTACCTTCTATTTAAAATTGACAACAAAAGCCAGAATTGTTATACTTGATTAACAGTTGATCACATTGCAATTGTCGTTTATGCATTGCATTATTATGCACGCTCAAATATTTTCAAATGTAATATGTATCTGACATCTTGAACATGTGTTGTCTAACCATCAACCTTGAAAAAAACCCTTCGTTTTTTAGCCTTTTTTCAGTTTGTTTTTGCTTTTTCCAACGTTTTAAATTGTTAAATTTTTCTTCTACACATTTTCAGCGCTTATTTCTACGTCCCATATTTTCTGATATAAAACAAAAATTTAAAACTGGTCAATGTGACCCGAAGTCAACACAAGGGTTTAAATGCACTAGTAGAAATTGTATAATTATAATCTTTCAAAATATTCTTTTGTTTGCAAAATAATTAAAACATCCTTGGTTAACTTGGTGCAGTCTGTGTTGCTTCCAGCCCATTCATTCTCAAGGTCCGAGTGTATTAGCAATTAAATGAACTAGTTTGCACGGCATGCCATCCAACCTTGTCTGAATGTATAATAGTTTAGAGCTGTTTGCCACAGCCACATTTGAAGGTGGGATGAAAAGCCCTACCATCATATAAAGGGCGAAAATTATAATTGTTCAAATGGAAATAACGGCACATACTTTCTGACCGTCTTTTCTCAAAAGCAAGGCAAGGCAATTTTATTTATATAGCACATTTCAGCACAAGGCAACTCAAAGTGCTTTACACAAATCATCAATCATTAAAGAATAAATAGCAAAATAGGGAGTAAAATAAGAATAAAAATAGTAATAGGAGTTTATAGTGTGCACACTTGCAGTGGTTCCAGCCAGTAGAGGGCGCACATAGAGTAAAGTAACTAAAAATAAAAGACTAAAACAGCACCCTTCAACAGATGGGAGCCCTATTTGAACTCCAATGTTGGCAAATGCCTGTAGCATCCTTGATCATGTTTTCCTGCCAGCTCAACTACTCCTTCCCTTTTTGCTTGCAGAGGGTTTGAGCTCAGGAACATGTATGGCCAGTCATTCTCCCTGCATTATTTCATTGCATTGTTTCTTCATACGCTCTCTCCTCCATCGTACACCTCCATGCTTTGCTGCTGTAATGACTCAATTTCCCTCTGGCATGGCTGGCCCTCAGGAATCAATACAGTTAATCTTGTGTTGCTTTACCTTTTCTTGCCCTGGATCCCAGCCTCATTAAGACATGCTGGAATGTTTGCCATATGGAGGGCAGAATAAATGTTGGCCCATGGCCAAGAAACGTGTCTGAACCTTAGTTCTGGTGGCAGCAGTGGTAATATGTTTAAAAACATCTCGATCTCAGACTCATACGGAGTGCATTTCTCTTTTGTGTGCCTGACTGAAGGAGCTTTAATATCCCTGGGATTATGGGTTTGTGGAAGCCACAGGGTTTTTAGTCCATCTGTCTGACAACTGTTTCATATTACAAAACTTTACTTTTTCTCTGTTAATTAGTCGCTGCTAGCAATAGAGGATAAGGCCAAGGGATTCACCCTGAGATCATTTAAGGTCTGTCTGAGAATGGTCTGTATCTTTTGTGATTAACTCTACCTCTGCTTTACTAGCAATCTGACAGGTAGCAGCAGCTTATTTAGTGTGCCAATCCAAAAGAGTAAAGTCAGTTTAGAATACATTGAACACTATGCTTGTGCAATGTCAGTAAAATTTAGATCACAGATACAAGGAGATCAGTAGGAACAGAGTGTCTCAATTTACTCGTGACACACTATGGAGTTCAGCTCCAAGAGGGGTTTAGGCAGTTTAGGAACCTAGTAATGATGTCATTGAAATTAATTACGTGTGTCATAGAGTTAACTTAAAAATAATTATGTCAACGTTTTCCCATTTGTATAAAATGCTGGCTTTAAGTACATACTACTCACTTTACTACATAGGTCCAAGACTTTGAGGTATGTCTATAGATCTTCAATAGACAAGCTAACAATGTGCCAAAATGTATCAAGGCAGTATGACTTAAAGATGAGGAGCCATATTTACTTTTAATAAATTTTTTATCACATCATTACTTGTAAGATTTTATAAAGGCTTACAGCAGCAAGAACATTTGCTCATGTTTCTTTCCAGTATGATCACTGTCTTTTTACCATTATACTGTTTGACCTTGTTTCTTTTTTGGCTGCTCCTTGCCATCACAGCAATAAGTCAAGGAGGCTAATTAACCTCCCACATGCGCAGACAGAAGCACAACCGCACATGCACACACACGCATGAGTCAACCCATCAGCATGATTGCTGTCTTTTGGGTGCTAATTTTGGGCAGCGCTTCTCTCGAGGTCAACCGAACCTTGCCCTGCTGTCTTGGTGCTGAGTCAAGCAGGCTAATCTCCCACCTCCAGCCTCCGAAGCAGAATCAACACTGGCTGCCTCCTTCATTTGCCTTGTTAGCTAACTGACAGGGGGCTGTCAGGCCTGCAACTTAAAGGCCTTAATGAGCAGAGGGCCTTGTTAGCGCTGTGAGGATGGCGAGAGACAAATGAGCTTGTTAAGTCCAGGCTATGCATATTCTTAATAAGCCTTTTGTAGTGTGTTTGATAGCACAATCCTTCTCTGCATGAGAGAGAGGGAGAGAGTGTATGTGTGTGTGTGTGCGTGTGTGTGTGTGTGTGTGTGTGTGTGTGTGTGTTTGTGTGTGTGTGTGTGTGTGTGTGTGTGTGTGTGTGTGTGTGTGTGTGTGTGTGTGTGTGTGTGTGTGTGTGTGTGTGTGTGACATTAAAAACTCATGAATAATACCCCGCAGGTCGGTGTGTTTGTATTTACTGTAGGTAGTCCTTAGGGCAGACACTTATTACCCGTTTGATGTCTTTTGTGCGTGTGTGTGTGTGTGTGTGTGTGTTTATGTATGATTGATACAAATTGAATGTTGTCAGCAATTTACTGGACTGTGCAAGCATCAATCAGGAGTAGCACGTTCATTGGCTAATGTTTTTTTTTTTTTTAACTCATGCTTTATTACAGAGTCCACTACTATGCACAACCTTCTCATTCCTCTACTGCCTATCATTGACATTACACTGTGAAATATAGTAGTATTGCAGACACTTGTGCATACATCAAAAAGGCAAAATCACATTAACTTTTCATACTCATTGCTAGTCTAGTCACTTTTTCTTTACTCCAAATGTGCATTACCTGACTTAGATCGAGCATAACCTTTACCTCCCTACTGTAATTAATCTAAACCAAAGCATAAATTCAGTCTAACAAAAGTGTTGTCCCAATTCCAGCTGTGCCTCACATGAAATTCACATTTCAAGATTGAATGAAGAATTGAATCTGTCAGAACAGGTCTATAAGGCTGTCCTATTAAAAAAGAAAACTCCTACAGACACCGCTGAAAATGTGGCTTTCTGAAGATTTCGTTTACAACTGTGCATTTGCCACAATGTTGTTCGTGCAATAGCTGCACATTTCAAGAGTACATAAAATCCATTTGTACTGTGTCCATGTTTCACAGAGTGAGACAGATGTTTTCTTATCAGACATTTATTGCCATATTTATGCTGTGAAATGTTTGTCAAAGCTGCAGATTATGTGTGTGAAATGCGTTCAAAATATTTTTATAATTCATATTGTCATCTGTCAACACTGTATTAAAAGTTTCACTGCGAAACATAGAAATGTGTTGTGTTGCAGCACCATTCTGCATTAAAGGATTACATTTCCATAGTCAGGATAGTAAATGGACAGGTCTTTGACCCTTCCATGAAATCAAATACGTATTTCATTTCACCTGTTTAAGAAGTTACATAAGGGCTTGCTGAAAGAACATGTTATATTACATTACATGTCATTTAGCTTACAATTGCTATATATGTCAGAGGTCACACGCCTCTGGAGCAACTAGGGGTTAAGTGTCTTGCTTGCTCAGGGACACATTGGTTGATGTATCGCAGTGGGAATCGAAGGTCTTCCACACCAAAGGCATGTGTCATATCCACTGCGCCATTACCACCCTGTATATATGTCTCTAATAACAAAGGACACGTATTACTAAATTTCAAAATAAAGCATTTTGTTCATACTACCTCATCTTACAGTGTCGCGGTCAAGGAGTTGCTCTAGGCGTCTAATATTGACGTGGATGGGTGTATCTACCTCATCAATAGATAATAACGGCCTACTGAGCCAACTAGGAGGTAGGGTAGGGCCATGCCGCCTCATATCCTGATAACACTGATTCAATGGGCTGATAACATTTGAAGCGGGTGGTATTGTCATGACCGAAAGAACAAGATCCAGGATACAAGCGGCCAAAATGGGTTTCCTCAGGAGAGTGGCTGGCGTCTCCCTTAGAGATAGGGTGAGAAGCTCAGTCATCCATGAGGATCTCGGAGTAGAGCCGCTGCTCCTTTGCGTTGAAAGGAGCCAGTTGAGGTGGTTCGGGCATCTGGTAAGGATGCCCCCTGGGCGCCTCCCTAGGGAGGTGTTCCAGGCACGTCCAGCTGGAAGGAGGCCTCGGGGAAGACCCAGGACTAGGTGGAGGGATTATATCTCCAACCTGGCCTGGGAACGCTTCGGGATCCCCCAGTCAGACCTAGCTATTGTGGCTCAGGAAAGGGAAGTTTGGGGTCCACTGCTGGAGCTGCTCCCCCCGCGACCCGACACCGGATAAGTGGACGAAGATGGATGGATGGATGGATGGTATTGTCATGACTTGGTATATTTAAAAGGCCTCTGACTCCTTCAAACTTGGCATGCTTTATGTTAGGGGGCTCTGGGTGTCTGGAGGGGACAAAAACCTTATAGATGTTCCTGACTCCCATGGTTAATAGTCTGGACCAATTACACACAACATTGTTTTGCCTCCTCCCTGGTTGCGTGATTATACATGATTCTGTATGACGTGGGATACACTGTATAAGGCTGAGCAAATGTGATGTTACTTTACTTTTTTGATATCTGTGTCTATGCACACATGCTGTGCCAAGAGCTACTCTGATCAGATTTGTATTGTAATAAACACATATTCAAGTAAGGACAACTGTGGCTCATAGTTATTGTTTTATTCAGGGAAGTAAGTGAAGCTTGACCTGAAGTACACATTTTCCACATCAATCAGATTCCTTATAGTTTGATCATTTGTTTTTCACATGTGTACCTTCAGGGCATGTCTATCAAGTAAATGCAGATACACACACACAATTGAGCAGCAAAGCACACACATATAGTACCGGCAAGGGTCACGGAGCAGAAAGAGCTTTCCTGTAACATAGCCAGCTGAGCGTGAGTTACATTATAACATTTTATAAAAAACAATATGAAAAAAACTAACCCACTTCCAACCTATTGTGTATGCCGACAGGCATATGCATTCCATTATCTGTAAATAACATACACACACTCATAAAATAATTCGAGTTGTTTCAAGTTAGGTTTTATCAACATCTTTCCCCTCCAGCTATTGGCCTCTCTCTCCCTTATTTCCTTCCTTAGGGCATGATCCACTACGAGCAACATGGTCAATAAGTCACCAGAAGTCCATTTATTTCCTTTAAAAGTGAGCAACTGGGGGAAATTGTCTGATCTTCGTACGATTGACATGTTTTTTTTGAGAAAATGGTGCCAACAACCAATGGCGAATCAAACTCCCAGATTCCCACCCTTTTTTGGTCTGGTCTGACTTTATTTTGTGAGAAAATAGCTGTCTGACAAGTGGTAAACAAATGAATAGTTGATGCCAGGCTTTGTACGCTTCCCAGTTCTTGAAAACCTTTATTTAAATTGCTGTAAACAAGTTTGGGGTTAAAGTAAATTGATTGAGTTTTCATTTATTTTTAGTGAATGCCTCCAGACGTCTGTGTTAACTAATAATAATGATAAGAGGAAACAACAAAATACACATGCCTGACTGATGACATTTTTATCTGCACAAGACTACTAATTTATTAGTGACTAATTTATTTTTTAGTCCTGTTTTGGTTTTAATGACGATTAAAACCTGATTCTGAAAACCTAATGTGCCCTTTTCTGTTCATTATTTTACTATTATCTCAAGGACATACACATACAGATAAAAAAAATATGTACATTCTAGGCCTTGTGATAGTGTGGGACATCACCCTCATTAACATGTTCGGCATCATTTGGGGGAGATGGTGATAAATCATATTGTAAGCAAAGCCAGTAATGGGCTCCCTATGGTAATTATGGAGTGGACCTTTGAAGCAAATAATCATATAAATTCCTCACATTCTGGAGGGATAATGCTAGAAAACAATCTGTTCCCTCCCTTCCATCTCAAATGTGAGCAAATTGTTTAATTTGCCTTGCTGAACAGACACCAAGCTTCTCCCCAGCAACACAATGAGATTCAAATCAGTGTCTTCATTTCTTTTGAACTTTATCAGATGAGACTTAAATTAGTTTCTTCAATTTGACAGCTTACAGCTTCAAAAGCTAGCAACAGGCAAATGTTTAGACGGTTGCTTGCTTTTACTAAAGACCAAAGCCTTTGTTTGAACACATATGCTCTGCTAAAGTGTCCTTGAGCAAGACAAAGTCCCCACCAGCTCCACACAGGCTTCTGAGGTGCTGCCTGGTGTTGAAGTGCAACCACAGCTATTGTGTTATGGCTTATGTAAAGAACTAACTTTCTTTCAATTCCACAAATTGTTACACCAAAAGCAACCATCCACATGAATAGGATAATCATGAATACATTCAAATAGACATTAAAGGACAAATCTGGCGCAAAATGAACCTAGGGGTTAATAACACATGTACCGAGTCGACCGTTCTCTGGGATATGTTTTCATGCTAATCGAATGTGACCAGTTTTATCGCAAACCGCTAATTACCTTATAACGCTAGTTGTAAAAGTAAAAAGAAAACGCTATTTCTATATCACTAACAAGGCTCAAAATAGCACCGCACTTCCACGGTAGCATAATGAGGGTCCCTACATTACATTGCATTGAGAACATAAGTGTAGAGACAGTTTATTAAAAAGATAGTTTAGAAAGACCGTACCTTTCACATATACAGGCGGGTGCCATCTTGGGAAAACAGTCACGACTAGTGGAAAGACAAACGTCATGCAACGTGAGCTGAACTGAATGCACATTGCACGGCGTTCGTCCTTTGACTGGTCATTAACCCCTAGGTTTCTTTTGCACCGGATTTGTCCTTTAAGGCAGCAATTAGTCTGTCTGTTTATGTATTAATTTAAACTTTTGTAGTATGTTCAGAGAGGAACAAATGCAAAGAAAGTCAGGCTACATACTAAGAGATGTTTTATTTTTGCACACTATTGTCCCACAATACTGGTACTGACAGCTGAAAAACGAAATTGCAATGGTAAAATTGCAAATGTCAAACGCAGGAATTTCACCCAGGAAACCAGGGTCCGAGTCCCTTTTAAAAATAAAAGTAAGCAGTGTTTTTTTCTAATGGAACTACGTCACGTTCCACTTCACGAGCGTAACTGCATGTTAGGTAATCTAACAAAACTTTTTTTCTAAACTTAACTATGTAGTTTTGGTGCTTAAATGTAACCAAACTGTGACCGTTTTATAATGTTAACAACGTGTTTAAAAGCGTGACCGTTACGCTCTGTCTTTTAGATATGAGGACCAAAAACTCCCCTGGGTCATATTAGATGGTAGGAATAAACAAGTAAACGTAGGAACAATCATCTTGTTTGAAAAAACTTGGCGTTTTATTTGGAAAACTATGCTTTTATTTGTAAAGATTAATTGGCAGTTGCATTATATAGTCGCACTTTAACGTATTTTCCTGTTTTGTTGTATAATAATTGCAACCAACAGTAGCCTGGATCGTTGGTCTGATTGGTTGGACTATCCAATGCACCCAGAGGCATTTCAGCGGCGTCCATTGTTGACGCCCCTGGAAATGAACTGTCAATGAACCTTTCCCAGACCCTTCTCAGTTACAACTGAGAAGGGTCTGGTGTCAACCAGGCTAGCTGATCAGAGCATCTTAATGTCTCTCTCCATGGTGCTGAAAAAGTTGAATTAGGCTGCTGAACTCCAAGTCAGCCATGTTGTAGATTGTTATTGATATAGTATTAAGTATGAGTTACATTGGGATTTGTAAAGAGTGGGAGGCCTGGTGGTTCATGGAGGTTTTAGAACATAAGATGTAAATGATAAATCTTATTGTTAGAATTAATAAATCAGGGTTGACTATGGGTCTATTCTGTGCCCCGTTTTGTTTTAGTGACAGATGATGATGTCTGCTTCATAATGTTCAATTTACATGTTCTTTTGTTGAAGTTGCCTTGCCTTTTCACTGATGAATTGTTTTCAGTGCCGTAGCTGCACACCACTTCAGTGGAGGTCTTACGGTTTTGAGTGGCTTGTGGTGCGTCTGGACTCTGTGGCTAGATCTAATGATATGAGATGTACCTTGTTGTCCCTGTTGATTTGGCAGTGTCCGTCCTGGTCTTAAGTCAGTGTGGGATTCTCATTTTTCACTTCCATGTGCTGTCAAAGGGTCTTATTTTACAGTGGAGCCAAGTTACAATCAAGAAAGTAATTAGAGTTAAACAAACACATTAGAGAGGTTAAAAAGTAACATCAATGACAGTAGTAAACAAAATAATTAAGTGCAATTAAGAGTCATGAAACAGTAGTAATGACACGGTACTTAAACAGTTTAACTTGACAATTAGACACAATTACACTCAAAACACTGACATTTGTAAACAGGTGTTTGAAATGCAGCAGCATTGGATGTAATGAATATTTTGAAGTTCATTCCAGGAGTTTGGAGTAAAAGATAGAGAAAATGGTGTCTGACTGGACATAAGGTACATAAAGTAAAAGTTATTGTGCTTATTGTAACAAAAAAGTAAGGAATGAAGCCAACTTATAAATAATAGATGTCTAAATAAACGGCAGACGATTGAACAATAGTTTGATTTAATTGGATTACTGCTACTACACAAGCCAAGATCATAGCGTATAAAACTATATCAGTTACCACTGCTTAAACACTTAACATCTCAAACTGCACTTACCCTCGTCTCTGTGGTAATTCACACCCTGTTTAATGAATAAGTTATATATCAAATGAAATAATTTATAATGAGACTCCATTAACATTTTCATGGTTAATTGATAAAGCAATTAGCCATCTGTTGATGATCTCTTCACACATACTGACTTGTGTAATCTATACACACACACAGACAAAGATCAGAGGATACACACTTGCAGCTGTCACTGTAAGACAAGGTTTATTTTACACTGAGATGGCGTTTGTGTGTGTGTGTGTGTGTGCGTGCGTGTGCATGTGTGTGTGTGTGTGTGTTACAAAATGACATCACCATGTGTTTCATTTTTGACCCAGCAAGTCATGAGCTTGTGTGTGTGTGTGTGTGTGTGTGTGTGTGTGTGTGTGTGTGTGTGTGTGTCAGGTAGTGCCATCTGTTCTTCCAGTTTTAGGCCACGGCATGTTTTAACAAAGATGATCTTGAATCAACAGAGCAGTACACCCACCTGTGACCGAGCCATCTGACTACAGTATTAAACACTGACAACAATAAATGTCATTGAATTGATCCCGCCTGCATCATCATGTGTTGCTATGTTTCTTAATCAGCCTTTATTAAAAGTCATTCTATTTTATCCGGGACTTTATAGAGTCTTTTGGGGAGTGTAAGAGGAACAATTAACATTATGAGTTGCATTTAACACTGTCAACAGTAAATGTAAAATCATATGGAGTACAAGCTGCAATTATGAGTCACATTTAAATCCACACTGAGTTCAAATCGGAGTCATGATTGCACAAGGGTACCTACTTTGAAGTTGCTCTTCCCATCAAGTAATTTCTTTTCATCCAGACGTCAACATAGCATGCATACTGCCTTACAGAAAATGTTTCACATTTATAGTCAGTATTCAAAGTCAAGCTTGTGTGTTGCCCAGTACAAGTACATTGACACTAAGCAGCTCAGGAAGTTAGTGGTCATTCACGTTGCATGCCAAGATTTTCCCAACCAGTTAGTCCACTGACGTAAAGGTGTGACCTGAAAATCCACATGGGTGCTTTTCAAACCCCCAGGCTGCCACTGACCCAAGACTTAATTTCATCTGCATATGAACTATCATGAATCTGCATAATGACATGAAAACACTATCCAAACGTTTAACTTTTTGTCATTCCAAAAAAGTTTTTAAAAGATTATTCCTGTTTATTTAAAATTTTACGAAATAAAAATCTAATTAGAGAACAATAATACAATAATACAGATACAATTTTGATTTTATATTACTATTTACTATTACTATTGTTTGTTATTGTTTTTATTGTATTATTTTTTACATAATAATTCAAAATAAAGCATTCATTCATTCAAATAGATGCATTGCAATCACCACCAGCAGATTATCCTGAGAAATCAATACATATTTGATGGATTGGAACAAAATGTGGTACAGACATTCATGGTTTCCAGACAATGAATCCTTATGTCATCATCCCATGACTTTTCCTCTAGCGCCAGGTTGACATTTGCAATTGTTTTGTGAAATAATTTGACTATTTGATAGACAAATTAGGTCAAAACATGTATTTGTTAAATACTTTGGAACAAATGCCTGTAAAAATAATGACATTCCCCTCATCCTCAGCCTTTCTGTACTAATTGGCAAATGCTAGCATGCTATTGGATGTTGGATATTAGTGTTGGGAACTACACAATAATCCACTATGCTGAGTATAAAACACTTTAAACCCGTACTGCCCATTTCCAGAACCTGCAAAAACAAGTGGCTCTGTCAGGCTCAGTTTATTTTTCTTTAGTAAAATCTTACATCACTTCAGAACTTAGAATTGCATCCCACTTAGTGGTAAACTGAGCGAGGCACAGATGCTCTGCAATCCTGAATATTTTAACGAAAACTGCCATCCACAGGCCACTTTCACCAGAACTCAGCTGCCACCACAGCACCCCTCAACACGAGTACCAAGAAATTGCAAAAGCACTTGTTACAGAAAAGGTGTTTTTTCTTCTAGCTTGAAGGAAATTCAAGCTTATTCGCATGGCATTCCCATGGAATTTGGAGAAATGTAGGTGCAATCAATAAAAGACCTTCAACCTCTATTTCTTTTTAGACCAATTTATAAAGTCTCATCTGACAGGACATGTCTCTAAGAAAACTTTTGAATTACTTATAATTACTTTTTTAGTTCCTGCCACTTTCAGCAGCAAGAAACAATGGCTGGCTGATTAATGGCCGGCTAGTGAAAATAAAGATGTTCTAATCCATCTTTAATGATAATTTGGACATTTTCTTATTAATTTTCCATAAGGTTTCCTTGGAGTGACCCTGAATCTAAAGTCTTGCCATGCATTTGCTCCCACTTGCAACTTATTTTCCGCTCTTCCTTTACTCTTTCTCCTTTCCTCCCCTGTCCCCACTCCCCAACTTTCTCAGCTCCTCCATCATTTTTTCACATCTCAATCAACACCTTTTTTTTCATTCTTTAATTGTCATACTCTTTCTTTACTATTTGTTATGCTGTCATTTTTGTCTTTGCCTCCAGTTTTCTTTTCTTTTTCATCTGTGCTTCCATATTCCTGGTTTCATCCAGCACGTCCTCTCTTCTGCTCTCTAGGCAGCCAATTAATCTTGCCTTGTGCTAATTCCTCATTTAGTGGCAGCTCAGCAGGAGGATCCATAAGGATTTAATGTGTTTATTAAAAGTTTGACTGCTGGTCGATGGAGACTTCTCTTCTCCCAGCGGCCTACTCTCTGTCTCTGCCAGAAGGACAATGCACAGCATGCATGCTTGTGTGTGTGGATTCCTCAGGGCTGCTGTTTAGTAATTGATTTTCAATATCTGTGACATTGTTGGGTGGCTGAAATGAAGCAGACAGTGATGAAACATTTTAGCAGTTGCTGTTTGACAGGGGGCGCACAATTTTTTTTTCTTCAGATTAGAGAATTCCTGTTTGACAGTTTTTCTCAGTTGTTTACACACACTTTCTTTATGCATACGTCATGTTCTCAGAACTGTACACACAACTCCCAAAACACACACACACATGTACACACGCAAACACACATACACACACACACACACACACATACACACACACACACACACACACACACACACAAAAAAAATGTGTACTCAACTTGCTCTTACCAATACCAATATTCTACATACAGAACAAGAAAAGAAAAAAAAAAGAAGCAGATATTAGGGTTCATCCAGTCTTCTGTTTTGGCCTGGCTATAGCACATCATCAACATCACAGGCAATGTTCTCCCTTTCTAAGCAGCAAGCAGAGGAACACCTAACATGGCGAATCCAGCCCTGAAAAGCTTCTACACTGCACTGACCACTGATTTTAAATGGACAATTACTCACCCTTCCCTTCGGCAAATAAACAATATCTCCACATGTGTCTTCCATAGCTTACAGAAGAGGTCCATGTGTCTGGGGATTGCAGTTATTGACCTTCCATCTCCAGGCAGAAAGAAACTCCTCATCGGATTGAGAAATGGACAATATGGTGGGAGATAAACTACTGTAAAGCATGGGTTGGTCAATGAACCAGTTGCAGGCTAGAGCAGCCCAATGGAACTTACGTTGTCCCAGATGACAACATAAGTTCTGGGCCATCTATCTGGTCTGGTGGAATGAGCATATTGTGTAGTGTGTCCAGAATGTTGAGGAGATTGGAAGTATTGTAGCGGCCAATAGTGGCATGGTGATGGATATGACCAGACTGGTTAATGGCTGCTCACAAAATGATTTTCCCTCTTCACTGGCCAGGGACTTCAACAATGGCACGCTGGCCGATGACATTCCTTCCCCTTCCCCTTCTTTTTGCAATTACAGAAGAATGCACCTCTGCAGCTGCATCTAGCTCAAGAACTTTCTGAAACAGGGAACATGACAACATCAGAAATAGACCTAGAGCGGTCAATATTTTGAAGTACAAAACATTGGATTACAATTCTGTAATATGTCTATACACTGTTAATAGTATGCATCAATTGGGAATGTATAGGACTTTCACCTAGTCATAGCACAAGTATTTGACTCTTTCTGTGTTCCTTCCAAATGGCGCCCTATAGACCTGTTTGTTGACCATGGTTGACCAGATGTATGTATTGTAGGGGTGTCCCCGACTAAGGATTTACACACTTGAATCAGAATTGTCGAATCTTTCTATAGTCGACTGATAATCGAATCATCTATGTGTGTGTGTGAATGGGTTGGGAGGGGCACGACACTAGTCAGCAGGAGGGTAAAACAATTTTATGGACCCGTATTTTGCATCCACCGCATGCATAACCGTCTCTCTTTTGGGAACTGTGTATCCTGGCTCAAGTGTGCGCATTAATTCTTTAAAACCTTCACCGTCCACAACATTCACTGGCCTCATGTCGAGCGCAATAAACTCTGCAATTTTGTCCGTGATTTCTCTTTTCTTTTTCTCAGACAATGGCGGTCTCAAATCTAGCTTTCTTTGAGTTAGTTTTGGCGCAGCTCCGGTACTACTACTAGATGAACTGCCGTCGTCAGTCTGAAGTCCCAACATATGATATTGCTATTCGTAAATTAAAAGCGCCATTATATATGAAAGAGTGAATCGTCTTTATTGGTAATAAACTTACCCGTTTTAAGTGGAAAGCCATGTTTGTTGTTGACGAGTGGCAGGACATGAGCTGTTGGCACAACTTGCATATAACATTTTTTGGATCATATTTTACCATTTCAAAGTGCATCCACACTTTAGATTTTCTTTTTCCAGACATTGTTAAGTAACGTTAATCCCTGCCGCCAAGATGCTCCTCGTCTGTCACGGATCAGGTAAAGTGAAACTTAAATCTGTCACAAGCGTGGTTGGATTTACACAACACAAAATATTTATTTAACGCTTTTTTCTTTTCTTTCTTTTTTTTTTTACAGCATTATCATAATTAAAGGCTGTATATAACTTAATATAACCGTACAAAACCAGTAGTTCTGTGTGAAATTAGACATTGAGCACCCCCATATTGCCAAAATGGTATGATCCTCGTTTCATAATAACACCCGTGAAGATTCGACTGTGAGATATCGATGCATCGAATCTTCGACTATTCGGGGTCACCCCTAATGTATTGTATGCATGTTTGCATTTAAACATACTTATACTGTTGTTTTGCCTACCCCCTGTATATCTTAATTTGTATCAACATC
This sequence comes from Perca fluviatilis, assembly GCF_010015445.1. Taxonomy (NCBI): domain Eukaryota; kingdom Metazoa; phylum Chordata; class Actinopteri; order Perciformes; family Percidae; genus Perca; species Perca fluviatilis. Next base: position 13,312,360 of record NC_053128.1, read on the forward strand.
CATGGGAAATATTTGTTTACATCATTTGGGACAGAAAAAAATAGTTTTGCATTTGCATGCATGGGGTATGTTGGCTCTTGGCCCTGGTCCAGTGAAGGTCTTATGTGAGTTAGGCGGTTAACATTCACCTCTGATACCCTGCAACTGAACATGGTTGTTGCCAAGATCAAAGCAATTAAGCTGATGTTACTTCATCAGTAGTGTGCTGTAAGTATATATTTAATGTTTTAATTATATATATTATTTTGTCAGTTTATGTAATGGATTATCTATAGACATATTTTTTTATATGACTCATAGATTTATGTTTGGTTTAATTACAGACTTGAATTAGCACTTCTTTTTTTGATAGGTGATTTTTTTTATATATATATATATAATCCAATCGAATAATCTTCCATAAACAAAATTGCTTCCATATTTCAGAACTATGGAAATAAACAACTACTTGGTGACCAAGTGGTGATATGATGTCATGTGGTTGTGATCCATTAATCTCTTGCTGTGTGTTGGAGGTTGTGGTCTCACATCTCTCCTCACTTCATTCCATTCCTGAACCAATGCCAGAGCTAAAGTTGGCAGGAGAGATGATTAAGAGTGGAAAACAATCTTGAGTGTTCATATTTCTTTACCCAGTGAGAACAATCCAGGTTTGCTTTTAGCAACCAGAATAGCTTTTTTTTTTTCTTTTTTTTTTTTTTTTTTTTTTAGAATCTAATACATAGAACAAATTAAGAATTACAAAGACAAAACAAGCTTCAAACACCCCCACCCACCCCTACCACCCTCCCATGTATTCACACCACAATCACCACCACATTCAACTCCACATTCATAGTGTTTTAAAAAAAAAAAAAAAAAACACTATAAAATAAAAAAGCACAAAGCAAACAAAATAAAGAAACAACAAAGAAAAGAAAAAAAAAAAAAATTAATATAAATCAATCCTCTAATTCAAGTAAACAAACATTCCATTTCTTTTCATGTTCAATTATTCTGTTGTTATTCGTTGCTATGATTGTTTCCAGCATATGCTGATGATAAACTCTATTCTTAAAGTGTTTTATACATAAATTTGATGTAGTTTTAGCTTTAAAAATAAACATTTTACCTATCAAAACAATCATATTCAAAAAGTGATTACATTTACCCTCATATACACATAACAAAACATTCTGAGGTGTGATTCGCAAAACAATATCCATAGACCTTAACCATATCTGTATCTTGGTCCAAAATTTAGCCACATGCGGGCAAAAATAAAACAAATGCATCAGGTCTTCCTCCTCATCCCCACATAACCTGCAACAAGGGTCTTTTTCTATCTGCCACTTAACCAGAGACTTTTTTGTTGCAATAATTTTATAAAAGATTTTAAGTTGAAATATTCTGGAATATGAATCAATTGTAGTTCTATAAATTGTTTTAAAGTAATCTTTCCACAAAATTGGTTCATTAAATTCGTCTTCCCAAAACAAGCAGGTTCTGTGTGGAAAAAGTGCAGTGCCTGTGATATTTACTTTCCAAATATATATTATTTTATTTATCTTTGCACCAGATAACCATTTTAAACATCTTATTGGTGGGAGACAAACCATTAATTTATTCTTCTTATCATTTTGCAATTTCTTTTTCCAAATTTGGGGAATTGCAGAAATTAACTGGTTAAATTGTAACCGATCGAGAGAAATGCTAAAAAATATATTTTCATAAGAAATAAAATCTCCAGATAAGTCCAAAAGGTCATTGACAAAAATTAACCCATTTTTAACACATTCCTCCCACAACAATGGCCTGTCTCCAACCATAATTTTGGAATTCATCCATAGCAACTGTGTCTGAATATCTTGAATTGTATCTGGAGGGTAGTACTGGAAATTCAACCAAGCCTTCAGTGCATCCTTGAAGAATGGTGATAATTCTTTTAAACTACTTTGAAATAGTTTATCAATATGTATTGTTTTTAATTGGTAAAAAGGAAACAAATTATTCGAAAGAAGAAAAAAGGCTGAATATAATCTCTGGCTCGTAATCCATTGTTTGTTGTGATAAATTTTAGTCACCCAAGAGGCTTTCAAGGAACAGTCCATCATTTGAAGATTTTTTAACTTCAGTCCACCGTTATCATAAGAATTATATAAATATTGCCTTTTAATTTTATCTGGTTTATCATTCCATATAAATTTGAAAATTTTTTGTTCAAACTGTTTAAAGAATTTTGTGCTAGGTGAAGGAAGAAGCATTAATAAGTGAACAAATTGTGGAATTACTAATGTATTTATCAGAGTTACTTTTCCTTGAATTGTCAGAGAGTTTCCCCTCCAAGGTTGTAAAATTCTATCAGCCTTCTCCATCCTTCTCTCATAATTATATTTAACAATTTCTTTAAAGTTGTCCGGTAAATAAATCCCTAATATATTAACTTCTCCATTAATCCATTTAACAGGGGCCGAACTGTTTAAAATAAAATTGGTATTTTTTAATGTCCCAATTCTCAAAATATTACATTTCTCAAAATTAGGTTTCAATCCAGATATTTTTGAAAAAATATTTAATTCCTTTATTAATCCTTCCAAAGTGGCAACCAGAGTAGCTTGTAGTTCAGCACCATGGATAGCTCCACCACAGAAGTATTCATAACTGAGCTGCTAGCCAGGGATAGGTTGAGCTGGATTATCTCTGTGATATGTATTTTTTTCACATGACTGCATAAAAATGACTTGAATGCAATGTAGTGTTGACAGTTAAGTTTCACAATTTTTATTTGTATGTGTGTGTTTACTGTGTACTCCCTCACAAAAAACGTTTTCATGGATGGATGGATTTTTGTTCTGTCGCTATCTTTCCCTCTTTTAAACTGAAATGTTGTTAATTCTTGTTTCATCTTCACACACACAGATACACACACACACACACACACACACACACACACACACACACACACACACACACACACACACACACAGACTGTATCCCTTTGTGACAGGGTCAAGTTGAGCGATATTGTCTGCCATGGGACAATCTGTCAAAGCCAGGACAGAAAGTTGGCAGAGGAGAATCACAGGACAATATCAGATACCAGAGAGGCACGCTGCCAGGATGAAAAGAGGAAGAGGGCAGACAGGCAGAGAAACAAGCTAGAGAGAAAGCAAAAGTGAAGTGAAGGTGAGGTTTGTGAGGTGGGGGTTTTGATAAAGTAAGAGGTTACATTAGAGATAAAGACAAGGTTTATTCTTTCACATCTCAGACTACAATCAACAGTGATTTCAGTTTGCACTGAACACACTATGAGTCCACTTTTGCATTGCAACTAAATAAGAACTTCAACCACAGGAGGTCAAGAAAATCAAGATTTTCAACTGGTGTTACTCTTTAATAGTATCTGCCTTTCAGCATTAAGAGCGTACATTTGGTTTTAACATACCAGCCGGTAACACCTTGAGTTTCATATCTTGCGACCATGGAATAAAGGAAATAAGGGAACAACAACTATTTAAATAAACACTGCAAAATGGAACCAGGCCTAATATGTTATGTAATACAGTGACTGTGTAATTACCTGACTCAAAAAAGTGGATTACTCTTTGATTATTTCCCATTTCCATAATATTTTAAATCATGTTTTAATTGGTGCATTTTGTTAATCAAACTCTAAGAAGTTCTTGTGCTTTTTTCCACATTGGGTTTATTGATTTATGCATAAAGTAATGTCTGGGGTAAAACTAAGCCTGGACTTACATATTTATTCATTATACATTATAAGTTCAGCTGTTACCTGTATCTCTTTAATCTCTATAACATTAGTGTTCAAATTGTGATTGTGCTTCAGACCTTGTATTATTCAGGTGTTCCTGTTATTGTATCCTGTTGTTCAGAAAGTTCTGAGTGTTTCTAGAAACTCCTTAGAGAATGCTTCTGTATCCCCGGTCAGCTAGATGTTTTTTACAGTGTTGGAGGTCTTTAACAGTTACTATCACCCGGAAACCCATTTTGGAAAGCTAATGGTGTTTATAAGAGCCATCCTGGTTTGGGACAGCTGGAACATAAAAATAGATTGCAGCCTATATTCATAATGTACAACCTGATAAAACTATTGTAGACTGTTTCTGTCATGATGGAGGCACACTGGCTATGGTTACTAACATCCGGTAGGAACCTCTGAAACCTACTAGTAAACAATCCATCAGCTGTTTATTCATATAGCACCTTTTATACATTTACATACAGATTTTATTACAGTGCAAATATGTGCATGTAATGCAAAAGTGAGGTGAGGTTGGATTAAATTTTCTTGTATAGCCACATTTCTTGACTTTTGCTTGATGTTTTTGCAGCTGCTGTTGGGTCCCTAAAGTACACGACACAGTGTATTTTATGGGTTCATTTTCTTGTTGAACCTAAATGTAATCACTGTGCGTCTCAGAATGAAAATATCCCCTATTTCACACTGCCTGGTCTAACATTGAAGTTGTCAGCTGAATTATTTTCTCGTCTTTGGAAAGTCATACCTGAATTTGTCTTTGAGTCTAACAACTTGCAGTTAATACTCTTTGGAGTAGGAACTGCTCACAACAAGCCAACACACACACACACACACACACACACACACACACACACAGCTAAATTTACAGCCCATCTGACGACACCTGTGGTAAATGAGCCAGGAAATGGAATACTGTTCAACACCCACATGCACACGCGCTCTTACACACATTTTCAATGCAAATATTTTCAAGCAAAGACAAACTATTTTATAGATGCATACCAAAATGTGAAATCACACCGTTCAATGTGACAGGAATGAGTCCCAAAGTAGCAATCTTATGCACCCAAACACAAACAAACACCACACACACACAAATACAAATACTCTTACCCATTCTTAAAAGCTTCAAATCCATCCAGACGTAACATTGGAGACAGCTGGTGAGTCATCAGATTTTGAGAAACTATTTCATGGTCTGTTTACTAAAAAATGTAATTTACTCACCATCGCTTTATTTGACACACTCTCACACACATACACCTAACATGCCCACACATACAGTACATAGATAGGGCATACATGTATTCAAAAAAGGGGTAAACATGCCCAAACTGACACACATTGGAAAAACAACTTATATATAAGTTTATGTGAAAATGGAAAAAGGTAAATCCGCGTGTACTAACATTTCCATACATATTTGTAAACATATTTATTATACATAGTATATGAAATGTGCTTCAATTTTTTGATTTTATAGCTTAATATATAATTTTATATTTTAATTACCTAAATGTAGGGTCCTTTGAATTTACATTTTGGATACCCACATATTTGCACCTCTAAAGTGTGGACCTTCATTGATAATTAATTAAGGAACTCCCTCACCTCCAATCGTTGCAACTACATGGCTAACCCCAATAATAACCCTAATCTTAACCTAGATCTAACTTTATTTACTCTTAAACCAAGACTTTTACGATAAAATAGCCTTAGGAGAGGTAAGAACGATAGTTACGTATTGTAACTCCAGATTCTATGAGTATAGGCATAGCCGTCTAAGAGCTGTTGCTATTGGGTTTATCCCTTGCACATGCGCAGTTGTGAAGATTTCGCCCCTTGTGCCGTGCATGGACCTCTCTTACGTCCGTATTTACTGTATATTACAGTAACAGTGCTCCCAACATCAGCATTTTTCTTCAGCCAATGTTAGTGAAGCAGGTGGCCTGGATCTTAGAGGGCTATGCCTATACTCATAGAATCTGGAGATAAAATACGTAACTATTGTTCTATTTTGTATAGGCTTCACCCTTTAAGAGCTGTTGCTATTGGGTTAAGGGTAAAGCTGGTTTAGGCAATGCCTGTGACACCAAAATTCACAAGCAGATAGCATAAGCTAGCTCCTTGCCGACATCAAGGCTATGAGGAGCGCTGTTGTCAGGAACAGCATTCCGAGAGAGATTTGTGCCAGAGGCTCAAAAGGGGAACCCCTGAGCCCGGAGCACTGGGATTAAATCCCATAAAGGTGCCAGAGAACGCACAACAGGTTTCTGTCGCCTGATCCCCTTCAACAAATGCTTCACTAAGGGATGCGCAAAACCCCATCTCTCTCCACAGTCCTTGTGTAGCATGACGAAAAAGGTCACAACATACACTTTAAAAACTTCAAATCAATATCCAGCAGTGTCTGAGAGTAGGTTAACATGAGAGGCAGAGAACACAAGGTGGTGTCCGAGCCTTTCTCTACACGCCAGCGTTGGAAAGTGGACCGCCGTCAAGCGGAACAAGAATGAATGATTAAGGCCGCTAGTCATTCTGTGACTTAAGATCCATGTATTCACATACAGCATATTGGCTCACACAGTGGGCTCTGCTGTTACAGATCAACATAACTGATTTAACCACAGATGTATCTGCAATGTAAACAGACAAACAGGATTTTATTGTCAAGCAGGAAGCAGGATGGAGGCCAGGCTCTGCCGTAGTGGCGGGACCGCTAGGAACTCCATTTCCATGTCGCCTTGGACCCTGGTGAACGGTGCATAGCGAGACATTGGTGCCGTCCGTCTCCCGGGTTTGGAGAATGCTTACTCAGCATTCACACAGGTCAGGAACCTTAGCGGTGGGCAGGGAGCCCGCCTGATGCGGAGGAGAAAGTCGCTCCTGCGGTGCTTCCCTTCTGAGATGGAGACAGCCTCCGTGGCAGGGCTCTGTAATCCTCTTATGTTTCGAGCTCCAGTTCTCCCAAATGGGAGGAAGGAGAGCCGGTGTCGGCTAGAGAATCATCTCTGGGGGTATCCAAGTCAGCGGGCTCTTGCCCGCCAAAGAGATCCCCTTCCGGGATGTCTGGGTGTCGCCACTGGTGGTATCCTTACCTTACCTGACTGTCCGCCTGGATGCCATTGTCTGCCGCTTCAGTTCCTCCGTCGGTAAGCAGGCGCAGAACTGCTGGCATCCGGCGGGGTGCCAGCCTGGTGAATGGTGCCGAGGCAACAGACCTACTCCATTATCCCTGGTCAGTCTTTAACAATCTCTGAGACCCTTTACAGCCCTGCAGCTGTCATTTACAGTCATCTACCAAACAAGCACACAAACACACAAAATAGACAAAGTAAACACCCGAGCACTGTCACTCTAAACACACACACACACACCATTTAACTTTCCGATACACATCCATACAACTTATGAACCCACACAAGCACCCTTTCTGCTGACACTCTGCACACACAGTCTCTTTTTTTTTGTCTCGCACACACACACAGTAAACACACGTTTGCAGTCATCTAAGTTGATGGGCTCATCAATTTTTTAATCTGCATTGTTCTTAAGACAGCAATTACTGTCCTTCCCTCTTGTCACATTGCCCAATAAAAAATGGTCACAAGGGTGAATAGCTTGTTATTGCAGTAATTACATACAGTTGGTATAACTCTCTTCTCACCACTCTTCTGCTCTCTGTCAGTTGTCTCTCCCCTTTGCTCCCCCTCCATTCATCTCCATCATGTTTTATTTTCTTTCCTCTCACATTGCTTCCGTCTCTCACTTTTGTTTTTGTTTTTCTGCAATCCTAATGTTTCCCATGTCTGCTTATTATAAGCAACTGTGGGCTTGTTTTCCAGGGAGCCAATGTTGATGGCTGCAATTTAGGGGGTGTGCTTTCTTTGGGTTTGGGGTTTATTGTGTCTATCTGTGTAGTAGCCTGCACACAGAAGCACCACAGATATAATATAGACTCTAAGTCTATGGGACTGCATACAAATTATTAGGTAGTGAGGGGATGTAAGAAAAGGGGAAGAGTGGTCTGATTTAAACACACACAAGTGACATTTGAATAATGCCTTAATTTTGTTCAAAAGAAGTACGATTTGGTCCACCGTAGATCAATGTCACACTTAAGTGGATAAGAACTAATAAACGCCATTATCTAATCTGATTCCTTCCACAAATTTAGTTTAACCCCTTTAAACACCTGCCTGTTGCTTAAAAGATTTAGTGAAGGTACAATTTCAGACAGTTGTTAATGACAATACTCTTTCACTGGTGGACATCAATGGAGGACAGTAATTGACTCTCTAAATGTGTAGCTTCCTCTGTGTGTCATTGCCTAGCTGTGCCAAATGCCCCTTTCAGCATTCTGACAGAGATTGTGGTTTACAGCAGTTATTGGTTGATTAACCTGGACAGCAAGGTGGTAGCATTAATCTCTGAGCAGCACTTACTGCTGTGGAGAGTTAGTGATTTGGAGCTGTCAAATTAATGTCTGGAATCTACACTGTAGACAGGTGGAGGCGATAAATTCAAAACCTACTTTTGTCATCTGGACACAGACAGTAATTATCGGTAAGCAGGGTAAGCGGTGCTTACGGGCCCGGACCAATCAGGGGCTCGCATCACTGGAAGATATTGATTGACAGCCGGGTCCCCCTATCCCCCAGCAGTCCCATGTGCAGCCACTGACCAAGCGGGAGTGAGAACGGGTCAAATTAATTTCTTGTTTCTGTTATGAAGACAAGACGTGTGTGACTCGAACATCTCACATTTACCAACAAAACGTACAGCGAAACATTTTTCAGATCGTCCTGCCAACCTGTATACATTTTAACATCAATGTACGCCGTAACGTTTTTTCACTATAAAGTCACTGAAGCGGCTGCTGTTTCAATACTGTCGGCTCCCTGCAGCGGGCGGAGCTGCTGCTCCATTTCCCCCGCAACTGACGCGCGCACGCACGCACGCACACACACACACACACACACACAATCACACACAGTGGATGCAGGGAAAAACGCAGATGAGACGACACAATGACCTAAATTGAGGACAGCTACGCTCGTTATTGTAAGTGCAATGATAAGTTAAAGTCCAATAAGTACTTTATCAAACCATATGAATGTGTGTGTGTGTGTGTGTGTGTGTGTGTGTGTGTGTGTGTGTGTGTGTCCAGGATAGGAAATTAACTAACAATGTAGAGCTCAACAAGCCACTGACAGTGACAGATATGTTCATATTTGATTCATTCAATAAATTATTATTTTTTGTCTTAAAGGGGTGATAGAATGCAAAACCGATTTTACCCTGTCATAGTTGAATAACGACAGTTCGGTGGGTAAATAGGACATACATAGAAGCTCAAAAGTCCCACTGACACCCCTTTACTATGAAAATCTCATATTTTGAAACTGCCGCTGAAAACGGGCGAATCCCAACAAAGCTGAGTTGCTTTACGCAAGCGTCTCAAAATCCGGAACCTTTAAGAGAACAGTCAGCCCCCAACATTTACATAGGCTACCCAACTGACCTGAGATCAGGTAGTCTTCTGAATCTAGCTAGGTCACGCAGATCTCTGCTATTCCATTACAAAATTCACTTCTGAAACTTTTTATGCGGAAATCAACCATATAAAGCTCAAATATGGGCCGCTTTACGAAAAGGATGGCTAATTGCAAATTTTCTCCGACTGTGTGTCGGAGTTTAGTGCGTCGGTTGCTGCCTGGGTTGCTACATCGCCACCCTGACCGCGCAGTGTCAGCGAGCTTGTTACGCCCGCAATCTTTTACCGCAGCCCGCAGGTTCCAGTTAATCTTATAATGGGTATGTGTGTTGAGTTATTTAAACAAACAATCGGGAAATAAAGCCTCTTGTCCGCGAGTTCATTTGATAGAGCCGCGGTGAGATGAAGTCCATCAATGAGAGCTAGCTAGCCTCCTCCTAACTCTGACATTCACAAAAATACATTCAATTGATATCCGAAATCGGACAAGTGTTAGCTAAGCTTTGTAAGACCTTGAGGAACCTGTAATATTCATGCCGTGACGAAATTCAAACTGTAAATATACTTTAGTTATGCGAAAGTGAGCAAGCTGCGATATTTCCCCATTGTAATGAATGGGACATATAGCAAGCAGCTGCTCGTCCTACAAAGACGCCTCGCGTTCATAAAAATGCCTTAAAATCAAATCGGACACAACGGTTAGCTTTATAAGACATTGGGGAATTATGTTATATAAGTGGCGTGACGAAATTCAAACTGTAAATATAATTTAGTTATGGCGAAGTGTAGCTAGCCAGCGCGGTATTTCCCCATTGTAATGAATGGGACATATTGCAAGCAGCTTGCTGGTCGTTCAAGTCGCGCATCAGTCCAAAAATGCCTTAAAATCAAATCGGACACAACGGTTAGCTTTATAAGACATTGGGGAATGATGTTATATAAGTGCGTGGCGGCGAAATTCAAACTGTAAATATAATTTAGTTATGGCGACAGTGTAGCTAGCTAGCTGCGGTATTTCCCAATTGTAATGAATGGGACATATAGCAAGCAGCTGCTGGTCCTACAAAGCGCATACAAGCGTTCATAAAAATGCCTTAAAATCAAATCGGACACAACGGTTAGCTTTATAAGACACTGGGGAATGATGTTGTATAAGTGGCGTGACGAAATTCAAACTGTAAATATAATTTAGTTATGGCGACAGTGTAGCTAGCTAGCTCGCGGTATTTCCCCATTGTAATGAATGGGACATATAGCAAGCACGCTGCGGCGTCCTACGCACACAGACGTTCATAAAAATGCCTTAAAATCAAAGTGGCGTGCGAAATTCAAACCGTAAATATATTATAGTTATGCCGGCAGCTGGCCGCGAGAGCCCGTAGTGCAGTATCCACAAAGGGTGACTTTGCCCTGGGTATGGAGCCCAGCAGGCTGCCGCTTTCTCGTCAGACTGTGTGGAGCTCCTAAAGTCCGACACGTCTTACCAAATTTGCAATTAGCCATCAAATTTTGTAACACCCGCCCATATTTCAGCTTTATGTAGTTGATTTCCGCTTAAAAAGTCTCAGAAGTGAATTTGGTAATGAAACATTGCAGTGTCTGGAATATGAGATTCTGTCGCTTCTCTAATGTATGTGTATTGGGGATTCGCTCAACCAATCAGCGCGTCTCTAATAATGTGCGTATGGCAAGTCGCTGCCCAATCAATGGCGCAGCTCATCTAAATATTCATGACCATACCATATTTGGAAGAAAAGCTCTTGTTACAAATAGGGCCAAAACACAGGGATGCATAAGGGCCAATAAAATATCAACCAGGCCATTTTCAGCCCAACCAATGTTACATACCCCATTAGGAGACCATAAGGAACAGTGTGAAATACCCTATATAATCATTCTATCACCCCTTTAAATCCACCAGCCATTTTCATATTATACCAACATTTGCAGCATCCTGAGCCTTTTTGGTAAGGTTCCTAGGAAATCTCAGCCCAGAGTAATTAATTAATAGTAATAATTATTATTCTCCCCAAAACAAGTTTCCTTTTCATTTTTAAAGAACTATACAAAAAAATTGCAACTTTTTTTGCAACTTTCACTGTCTTCTGCAACTTCATTGCAGCAAACATACAAAAGACATCACAACTTTTATCGCAATTTTTTACAAAAGCTCCTGTGAAATCAGGCATTTTGGGCCACAAGAATCTCAAAAAAGGACTGCCCTTGTGTGTTTTTTCATGTGTTATGGTGCACATTCACCAGTGTTTTTGTTGTTGTTGTTGTTGTTGTGGTGCGCGTAGGCTACTCCTGATTTTGTCAGTCATCTCATCTCTTATATGTTGTATCTCTATGATCCTATCCTGTTCTATTCATGCTAGCCTACTCGTGGACATTGTGCCGTCATCACGTGCTGTAGTAGGGGGGCCCGCCTTGATAATCCTGCATAGGGGCCTGGCGTTGACTCGTTACGCCGCTGTCTGGACAAATCGAATATACAGATCATATGCATAAGTCCATAGTGTTGTGTCAAGATGGTGTGTGAAGAGCTGTCTGGACAAATCGAATATACAGATCATATGCATAAGTCCATAGTGTTGTGTCAAGATGGTGTGTGAAGAGCATTTTGTTCTTGCATAACTTGTTGTTTCCACTGAAGTTAGCATCTCTCTAGCCACCCTGGGGCAGTGTGTCATGACGAATGTGTCTTGCATTGCCCTACCTTCTTCCATAGCGCTGTGGAACAGGGTCTGGCTAGTCCACACAGCATTCCGGGATGGGAGAAAAAAAGATTTAAGAGGACTATAATTAACTGCTCCTCAGATCTCTGCAGGGTTAATCGACACAAATAGCTAGACTATCTGTCCAATCTGAGTTCACTGTTGCACAACTAAAACAACCTTTGAACCTACAGGTTCCACCAAAACAAGTTCCTTCCTGAGGCTATTTTGCAGAGGCACCGTGGCTCTGCTCGGCACTTAGCACCGCCCAAGACGATTGTGATTGTTTTAAAGAAATGCCAATAAACCAGAGCATGTTTTATCCCATCACGGATTGCTGTGTGGACTAGCCAGACCCTCCTCCACAGCAGGAGGTGTGGCAATGCGAGTCTAGTATTACGGTAAAATAAAAAAGGGTAGGGTTCCTACTGCGAACTGACTAACGGCAAAAAGTTTTTCATTCCTTTTTTTGATGGAATGGAACAGGAACTGTGGGGAGAGGAACAGGAATTGTGGGGAGAGAAATATTGATAAGATTGGTTGACGCTTCACCATGTCATGTCAAAAAATTATATAAAAAAAAGAAAAGAATGAAAAAATACAGTATAGTTATGATTTCTTCTTGTTTCACTTCATGGCATCTGTCTTCTTGACTTTAACCAGCCAGCCAAGTGAATCTCTCCTTGTATGATTGCTGAGATGTTTAGTCTATCTACAGAGGTGCAATGACATTCTAACTTTGTTAAGTGCCAACTTTATCAGAGATGTCAGTAGATGGCTGGAGTGTGATTGGATTTTATTGTAAAAGAGAAAATCTGACCCTTGGATGCAGTAAATGATGAGAGAGCTACACCAGTGCTTTGGAGAGGATTTATTTTCCCATCTCATTCTGCTCTTTGTCATGTATCAGTATTACACTGTGAGAGAATATTGCCAACAAGATTGGAGTGTTAGTCCCTGATCTGTGGACATCTTCTGCTGTGGAGCCCTCCCACCTCGTACCTGGCTAATAAATATCAGCATAATGAAACTGAAAGGCTAGAGTACTGTCTGCCCCCAACATGGGAAAAAAAGATATATTGTCAGCAGTGATGCCACGTAACGCGTTACTTGTAACGCGTTACTCTAATCTGACCACTTTTTTCAGTAACGGGTAATCTAACGCGTTACTATTTCCAAACCAGTAATCAGATTAAAGTTACTTATCCAAATCACTGTGCGTTACTATTTTTGTCATTTTCCTTAGTAAAAATATATATTTTTGCTTTCTTCTTGCGTCTCGGGGAGTGAAGTCACGTATGCGACAAGTCACGTTTTCAGCATGAGGACAGGTCACGTTTTCAGCATGTGGACAGTTCACGTGTACCACGCAGCGACACAAACGTAAACAACAATGGAGGGAGGAGAGATGCGGCTTTCTAGCTGGAAATACAGTCACTATTTTGAGTTTGTGTCAGCTAAAGACGGCAAAATTAAGGTTCGTTGTACACTCTGTGCTGGTGGCGACAAAGTGCTATCTAGCTACGAAAACACTACGTCAAATTTGAAGAAACATTTAGAGTCGCAGCACTGCAGTCAAACTTACAGAGCAAGTCCCAGCAGGTGGTGCGAGGCAGAGAAGGAGGTCCCCACCACCCAAACAACAAAAGCTGGACATCGTTTGCAAAACCAGTAAGTAAGGGGGAGAGTTGAAGAAGTTGGTCGGGCAGTAGGCCTATGTTGTAGCGGAAATGCTGCCCTTAAACACGGTTGACTCGCTCTCTTTCGTGCCATAATAAACCAGATCCCTACTACTGGTAACGCCGAGCTGCCTCACAGTAAACCGGTTGTCATTTTTATGTTGAGGCTGTAGGGGTGTTGTCGGCAGTTGCTGAATGTAACTAATAAAGTAACTTGTAATCTAACTTCGTTACTTTTAAAATCAAGTAATCTGTAAAGTAACTATGTTACTTTTTCAAAGTAAATGTGGCAACACTGATTGTCACTAGGGCTTTGACTCCGAACTTCGTTATTCGAATATCATTCGAATATTAAAAAAAATAATGATATTCGAACGAATATTAGCCAGCCCTTAATATTCGAACCTGTTATGGGCATTATTTTTATGCGTTTGCTTGTAAACGTTGTTTTCAGTTCAGATTCTGAGGCTTTTTCACGCATTTCAATGTAACTATACGTCGCGGCGACGCACGTCTCTCGGCCGTGGGTCGGTAGCGGTGCATTCCCCCTAATTCTCAAAGAAGGCAGGCTTGCCCAGGGCCAGGCCAGATCAGCGGCGTCTTTCTCCCGTCGCGTTCCGCTGTCTCTCCTACCTACACCGGGCGCACCCTGTCCCTTCTCCCCTTCCTACCTGCCTGCTTATGGCGTTATATATGTGTCACATTCCTGAGCGAGTAATTGTATGTTTTGAGTGCAGAGAACTATATTTTGCAAGCACATTACATTACATTTTGAACAGAAATTAACACTCGCAAAAAATAATTTAGTTTGAGTAAACAAAAACTATTTCGGGCACAATAAATGTATTTGCATGTCTTTCTCTGCTCGCGGGTAAAAGCTGCTGCGCTCCGGTCCTGTCTCCCTCGCTCTCAACCTCTTCTCTCTGCGCGCTCAACTCTAGACACGCTCGCTCAGATTTTCACAGCGTTACAAGTGTGCCACAAAACCAACCAATCGCAGAATCAAAAGGTCAATTCTGATTGGCTGTTCGTCTCCAATTAGATTGCAATATCAGGAAACAAAAATCTAGGAGGAACCGTCTTTTTCAGTCAACACTTGTTGGTACGGCAAATACCGTCTACAGTGGAGCTGTTCGACTAATGTTACAGGATTAAAACACATTTCGGTCAGTATTTTGTATTATTGACATAGCTATATCACAGAAATGTCTTAATATTTGTGTGTACTTTAATGCCGTTGTTTTGTTTGACTCATATCTCCTTATGTTTGACTCATCCTTCACAAGCAATCTAGCTAGCTAGCTCACACACAGCAGCCGACATGTCATCTGAACAGGCCTCGCAGCACTGTAACTAGCTAAGTTAGGTCTCGCAATGCGAGACTGAACAGCAGTAGGCCTGTCACACTATAGCCACATGTAAGTAGTTTTTAATACTTTGGTTACATTACCGTATTTTATTAACCTGAATTGTGTTGCTATATTAGCTTGCGAATGAGCTATCCGTTGCTAACGCTAATTTATCTCAAAAAGCAGAAACGTTAGCTCCTACTGCCAAGATATGATTTCACGAGAGACCAGAGAGGTGTTATAAGACTCGTCAAGTGTTGTCATCTGTCTTCAAATGAAATCATATCTTGGCAGTAACGTTCTTTAGCTACTGCTTTTTGATATGAATAAGCTAGCTAGCTAACGTTAGCAACGGATAGCTACTTTGCAAGTCAATTGAACCAACCTTAAAGAATTAAGGTTAATAAAACACCACATCGATGTAACCAGTATTACAAACTTCTTTTAAGTGGCTGTATTGTGACATTTTAGGTTTGTTCAGATGAATATGTTGGATGCATAGACTGTATCCATGCTGGGCTAGCTAATGTTAGATTTCTTGTGAAGGATGATGTTAGTCACACCGGAGATATGTAATTCAAAAACGGCGGTTGTGGTATTAACACAACTATTAAGGCATGTCTGTAATATACTGGTCGGTCAATAATATAAAATACTGTGGATCAGTGCTTTCCAACCCTTCTGGTCTGAGGTTCCCCACATCCCTGTCATATTAACTCACATACCCACCCCGTCAATTCCCAATGCGTTCACACTATCCTATTAAAGTGAATATTCTTACATTTTCATGCAATTGAACTATAGACATTTAGGTTGGTTTGGTCAGAAATTCTACTAGCTTGGCCTTTTACTTGAAGTGTGGTTAATGTTTCAAAAGTCATACATTACTTTTAACTAATCATTTAAACTGTTAGCTACGTCAGTAGGCCACTTTTAGCTTTTTATTTCTACCATTGATTACTTCGCTATATGTTTAAACATATGTGTTGAGCTGTTTCAGCTGATATATTGTTTTAAATCAATCATAATTAAATTATTTTGATTAGTTAAGCTGCTCCACAATCTTTCCAAGTACCCACTAGCTATAGCAGAGATACCCCTTGCTGGGGAATCACTGCAGGTGTTGTGTCAAAGACCGTTTCCCTGTAGATATGTCTTTCCTGCTACTTGCGATCTAATTGGAGGTGAACAGCCAATCAGAATTGACCTTTTGATTCTGCGATTGGTTGGTTTTGTGGCACACTTGTAACGCTGTGAAAATCTGAGCGAGCGTGTCTAGAGTTGAGCGCGCAGAAAGAAGAGGTTGAGAGCGAGGGAGACAGGACCGGAGCGCAGCAGCTTTTACCTGCGAGCAGAGAAAGACATGCAAATACATTTATTGTGCCCGAAATAGTTTTTTGTTTACTCAAACTAAATTATTTTTTGCGAGTGTTAATTTCTGTTCAAAATGTAATGTAATGTGCTTGCAAAATATAGTTCTCTGCGCTCAAAACATACAATTACTCGCTCAGGAGTGTGACACATATATAACGCCATACCTGCTCTGTGCTGCTGCACATGAGGAGAGAGCACAGAGGGGAGGGTGGGGCTGCTCCTCAGTCACACAACAGAAGAGAATGGTGACTGTTTCGGCGGCCACAGGAGAGAAATACATTGCGTGCTCGCTGGACAATACTCTTTTTTATTTTACAGAAAGTCGCTGTCTTTTCTACAGAAAGTCGCCAGATTTCTCGCTAGTCGCTTTTGTGAAAAAAAAGTCGCTAAGTTGGCAACACCGACCACACACACTAGCTCGATAGCTAGCTAATAAATATTCGAATATATTCGAATATTAATATACAAACGAACTTCGAATATGATTTTTGGGCAAAAGTCAAAGCCCTAATTGTCACACAATCAAAACATGCGGTCTGGTTGTATATGGTTCACAATTATGGAGAGTGAATTTATATTTATCTAAGATTTTGATAATTTTTTTAATCCGTCATTTGTTAAAATGTATTATGTACAGAAATCTTGCACACTGAGTCCTTTGCATTATATAATTCTAATCGTTGTGAAAAGTCGCAACATGAGACAAAATAGAGTCGCCAGTGGCAAGGGTTACATTCTATTAAAAGTCAAAGCATGTTAGCAACTACATTAATTAGGCATGCAATTGATAGTGCTAGTTCCAAATGAAGCTAATTAATGATTGACATTAGCAAGAAGCTATCGTTTAGCTGGTTCTGACTGGTCAAACAACTCTAAAGGCTTTTGATGGATGCGAAAAAATGCATAAAATGGAACCTGTTTCAAAAACTATGATGATGGTTGAACATTTCGTGAAATGTGATTGACACAACGTGAGACTGTATTTATTTTTAAACATGCGATGATTTCAGACAAGAATTACGGACTTGGTGTGAAAAGGCCTTAAGAGTCTACAGCCAAGCTACTTTGTGAGCCTGTAATGCTTTGTTTGTCAACACAAATGGACAATCCCCAGAAAACCATAACACAATGATTTAATGATTTAGTACAAAGATAAGACAACAAAACATCACCAACACCAAAGCATATGTCCTGTATATACAGTAGTTAAAAAATGAGATGTCATCCATAAACACAAATTATTAAATATATATTTGTCAGAATGCATGCATACTGTATTCAATGTTTAGACATTTTTATCCATACAATACACATTGAAAACATGTTCTCCTCTACCAAGCTGATGTGTGGTGAGCGTCTGGCGCCATAAGGCTGCCATGCACGTTGGTGGTGGTAGAGAGTTGTCGTCCCCCCTGAAGCGCTTTGAGAGTCCATGATAAAGCGCTATATAAATGTAGTGAATTATTATTATTATTTTTCAAGGTACACAAGTAAATGCCAGATGAATCCATATATCAAAGCTTATTCCATGAAGGGCTTTGAAGCCTAGATAAATTCTATTTGCAAAGTCTACTTGAATGGAGGGATAATTCAGTTACCATGTGTTGTCATTTTTTTGTTCTTTGCAAGATTTTTGTCACTAACTGATAGTCATAATAATCATTTTCTAAAACATAGCCTGTCAATAATGTGAGGTGCCACAGAGACATCAACATCAAAAACACTGTATAACTGTAAAACCAACACGAAGATATGATTAATAGATATTTTGCTACAAAGGATTAAAACTACCAGCTGTTATATGTCTCCATTACAATGATGTCAGCGTGTGTTTATTGTATTATTTGATTATTAAAAATGACCATTTTCACCTCCTCCTTGAAATTTTACATTATCTGTAGTAATAACATGGAACTTCACATCGGTATCACATATCAAAAGTCACATCTTTCCAAACGTGTCTATAAGTAAAACTATCTCTTTAACTGACAACACATTTCTTTATTAGTGCTTGTTATCCTTCAACATATCAGAGGACATGTGCCTAAAGAAGGATCCGGATGAAGATTCTTTCCACTTTCCTCACCTGGACAAACATGCTGCGACTCGCAGCACCTGACTGCTGTAGTGATTCACTTTTCCTCACCTCAGTCTTCGTCAGGTCGTCCTTGTGAACCTTCTGTGTTCCGTCTGGCTCCCTCTTGGCTTCCTGGCTGACAGATTGGTAGATGCCTGATGGTTCCTGGCTGGTTCAGTGTCTGGTCACCAGCTGCTGGCTGGCCAGGTGGCTGCTAACTGGCTGTTGGCTAGCGGTCTCAATAGTTATCAGCTGCTGGCTTTGTGGCCAGTTACCTGCAGCTCCCAGGCTGTGGGACAGAGACTGGCTGCTGGTACACTAATTGGCTTGTTCCCACCTTGAGGGATTAAATGGCTGGGTATAATGAAAGCAGAGCTTACGGCGCTGAAAAACAACCAAAAATGTTTATGGTTGCATGTGTGTTATGACCTGTCATCTAATTAAAAAACATATTTCAAACATGATGCGTATAAATCTGCGGTAACATGCTTTAAATTTACATTTATTATAGTTTAGAATTAAAGGGAAATTACAGAATCAGTTTCAGCAGGGGTCTTATTCTGATAGTGGCCATTCTCACCAATGAGTCACTACTTTGCACCCACCACCTCCGTTTTAGAGATTCATTAAACACAACTCCTCCAAGATTCATCAGATCGGGTCAATCAGGACAGCCATCCTTAAGCTTAAAGTGTAACGTAAGGTTTTGTCTCTTGAGTATGACTGAAAGTAGAAACAGAAATTAGCCACATTGATTAGCAATTGTAGCTGCATAGTGGTGTAGTTCTGGGACAGCATCCTGGCTAACCGTTAGCTAGTATGGTGTACATTTACTGACAGACCCGAAATTGGAATGAAAGAAAGAAAACATTGACCAAACGTATAGTCGCGCTGACTTGCGCACCCTACACGCGCAGGCTCCAGACAGCCAGAGCAAGCGCTGCTCAGAGCTCAGAGATGTTCGAGAATGCCCATATTTTCCAATGCTAAAATTACTGTTTATTTGCATGGAGTCTGGTGGGTTTAGCGAACGCAATTTCGCGGACTTTTTATGTTTATAAAGGATCTTACTCTTTGACAGATAGGTCGACCTCCTTAGAAATCCTTTCCATAATGTTGTCAGACACTTAGACTTACACTTAGAATATATTGTAGCTTGTTTTGCCGTTGCCGACTGCAGCGATCTCGTTTAATACTGGACCAATGTCATAGGAAAATATTTCCTCAATAGTTTTAATTGTATCTGATACTCAATGGGCTGTTGCAGAAACAAGCCCAGTGTGAAGCATTAAAGCAAAATCTGTCAGATAAATGTAGTTCAGTAAACATTACAACATTTCCCTCTGAGGTGTTAGTGGAGTAGGCTACAAGTATGAAGTAGCAGCATGGGCGATGCTAGGATCAGACCTTTAGGGGGCTCAGCCCCTAATGAGAATGTTACACATATATAGTGCATGCAAAAGTGTTAATCTGCACCATGAAATTACCAACTTCTTCACAACCACACTCCTGCTCTCCCTCTGACAGATAGAGACTCAGCCAAAGGCGTGAGTCTGGCACAACCACCTCAACCAGAATCTAAGCTTTCCAATGATATTAGCGCCAGTTGCTGTGACAAATGGTTTGCGAGAAAATTAACATTGAACTTACATGAAATGTTATCATATTTGCATTCTGCATAAATCTCTGCACACCCATTAGTCTCTGTTAAATATCTCACAAACTCTTCACTCAACACATGCATCGGTACAAGTGGTTCCCGGGTAATCCGGTTTTGAAATTGCAATAAAATGTCTACATGGTCTCCAACTTTGGGCCAAAAGTATAATGTATTCTCATGTAAACTATTTATGTCAGCACAGACATTTTTGTAAATTGCTTAGCCAGTGTATCCCACCATAATAGTTATTATATTGCCACATTCCAGACAATCCCACTTACTTATATATATCCCACTTAGAAATATGAATATATATTTCTACTGGTATGCTTCTTAGTGACGTAAATGCAAAAATATGAAGAAAAAACTATTCAACCTGTGTGTACATGGTTAAAATTCTGAAGTGCAAAATAGTTCAGGCTACAGCACAAATATTTCCATCCATAGATAAGAATAATCAAGTCTAACCTCTTTCTATTCAAAGTGCACCACATTGATGCATTTAAACGTTAAAATAGGCAACCTTTTCTTACAGGGGAGCATGCCCATGGACCCCCCCTAAGGGGCTTGTGCCCCAGTGCAGCTCTAGGTCTAGTGACGCCCCTGGGGCAGTGTCCCCATTTTAAGTTTTAGAAAGACCAAAACATTACCTGTTTTGGAGGTATTTACGCTTCTGAGCTGAAAATGTCCCCGGATTTTGTCTCAGAAATCTGGTCACCTTACATTTATCTCAACTTCCAAAACAAGCCAATGTAGCAGTAATGGCTTCAGAGTTTATATGAAACATGACCACTATAAGTACACTGTTATCTTACGTGAAACTGAATGAATGACAATTCAAAAACTGGACGTTTCAGCAGAAATACATAAAATGCATATAATTATCTGGCCATATTTTCAACAATGTCCTTTTCCAACTTTGTTTTTGGAGAAGACAGACATGTTTTTTTTTTTTTTATTCTATTTATGGCCAGTAGTTTTTTAACAATATCCATTCTGTAATTGCCTCTCTATGTGCTGGTTTTCATTGTTACTCTCTGTGTCCTGACAGGACGCATTGTATGCACAAACTGGACTGGATGTGGAAGACAACAACCGCCGGTGTGGGACAACATTGTTGAATTGTTGCTTTATTAAAACAACACAGTGCAATAAGTCCTCTCAGCCCACAGAATGTTTGGCACAGTTTGGTTGCTACACAAATACACAAGTTGCTCTACTTTTTTTTCTGACACAGTAACCTCTTAATGTGTGTTTGCTGCCCCCAGTGTTCAATACACATGCCATTTTGAACAGAACTTTGGGACCTGTAGCCATTATTAAAACACACTTGCCATTACTGCCAGTAACCACAAATCATCCAGAAATGGTAAAGATCGTAACTATAAGGTGTGTGGAGGATTTTTCCATCTGTGGTTTGTAGGTCATCTCTGTCTCTCTGTCAATACTGCCTTGTGTGGTTCTGTCCTTTGATAGCTTACATTGATTCAGTATAGACTGAGTGGCCATTACTCAGTCTATAAACTGACTAAGCACTAACTGACCTATGCCTTTGTGTATGTAAACGACATTATTGGACTTAAAGGAATATAGTAAGACATTTGTGTCTGCATGCAACCAGTATTGGCAGATTAGACAAGCCTACATATATTTAACTAATTAAAAATGAATTATATAGTATGTATTTAAGCTCAGCCTTTTCATTTGAAGTGGATAGATCCATAAGAACATAGGATAGCCATATATAAGTTTTGCTTCAGCCTAAGCCTTTTCAGTCACCAATTACTATTAGAGTTTACAATGTGATATGTGTATAATTACTGTTTTATGATGACTGACTGAATAAACAATCTACTACACTAAACTAAACTGAAATCAGTCTCCAAATAAAAACATGCAGTAGATTATGCCTCAAGACAGAAAAGAACGGCAACTGGTTCTGTTTATAGAGGGATTATTGTTACAACTGAGTTGCAGTAGATCCTGGGACAAAACGATGAAAAAAACAATGACATGGACATTGACGATGACAAAAGAAAACAAAACAAGATAGAGAAATGTGATGAGGCAGAGAGATGGTACTTGAGCCAGTTAAACCAGTGCCAGCATCCGCAGCAGTTAGAGCCGCGGCTGGATGGGTCACTTGAAGATGAGGCTTCAGTCTGCCAGGCTACTAACCTCGTGTTCTGTTAGATGAAATCATTGTGTGACTAAGCATAAACTGCACGCTCAGAGCAGTCTTACACATAAAGATATCCAGCAGTCAGTGATATGAAGCACGCAGGCCAAGAAACACATCTGGGTTCCCAACAGCAGTTTGGCCATGAATTCTTATTATTTAGATACAGATGTCCAATAGATGTATTATGCTTCTTTTAAAACCCAAATGTCAAAGTGCTGATTGTCTTTTCTATTGCTGACAAATTCTGTTTATTGGCATTTACCTGAATATGTCCCACCTACTGTATTTAGCAGTGTTTGAAATCATGATTGAGTTACCTACTCAGGCATTTTGTGTTCACATAAAGATAAGAACAAATTGGGGAGCCAGGTTGAGCATGCGTCCCATGTACAAAGGCTCAGTCCTTACTGCAGCGGCCGTGGGTTCGATTCTGACCTGCAGCCCTCTGCTGCATGTCGTTCCCCCTCTCTCTCCCCTTTCCTGTCTTAAGCTGTCCTGTTGAATAAAGGCCTAAAATGCCCAAAAAAGATATGAAGAAATGAACGTTAACCTTGAGTGAAGAATAAGTATGTAAGATTTAGAAATGGCTAAACAATAAGTTGTCTCTTAATATGACTAAAACAGAATGTATTTTATTGCATCACACCTAGGCTAAGAAAACTGTGTGACAAATATTGTCCTAGATGGTCAGAGTTGTCCTGCAAAGCCCTCTGTTAGTTACCTATTTTGTTTGTTAGACAGTAGTTAAGGTGGAGAGAGTGTAGCATGAGAGACTCTGGGCAAAGTGAACGATTGAACCAGGTGTTCTTTTAGAAAGCTAATCATTCTTTCATCCATTCATTCAACCTTTATTTATACTTGAGAGATCATTGAAGGGGAAACCCTCATTTACAACGACAAACGACAAAGACAAAACAGAACAAACAACACAATAATCAATAAAGAAGGTTTGAGAATTTTGAGCTGCTTTGACTACTTTTGTGGTTTCAAGGTCTAGGAAAAACACTCTAAAAACAAGTTTGTCAGAGTTGTGAGAGAACACAGATTGACAGACAGCAATTCCAACAGCTGGGGAATACATCTTAGTTGGGTTCATAACATCTATAACAACAGATCCTCTGAGTTTCTCAAAGAACACTCTTGCAGGGCTAAAGAGAACGCTAGTGTTCCTTTCCTCTGGTTCCCCTTTCTTATCCTGCTCTCCCTGTCTTTGAAATGACTGGAGCGATTGCTACAAAATGTATATATCCTTGTGTGTCTCATTAAACCTTTAGAACATTGTTGAACTGAACTCTGCTTTGTGTCACTTTGTTCTCTGAGATCTCATAACTGCTTTCAGAGTCAATTCACAGAGGTCAAGCCAATAGATGATAGGATATGAACCACAAAACAACCAGATAGTTTCATAACAGTTATCCTTGATTTGATATTTTGAATCAGGGGCTGGATGAAGGTAGACAGAATGGGGCCGATCTGTATAATTGAAGTTGCTGCAAGAATTTGGGCAAGTTAAATGTTTTTAATACCGCAGTTGTGTTCATAATAGCCAACTAGAATGAATATAGGATCTCTTTTAGCAGCTGTGTGCGAACTTGCTCTCACACGTACAAATATTATACACACTGAGTCTCCTGAGCCTGCAGGTCTCTGCCCTGTACTAATCACGAATGTCCAGTCACTGGTTTTGTTCTCGGTGTTACACCATAGTTCCCTTGCTCTCCGTCTTCTGTCCTTCACTTTGACACTCTGTCTGTCTCTATTGTGTTTTTTTGTTTTGTTTTATCTGGCCAGTCCTTCTTGGTCGACTTCCTTCTGTACTTGTCCTCTCTTTAGTTTTCTCAATTTAGCTTTTATTCCTTTGTTCCTCTGTCTATTTTACTTTCTGAAGCATATCAATAAACAAAGCTTTTATTTTCTAGACATGTAAAGCAGCTGTCCTGCTGTCACTCTCTTCCTATTTTTGCACTCTCTCCTCTTTTAATCTCTATAATGTTAAAAGCATGACATATGGAGTTTGACAGCCAGCATCAGTGTCATTTTTCAAAGGACCTCTTACGACACACTTACTATAGTAGGAACATAATTGTACATGTTTAATTAGCAAACATTTGACTGGTTATATCTGCTTCCTTATACTTGTGCAACACCTTTAGGACATTTTGTAATTGTAAATTGTTAGACACTGCAGTATTAACTATTTCTCAGAATACACATATATATATATATATATATATATATATATATATATATATATATATATATGTTGTTATTCCCTTTAGATTTACATTATTTTCCATTATTCTTTCATGCCCATCAGACATGCTATTAGACATTGCTTGAGGTTAAGATGTAATGACAAAGACATTAAGAAGCTATTTGATGTTCATCTACCATTGAGTCTACATAATAATTAAGATGGTATATGGAGTAAATAGTGATATAATACCATCTCTGTATAACTGTTTGGTAAAATGATTCAGAAAGGTTTAGTTCTGGGTTTAACCTTTGTCACATATCATCCCTCAATATTTCCCGTTTCTCTTGACTGTCACGTATATAAAAAGGCAAAATGCCATAAAATAATCTTTCAGATAACAGTATCTGTGCTTCATCTATGATACATTTCTCCCTGTATTATTGTTGAATGTTGGTGCAAAATAGTCAGTCTTGATAGAGGCAGGTCTTATTCTTAGTCTGGTGCAACCAAAACAACCTAGAGCTCAACGCTCTAAAGACAGTGGAGATGGTTGTGGACTTCAGGAAGAACCCAGCCTCACCTGCCCCCATCACCCTCTGTGGCTCCACAATTGACTCTGTGGAGTCTTTCCGCTTCCTGGGAACTATCATCTCCTATGACCTCAAGTGGGAGCTGAACATCAGCTCCCTCATCAAGAAAGCACAACAGAGGATGTACTTCCTGCGGCAGCTGAAGAAATTCAACATGCCAAAGACAATGATGGTGCACTTCTACACAGCCATCATTGAGTCCATCCTCACATCCTCCATCACCATCTAGTACGCTGCTGCCACTGCCAAGGACAAGGGCAGACTGCAGTGTGTCGTTCGGTCTGCAGAGAAGGCCATTGGCTGCAATCTGCCACCGCTCCAGGACCTGTACGCCACCAGGACTCTGAAGCGTGCTGCAAAGATTGTGGCTGACCCCTCCCACCCCGGGCACAAACTCTTTGAGCCACTCCCCTCTGGAAGGAGGCTGAGGTCCATCAGGACCAAAAGCACACGCCACATGAACAGTTTTTTCCCCTCTGCCACTAGCCTTACCAACAAGGCCCGGAACCCACCCTAACTCTCTCCACACCTCACCTTTGGCTCTACATGCCACTGTACCTACTCTGCTGTAGCGTTCCTTTTTATTACTGTTTACCTTATTTTATTTTACATTCTATTTTTATCTTTATTAATACATACTGTGTGTATATGTTTATACTTATATTGTTTATATTCTTTTTATCCTTCTTATATTTAGAGAATGTGTGACATGCATCAGCAACACCATGACAAATTCCTTGTATGTGTAAAAAACGTACTTGGCAAAAAAAAGCCCTTTCTGATTTCTGATTCTGATTATGATTATTCGATTGTGAGGGACTGACACCAAAACCTGACATTTAAAGCTGCTGTTGTGGTAAGCAGAAAATATGTCCTGCTATCAAAATGAAACGCTGCTTGACTGGAGACATAATGTCACCCTTTTTTTGCAGCAGGGATATGAAAATACCACCAATAGACAACTATGTTTTTAAGGCAAATCTTCCTCCTTGAAGACCTTACTCCTCAGTCCACAGAAGGAAGATATCTAAATCTTCCACATATTGATGAAGAAATGATGTGCACAGCAGAAATTGTAGCAGGATGAAGGTTATCTGATGCACAGGTGTGTTTGTCTCTGCACTATCTCGGACATCTGTGGATGTGTGAAGGATGCAGGAGAGAAAAACTCAAACTATGTTTGGAAGAGAGCATGACACAGACTTCAAGCAGAGAAGGATGAAAGGCTTCCAAAGGCTGGCCTCCTGATTGTAGCTGAATTAAGAATTTTTAATCAGTTTGCCTCCTATTTTACCTCTACAGGTTTATCACTTTGTTAACGACAGTAGAAACATGAGGACCATTATCATTCATTCAACAGGATGTTGACAGACTTATGAATAATTTTTCAACTATTAATTTAATTTCTGTGTGGCACTATTTAGCCGCATTACTGTAACGTGATCAGTTGCAAATTCCTCACACTGCGTAATAAGTCAAATGAAAAAGAGTTGTCAAAAAAGAAGTGTTATGCACATGCAAAGATAGACACAAAATATCAGATGAGGAGAAATGTCTGCTCAGTGTATCCTGACTGTAATTTTATTTATCACACACGATGAAGACCACAATGTTTGCATCATTGATAAATAAATCCGGGAGCAGCTCACAGCAAGTGGACATCCATCATTTATATGAGACAAAAAGCTCAAAGCCTTTCTCAAACATTCCACACCAGAAAGTGAAGATAGATTTACATTTGGGAATTAAAACTGTAATCAGATTGTGCCCAGGGGGTAAAATTGGGTTTCATCCACTCGCTTTGGAGAACAGCTATGATAAAACAAATACCACAAACCAATAAATGGCATGGTAAACAACACAGAGTGGCCAGGGAGATAACATCCACATAACAGCAGTAGACAGCACAGGTTAACAAGTGTTTGTTTAACGACGCTATGAGAAACAGCATAAAAGACTGTTTGTTGTTTTTTCATGTAGCCTTGAGACCTGGAGGCTGAATCCAGAAGTCCTATGGCGTTCAATCTTTCCAATCTTGATTTGACCAGCATTGAGGTTATCACTTGCAGCCTCTTTGTGTGTGTGTGTGTGTGTGTGTGTGTGTGTGTGTGTGTGTGTGTGTGTGTGTGTGTGTGTGTGTGTGTGTGTGTGTGTGTGTGTGTGTGTTTGCGCGTGCATGGGCGTGCATGCGTGACTGTGTGTTAGTTTATCTACTAAAGTAACATTTGTGTAATTTTTTTTCAATATCTGATGGTGGAAGAAGAAGTATTGCCTCCTTTCCAGATGTAACCATTTCTCTCCATATCCAGTAAGAGTCTGGAGATTTTGGGATATAGCTGCATGTTTATCTCGCAGACACTAATAGATATTATAATCCAACAGCCCCCTCTACGGTTTTATGAATTGGAGTTAAGGGAGTCTGGGTCTGTGCTGAGCTACAGCAGCTAACACTCAGCCTCTGAAATCCATCTGCTTGCTAATTCTCTATGAAAGTCCTACGTGGCCCTGTGGGGCTATCGATTGTATCTGTTTCTCTAATCAATGTATGAAAAAACATGATAACACCAACAGCTGCTTAGTCAGCCCTTATACTGATAAATGAACCTGGGGGTGGACTGAAGAATGAGGAGAGGACGAAGGAGAGAATAGAATAGAAGAGGAGATAAAAGACGGAGATGGTAGGAAAAGAAATAGGGGCTGTAGACAAAAGATGGAGATAAAGTGATAAAGATAAGATAAAGTATTAAAGAGGAGGAGGATACAAGAAGGGATGAAGAGGGAGACAAGAATGAAGATGGAGGGGGAAGAAGCACATAGGTGAAAGTGAGCAGGAGGAGACATGGAAACATGTTGTTTGATTGTTGACAACCCCCACAACGAGTTATTGTATGAACTAAAAATAGAAAATTATGCAATGTAATATTCAGAGTGTCCAGTCTAAAAAGTTTAAGCATTTTACCAAAAAGGCAATCCAGTACTTTACTATTCCTCTCCCCTAAAGTTAAGGGACTTGTGAGAAACAGATTGGAAAAATAATGTTTTCATCAATACCCTGACTTTAATCCTTTGTATGGGTCATGCTTTAAAAACTCGGAATCCTACACTTCCCATAATGCCACTCAATGTTGTCCTTCCTTATACTGTAATCATTCAGTATCGGTAAAATGGGAAGAACAGGAAAAACTTGCACTTAGCCTCCACTACTAGCCTTGTAGCCACGCCAGATAAATTCACCATATAAACAGTTTTTAATGTATCACATATTTGTCGAGGTGCCATTCACGGAAGCCAATCTTATACGACCTCATAGGTCCTTTATCCCTACCCTCTAATACGACCCGCAGGACCATTTCTTAAATTGGCGCCCCTAGTGGTGGCACGAGATCAACATGTCCTCATACCTAGACGTAACGGTCATAGTTTTAAACGCAGTATTTCTTTTCCTGGGATAATGAAGCTACGTATGACACGCCCTACTCTGCCTTAGATTGGCATACCTTGATATCTTACCCTAACCCTATCCAATCTCCCTCTTCATGCCTAAACCTAACCAATCCAACCAACGAAGGTAAGAAGCAGAGTGGGGCGAGTCATGCCATCCCCTTCCTAGGAAACCCAAATGTTTGTTTTAAATATGTGGTGAACAGGTAAGCTAATATTTAGGCATCACATCAACTTGGTTAAGTTCAGGAAAAGATTGTGGATTGCGTAAAATCAGACATAATAATACACGTGACATAGAACTTGAAGTAGCTACGCTTGTTGTGTTAAGTTAAAATAACTCAACGTTGACTTTTGTTTTCAACCCAGACACGGACAGCGGTCTCCTGGATCAAAGTCCTTTGCTTGTGTGACCAATCTGCCCTAAATTGACTTTCTTGGTCTTACAGTAATAGCACGTTACATAATTTCCTGCTTTGCTCCAGTCATAACTTATACAGCCTGACAATAAATGTAAATAATAAGCTGCTTGTACAAACAACCTATGGGGTCGGAGGAGGACAGTCTCACATTTTGACTTATCTTAGTAGAAAAGCACAGGGGAAACTAATTTCATTAATGATGGCCTAGTTCGATTAAGCCATGACAGTGAGCCAGCATGCACAATAGCAGCACCCTGAAAAGACCTCCTCTAAATGGAATGCAGTCATTTTTTATTTCATCAATTACACCTGTGCTTTTCCTACTATGACAAGCCAAGATGTCTGCTTTAAAAAAAGTCTATTTGACCCTTCCTGTCTGGTAAATGCCTACTTCTTACAAACAATAAACCCCTATTTGCAGAGACTTTCCTCCCAAATAGACCTCCCTCCAAAATATGACATTACACCCTCAATGAATATTCGTGCAAACATAACTTCTAGCTAATCAATATACATTTAAAGATACCTTTAATACTTCAAAATGTCTGTATTCCATTTTTAACAGAAGTTTACAATACGATACAATGTGTTTTTCTGTTGCACTGCAAAATCCTTCCATCCACTCTATTGCATATCACATAATGAAAAGGAAACAGGTCAATACCATTGCAATAAATATACAACACATTTTAATAAAAAACTCAAGAAGCAACATTGCAAACAAACAACCAAGTGTGGTCTATGAGCTAAATTTTTAATCATGGCTCCCACAGTGCATAGTGGTCAATCAGCAGTGTAATACAAAGGATAATAGGATAACGATGTTCACACTCATTTCCAAAGACGTGGTTCAAATGTTTCTGCATCCTGTTTACCCAAATAAGGTTTATTCAGAATGTCCTGCCTTCTCAATAACACTTTGGAGAATTTTACCAGATGCTCAAGTGCTAATGGAGGAATTCATTTTGCAGATTCCTTGCTATTAATGGTGCCTGTAATCTGTTTATGCATCACGATTGATATTTAAAAGTATCTTACTGCCCTCTGTTGTTCATTTACATATAGCTGCTCCACACCGACAGACACTGATAGGCCCACACCAGTTTTTCTATGGCTTTTGCACATTTTAAACACTACCACTGGGGTGTGTCTTGTTTTCAAAGTGTTTTCATTTTCTTTCTCACACTAGATAGTCTCTCTATGTCATGAAAACCATTGCTCTTTGTTCATTTTCCTAACACCAGCCATGCAAGAATCTGGGACCAAACTGTGAACGTTGTCAGCCTTGTTTGAAGTCTGATGCTGGTTTGATTTTAAATTGAGCTCTGCGGCAGAAAGTTATGGTTGACCTGAAACAATTTGCCAAAAGAGCATTATGCACGCAAGAAAGTTTATTTAAAAAAAGTAAGATAGCTAGTACACTGATTGGGTTTTCCTTGACTTTTCAGAACATTAAGGTGATAGCAGCGGTGCTGTTTTATTAATCATGTTTGGGTTGCATTTTAATCATAATTTTTGCTGACTGGAGAGCCCTTCCCCATGTCAAGAATAAACACTTTTCTGTTTATCTCCATGATACCATTGCTGCATGGTTGCAGGAGCCAACTGTGAAAGTTGTCAGCTTCATTTAAACCCTGCTGCTGATCTAATTTAAAATGGTCCTCCAAGGCAGAGATAACTTGTGGTTGGTCTAAGAATTAAAGAAGATGCACAAGTGGTGCACACAAGGGAAAGTTTGATTTCAAGTTCACGGCTGTTACGGTAAGTTGTCTTCTCAGATCAAAAGATAAATCCCTTGTACCCTCTCTTCAATTTGTCTTAGGCGTGGAGTAAGTTGATCTGTTTGGATGGCCTGATAGTTGAGGAGCTAACCCTTACTTGGCCTTATTTCTCTGAAAAGTTATCTGAAATTTCTCTTCAGAGTCTTAAGTCTCAGGGTTAGATATAGTGGAAGCAGACTACCTAGCTACTACATTGCTCTATTATAAGAGATCACCTTACACAGCAACGCCACTTTTAGACATGTTCCTAACATTGTATTTGGTCCAAAAGAAACTCCATCTCTTTCACTATGGGAAGGCTTCTTCACGAATACTCCCTGCCCTATTTCTGTCTCTTTCTCATTTTGGTTGGTTCTGAATCTTCTTTCTTATCTTCTCTCAAATGCAGAAAATTATACCAAAGCCTGCCGTGTATCTACTCTTACCGTTGTCCTGTTGATTCCAATGTATCAAACAAAAAATGTCCGAAAATGCATTGCTTCCTATGTGACATCTCTGTCATCATCATTTTAGCCTATTTTTCCATACAACTAAACTGCATTCTCAATTACTATTACAATTATCATGTCAAGGGAAATATAATTGTACCAGTGATAGATAGTGTGATACATCAAAAAACAAACGTAACCTGGGACAAAATATGTTCACCCTCAAAACATACTTGAGAATGCAGTTTAGTTGTATGGGAATATAATATTTAGTAGACAGGCCTGGTACAGCAGACAAATACAGTTAGCAACCAGCTGGTAAAGAAATCTACAGGTCCATGCAGTATACAGGAGTTGGTGGAGAGAAACCCAGAACACAGAAACACAACTCCAAATGAATGCTACTAGTGTGTTTGACTGGATGTGTAGGCAAATGTTTGCTAACACAAAAGCTACAGCCACGTTATAGGGTAATGATACTGTATGTCAGAGCTGTGGGTTGAAGTGGTGAGCTAAATTCAAAGGAAGCATGGTGGATCGAGTCATGGTGCATAGATGGAGTGGGAGGGTGCTGTGTCAGAGTCTCATAAAATAAAAAAGGCACTGAGGCTATAAACTGGAACAAATTGCAGGAACATCCTACAATATAAAGAAATCCAAAAACCCTAAGATGAACAACCTTTTATATCATTAAATTGTTTCTGAGATCGTGCCACAGAGGACATGATACGACTATGATAATTTCTGAGGCTGTAGCTTGTGGAAGGTGGATGTTGTAAATTAGTTTCTTTCAAATTCAAATGAAGTCACTCTGTGGTGTCCTGACATCCCGCTGCCACACCCTCCTCTGTCTTCTGTTTCTCCCCAAATCCCATGCTCTGTTGTCTCCCTCTTGCCCTCAAATCACTCTTTATCATTAGGATCCATAGCACCATAGCACCCAGTGAGGTAACAGATGAGCAGGGGAGAGGCTCGCTCACGCCTCCCTCTAATTGGAGTCTACTGAGCTGTTAGCTCTGTCTGCATCTCTCTCACTCTCTCTTCTCAGCCAGGAGAGAGGAGGAGAGAATTAAAGTACCACTTTAAGATTCTACAATAAATCCTTTTTACTCATATCAGCTTGACTGTCACAACCGCAGTTGACCGAAAAGGTCAGCATATCAGTGGTGCTAAATTGGACCAGTATGATTGACAGTAGAATGCCCGTGTGATAGAAAAGTTGGTGTTTTGTTCAACATCTGAAAATGTTTTTTTAACTTTATCCTTTTTTAGGTTGCTTTTTTTAGGTTGGGTTTAGTGAAATGTCTCAACAACTACTGAATGCATTGCCGTGCTCTTAGTTGGTTGTTGTTTTTTGGGTAGTTTGATTCACATCAGCATCATCTATACTTTGCATTGCACAGTGCTAATTAAATCATATACTCATGCTAGCATACTAAACTAAAATGGTGAACATGGTTTAGAAATACAGTTTCCATACAACTAATCTGCATTGTCAATTATGTTTTGAAGGAAACAAGTAATTATTACGTTTGATACATATCTTAAGTTAGATAAGTACGCCTATACTGAATTTTTGGTTTCACAAGGGACACAAACATCGGCCTCCAGGGTGAAAGTCCTATATTTGACCTATCAATACTCTCCAACCTCCTCCCTATGCGGACTTTGAACACAGACTTTGATTAGAAACATATTTGTAATATGTCCAACAAAAATGTAATCCGGGACAAAATACGTTCCCTTGAAACATAATTGAGAAGACAGATTACCTTTAAAATAACATTCCTTTTTACAATTAAGGCACTAAGATTTCATTAAACTTTTTTTTTCTTTTATCAAAATGAACCATAAAACTTCTTTAAATGATAATACAACCCAAGCCATATTCATCCTCTGTATTTGTTTTTCAAACAATAATTAACACTCCACAAGCTGCTGGATCTTTTGTGATGGACAAAGCACCATGAACACCATATACTGTAATATGCACAACCCAATGCAGCATCACCACAAACCACTGCCTCACATTTTGCCATAGCATTCAAAAGATGCCTCTCTGATAGTGTTAACTAAAATGTAACGTAATAAGCTCCATGTTTTGAATTGTACCTAAGGCATTCTTAGAGACTGTCCTCCCCTGTTAAACTCCCAGACGTTGTTTGTTAAAGCAGCATTCATACTATGTGATAATTTCTTGAATGTTAAAATAACTTCCCTTCTGTAACTTGTTTAAATTCCACAACATGTTGTTACAAGAAGGACATGCACATTTTTACTAATCAGATTTCATAAAGCAGATTTGGCATCATTAGCTGTATTGGGAGAACAATTCTCTACCAGAATAGTGCTGGAAAAGACAAGCAACAAGAATTTGGCAAAACTACCCTTCTTCCTCTGCCAGGGATGAGATACACAGGGGTTACACACAAACACAGACACAAACACACACTTCCTTGCTATCTGTGTAAAGACAGAAAATATATATCCTGTATACACACACGCACTTACACTGAGAGTCTCGAAGGAGTGATGAAATAGATGAGAAGAGGATCCACTCTGAGCCTGGAGGACTGGATAAATATTGACATGAATGAATGAGGTCTGTCACAGTACATAAAAAGGGCAATGCACTCACACACATACCCACCCAAACACATTCATACTGTCTCACCAATGTCCATGCCCTCGAAGAACCTCTCAGCCGGTAAACTATAGATGCACATCTTCACTGTTAAACCATATATTTTAACAAAACCTGCAATCAATATTAATATTTATGAAGAAACTGAAATTGCTTCACTGGAAGTAGTATAAATAATAAAAGTAGTGTGTGTGTGTGTGTGTGTGTGTGTGTGTGTGTGTGTGTTGTGTGTGTGTGTGTGTGGTGTGTGTGTGTGTGTGTGTGTGCGTGCGTGGCTAATACGTGTCACTGCACTTCTATCCACCTTTCTTTTCAGAAAAAGAAGTTTTTTAAAACTGCAAAAATCTTTTTATACTTGGCTGAGGGGGGATAGCTGATGTATCATTAAAAAAGATGTGGTAAAGGCTGATGGAAATAGATTTTCTTCTAAAAAAACAGTGACATTTGCCAGATCGGCCTCTGTTTTTTCTTCTGTAAATACAACAGTATAATGCTGCCAAACAACAATTAGTCTGTAGTCCACTAGAAAGCCAAAACATAAAGGATAAAAACAACCGCTGACAAAAACACAACATGTGTGGAAAAGGAGATACATGTGTTAATTAAAGTATTTGCCATTTTGGATGAAGTTTAAAAAAAGACTATTGACTGGTGCTCTTTTCATCATGTATTCATGTAATACCCTTTTCTGAATATTCAAGTAACAGTAGCTACAAAAATATTGCTCACATTTGAGTGATAGCAATACATGGTAGCATAACTACTTGCATAAAATAGTAGATGTAGGTTATATCACTGTTGATGAAAGTTACTGTCACTGCATGCAAAATGTTTAGTCCTTCAACAAGAAATTAAAATCAGTAGAGAAGTCAGATCAGACACGATGTGTGATTAAAGTTAAATCTATCTTTGTTTAATATGCTCTGAAATGGGACAAAAATAAGTCAGAAATAAAAAGGTGAGGTCAGCCTTAATGACGCAACTCAGAGAAACAAGAAGTCAGATAGTTTTATATTCATCTGTCAAGATGGAGCAAACAAAACCCAGTTAATGCAATGGTATTTTCAAAAACAACAAAAACTGTTTGTCCAGCACACACATTTAAACTCCAGTATTTTCTTTTAGTTTTTAAACATGAATTCTAATTTATTATTCCAATTAATCAGTCATGCTGTTTAAACAGCAGAGCACAGCCTTGTTTACGTTGTGTAATTTCATTTGTAAAGGTGTCAGTTGTGGTTGTTCTTTGGTGATGTGGGTGCAGTTCATTTAGTGAATAGTGAAAACAGGTGTGCATCATTAGGTTCACAAAGCAATAAGGGACTGGGCACAGTCAAGTGGGGAACGAAGGGTAAAATAGTTATCTAGTAGATTACATTATACCTAAGTTGGTGTAGTCACATATGTCTGTGTCTGTGTCCATAATTCCTTTTTTATGTAGGCTAAGCAGTTACCTAACTGAAAAATCTTAAATTATTTGTTGTTTTGGTGTTTTAATTGAATGCTTTATAGAGGTTTAGGCTAGCCCACACTGTGCTTACCTGAGTAGATGGTACATTCCAGTTAAAGTAGGCTTGTCATCCTGAAATCCACTTGGTAAATGTTCCTGGTATGGGCTGACCAAAAGCATGAGGGGAATAGTGTGGTTAGGATTTGAAAGCACTGGAGCTAGCATAGCTAGGCGGCTAAGAACAACAGCCCGCAAAGTTATATTAAACAGTGTTTCATTGAACATTTAATGTCCGTAACCTTTTTCGCTGTCCTTACACTCTTTTCTGCTGCTAGTATTATTTCGTATGTAGCTATAAAACAAGAATATAAACACACATTTTGTAAATGAGGTCAGTTCCATCCTCTCTCTCAAACTGACTGGACAATAGACAAACATCCCCTTCAGTTTTCTACTCCCCTTTTTTTTTTTAAGTGTTCTGGCAAAAGCCACCAATAATAATATCAATTTCCAAAACTGACATTTTTGTTCTTTTACTCAGTTCAACACTATCAAAATAAAAAAAAAAATGTATTGGGCCTAAGTAACTACAAGCTCAATTAATTGTATAGCCTACATGTGAATTTCTGTGAAGCAAAAACAATTATTTTACCGGTATTAAATAGGCCTAGGTTTTATTTACTTTTTAATAATTTTTTTTAGGTTAGGAATTTCTGAATTTCTAATCTGTGCTGGCAGGAACAAACAGCCATGAGGGAGTTATAAGCAGAGAGGGAAGTTGTAGCCTAATTGATCAGTCCTTCCAAAAAAATGCAGAGTTTTTTTGTGATTGTTGCAGGCAAAAATCCTTGATTATTCGGCATGTTTTCTTAAAAAATGCTATGGAATATGCGGGATATTTATGCAATTTTATGCAATGAAATTGCGGGAACTTGCAAAAACTGCAGTTTGATGAAAAAGAGAAAAACAAGTGATTCCCCCAACACCCTGCTTTTCGATGATGTTCACGTTGCGTAATTACGTTACTTCATAACGTTCCCATGGCAATAGGGGAAAATGGCTGCTCTTCAGTGGCGGATCTAGAAAATTTTACATGGGGGCAAAGGGGTAGCAAGAGATCTTGGTAGGGTGGCAGGGGAAGACGGTGGAAACCCTCATACATAAACTGATATGCCCTACTACGCCCATAGCGCCCTGCTATGCCCTAAACTGCTACGCCCTAAACTGCTACAACTATTATTTCTATTCATAGTTCCATTATCTTTTTGTTACTATAATTACCATTATTATGAATCATAATTCTCTAGATCTGTATCCATCTGTATGTAACCAGCGACCACCAAGACCCTGGATATGTCTGATGTTTCTGTTGCACCAAATGCTTGCTCTTGGGAGAATTGTTGGGTCATTGTAACTTAAAGAGTGTGGTCTAGACCTACTCTATCTGTAAAGTGTCTTGAGAAGAGTGAACTGTTGTTGTATATGTAAATATTTACATATCTAACCCTATAACATATACAACAGAATGGAAATAGGCCAAAACTGAAAACACATCATGTCACAGGACATGTTATGTTACTGTGCGCAATTTATATGTAAGGAGAATATAAACCAACCATATGGTCCAGGGGTTACTGCAGCCTCCTCTTCCTCTCTGTCATCTTCATCCTCCTGATCACTCTCTGCCTCTGTCCCTCTCTCTGAACCTGCAGCCTCCTCTTCATCCCTCACTGTCAATTCTTCCTTTCCCTCTTCTCTTTCACTCATTTCTGCATCTCCTTCTGTGGTCTTCTCCTGCTCTGACCTGCCTGGTCTCTCCAGTTTACTGTCTTCTCCTTCTTCATTTCCCTCCTCCTCTTCCTCCTGTGCTACTCAGGATTTTCTTGGCTGGCAATATCCCCACTTTTAGGCTTCAGCTAATATCTCCAGCTACTCTGGCCTGCAAAAGTCAAGATGTGAAAAGCTCTTGTTATTATTGTATTACATTACACTGTATGGCCCTGTAGCTAATAAGTAGCCTAAAAAACATAACATCAGACGAGATTTATTACATGCACACATCAGTTATGTTTAGACTAGCCTTCTTAATCCCGTTGTATTTGTTGTTTTCCCAGTTTGACAGTAAAGTATGTTGCCTGGTTTAATTTGTGCAGCCGTATTGCCGTGATATGTGAGAGGAAGTGGATTTTATAGTAGCCTACTCCTTAACTAATCATATACAAATGATCGGTCTCAGCGAGCACTGTGTAGTGTGTTGTAACGTAACGCCACCGAAACGGCGACCCTCTGTAAACGTTATGAATTCAAACATGCCAGTTTGTAATATTCTGTATTATGCTCTTCTTGTCTTTACTGAAATCAAACTAATCAAACAGCAGAATGCGCTTACAACCCACGAGGGAGCGATTTGACTTTTGGCTAACAGACGCGCTGTTGTTGATGCTGACTCGCCTTTAGCAGACATTATAATTATTACAAATTTAACTTTAGATGAAACGTGTGTTTTAACTTCACCTGGGAAACAGACTTCACTTTGAGAGGCTCGGGGGAGGGGGCAGCTCAGTCGCTCCAGTCTTTGCCGGGATGCAGGGCCCCACACCGCAGAGCACACTCGCTGTGTGCGAGCCTGAATGTGCGAACGGCGCTCTGCACGTTTGATGCAGGGACGTAGCTAAGTATTTGAGGGGCAGGGGGCTAAGATTACATCTACAATTATTATTTATTATGAATTAATATAAATTAATTGTTTGTTTCAATGTTTTAAGAAGCCTGTGCACATAGTGGCAGTTTGTTTTACAAGCAAAGTTTTTGAATGCCAAAGTTAGGGGGCAGCTGGGGGGCAAGGCCCTACAGTGGGGGCAGCTGCCCCCTTTGCCCCTATATCGGTCCGCCCTGCTGCTCTTGTGTGAAGTAAACGCAACATTTTTCAATTTTCTGCTAAAATATAGGTGACTTTTTTGCAACGAAAATGTGGAGATTATGAAATCATGCAAGCCCCGCATATTTTGCGCGGAAATCGGCAATTTATGCGGTGAAAGTGCGGCGTATTTGAAAAAATGCGGCCCCCGCATAAATATGCGGATTTTGGCTGATTATGCATTGAATTATGCAAACTCATAATCGCGTTTTTCTGGAGGGACTGATTGTTTTTTTTATGTGCCTGTTGATTTGCTTTAAAACAGTGTAGAATAATTTATCAGCAACATATTTTGATGTGCACATCAGCACAGAAGTTTCTGTGATTATTTTGCGACAGTCTGGTGCTCATTGCATGGAATGGAACCAGCGGATCTGCCATGTGAAATTGTGGCTTGACAGTGACAACATCACTCCAATTAGAGACTTCAGCTGGAACAGATCCCTGGGCTGTAAAGAGAGTCACCAGAGTAAATGAGATAACATCAGCAGGCTATAGGCTTCATACTAACTGTCGTGGATTGAAGAGCTGTACGAATCTTTCTTCTATTTGAACAAAATGTGAAAAAGTGTTTGTGTGTTTTCAGAAAGGTTAATAGGGCTGTGACTTAAAAAAAAATAAAGTGACCAACATATTTTTAAACAAAAGTGTGCTGAGCTGTATATTTGCTCTGAGCAGGGGGGCCGCGGACCACACATTCTTGACACCAAGAGCATCTGCAAGTTGATTTTCATATCATACTGAAATAAACTAAAACCAGTGGCTTCCTGGAAGGAAATAAAACGTAAAGTAGCCTAGTGCGTGCTTAGCAATCCTTACCATCTGACTCATTTGACAAGCAGTTGGGGCTCAAATTAGTATAATAAAAATATGAACACACACATAGGATTGTCCTTGCTTGCTCCTATGCTTGTGAAGACCCTCGTTGATAGTTTTCTATCCCCCAAACCTACCCGCAACTATCATGACTTGATAAAACTACTACTGACCCTAAATCTAAGTCTCAATCGTAATTGGTAAACTGTGTGTGTGTGTGTGTGTGTGTGTGTGTGTGTGTGTGTGTGTGTGTGTGTCAGACATGTATAAAGTACTAGAGACCCAGACTTGAGTAAAAGTACAAGTGCTCTATCAAAAAAGTGATTTGAGTAGAAGTTGAAGTGCTCTTTAAGCACCACACTTAAGTGTAAGTACTAAAGTACTCAAAAATGTTTGTACTTAAGTATTGCAAGTAGTTTATTTTAAAATGTACTACTCAAGTACTGAAAGTAAAAGTACAAGTGTTATGTACTTATTAAAGAAAGCAGTCAAAAGTTTGAATATCATATTGTTTATATTATTTCAAATGTTTAGCCTAAAGGACACTCACAATTCCTTTGGCTGTAGCAGCAGTACAAGGACAGGAATGTACAACACTGCAGCATGTCATGAACCGCAGGTAGCTAATTTAGTTAGCTAGCGCTTAATGATAGCTCAAGCTGGTGTGCCATTTGTGTATTATATGTGTAACTTACCTTGATATGTTTCTTCAAATTCAACGGTGAATTTTTGAAGGCCATTATTTCGCAATCTTTCAGGAGGCAGAGTAGGCACTTCATTCTATATGAATCGTCTTTCACTCCGACAAATGAAAACATGAACTCTAAGTAGGGCCAGGTGGTGGTCTCCTTCCTCACCTTCACCGCCACGATCACTCCAAGTTGAAGGTGTTGAAGGTGGTGCTTCTGGTTCTTCCATCTCGAAACAAACTAACAAAACTCAAGTGTTCTCAATGCAGGCAGGCAGCAGAGCGAAAGTAATATAAGACAGCTTGATCGCTTGATTCGCTCAATGATGAGCCAGCTTCATCAAACCTGGTGACAGAGCCATCTACTGCTCTGGCAGTGATAATGTGGGTTTGGAATGATTCATAACATTTGTATAATTGTGACGAGTAACGATGCAGCACATAAAAAAAATTATCGGAGTAAAAGTATTAAACTCATCGAAAATGTGTACTGAAGTAAAAGTGGAAGTAGGAGAAAAAAATAATACTCCAGTAGAGTACACATACAGCCTTTTAGTACTTAAGTGCATTAGTGAAGTAGTTCTACTTCGTTACTATACATCTCTGGTGTGTGTGTTTGGAATGTCAAAACTACTATCAAACTATTCAATTAAAACACAAAAAAGCTACACTTGAATTGTTGATAAAGTGAATTGATCCCTGGCTGAACTGATCCTTATTCTCTGTCGCTTTTGTAATATCACCCTGTCTCATCAACTGCTCCTGCTTCTAAGTCTACTGCCTGCTTACTTGTTTAGGCACAAACATACTTGCTTACAGCATCAGAATGGGAGACCACCAGCCTGCTCATGAAATTACAGTTTACGAACAGCATTGCATGTATCAATTTGAGTGTTTTAATGTATTAATTATCCATTATGTGGGCTGGCACAGCTGTTACACAGCAATGACCATTATCTCTATAAATAGGCAATGATTTACAGGAAGTAAAGAGGAGCAGGTCATGATTTGACATTATGTGTTTATGGACTGAACATCTACACTGAAAATTATTGGGTGCAGCAGAGTGGTGTTTAAAGATATGAAGCCCAACTGTACGCGCCAGGAAACACTTGCCACATCATGGCAAACAACCCGCTGAAGTGTCCTTGAGCAAAATACGGAGCACCTTTTTGCTCTAAGGGTACTATTCTGTAGCTGACCCTCCCTGCTGAAGGAGAGAAGAGAGATAGCATATTTAAAGGTATTGGTATAATCTAAAGCACAGTCAGATTCTCAGTCTAAATCCAGCTCGCCTGCTTCACTTTTTAAGCAACACTACCATCTGCTGTTGTCATGGTGAGAGCACACCTGATTTAACATGTCAAGAATTAACTTGGCATTTATAATTGCATAGCTTACAATCACCTGATACGTCCCGTTTTTACTTATTCACTTGTAGTGCTTAATGTAATATGGTTGGAGGATGCAAGTATCTCAATCCACATACATCTTCTAGCTCACTGGGTCTTTGCCTACCCCCTCTCCAGGGCTCGTAGTAATCCCTTTAGGGATTTCATTAGTTACAACTGAGTATTTATTTGATTTCCCCGCATAAACTATTCTAATACACAGCTGATATTAAGCTAATACATGTAATAGTAGTTAATTATAATGATGTAATTAGAATAAACCTTGCATGTACACACCCATGGAAGAAGTGTAAATTAAACATTCATACCACTCTGTTTAATACACTCCACAGCATGGTCTTCTGTGTCACACTAAAGTACTCAACGAGGTGTTGGACAGATCCAACACTTATTCTGAGACAGTATGTCTGGACTACTATCATTCTTTAGCCTCTGCTGTATGGTCAGTGTCGCAGCCTCCCACACGTGGAAACTAACTCTGCAGCTGGTTTCCAATCTTGTGACGTTGCCTTTCCGTGCATCCTTAGTTTGAACATTACATCATCGGTAGTGTGAGTCTACACACAGTCTCTGTCCATGGCGGTGAAAGATTCACCTCAGCTCTATCTCTGTTCTGAAACACTGAACTCAGGCTGTGTCTCTCTCCATGGTGCTGAAATATCATTCATGATGAAGCTATTCCCTACCCTTCTAAACACTTTTAATTCAGTTTCATTCCATGTCACCCATTGGAAGGTGTAGGTTGAATAAGTGCAATTAATACAGCTGTCAGTGCAGTAGTGTGAATACCACCTAAGTATACCAAACATTCTGTATATAATTCTAGACATGTTCCAACTTTATTAGCTATAGGTTTTACGTGTTTCAAACTCTGAATATGGTGTTGTTGATGTTCAAAAACACAATTGGAGCTGCCTAATAGGGATGCCATGAAGTAAACTTAATGTTAAAGGTGCAGTAGGTAAGACTTATAAAACTAAATTTATGTCATATTTGCTGAAACTGACCCTATGTTCCAGTAGAACTACATGAAGCAGGTAATTAAAAAAAAAAGAATCCGGCTCCTCTGGCACCACCTACAGCCTGTAGTGCGATTTGCAAAAATCCACAGCTTCCTGTTCAGATGCACCAATCACGGCCGGGGGGGGGGGGGTTCTAACTGCGTGTCAATCACTGCTCATGCACACTCATTCATTCTCCCTTGTGGGGGGAGGGGCTTAGGAGACCATTTTGGGCTTTAGCAGAAAGGGGGGGGGGACTGAGATGTTGTCAATGTTAAAAAATGTTGGCTAAGTCGCAATCCTACCTACGGCACCTTTAATTCAGGATAATACTGACTCTGTTAACGTAAGCAGGTAATATTAAATCTGTTAAATCATTTGTTTTATCTATACAATTAAGCATTAATTAGCAATTAAGCACATAAACTGTCACACCCTTTAAGGCTGAACGCTGTCACACCGTTAACTACTTAAATAATTATTTTCCATGTAAAAACATTCTCAAGAAACAAAGGTATTAATTTGAATCACAAATAACTCAGTGTTGGAAAAGAATAAGCTTGTTGTTGAAAGGCTTTCAACATAACAAAACAACAAACTGTTTAATTTCAACAGAAGGGACAGCGAGAAAAAAAAGAAAAATGTTCTCTCATTATCTCACTTAAACATGGATGAGGAGTTTCATAGCACATTTATTTTGAAGTCTATTTCGTAATTAC
Source organism: Perca fluviatilis (assembly GCF_010015445.1). Classification (NCBI taxonomy): domain Eukaryota; kingdom Metazoa; phylum Chordata; class Actinopteri; order Perciformes; family Percidae; genus Perca; species Perca fluviatilis. The sequence continues at coordinate 13,355,164 of NC_053128.1, forward strand.
AGTAAGAAGCCCAGTACCAGCATCTGTGGGAAGAAAAATTTATTGAAAATATATACATATACTGTGTATTGTGCAAGTAAGAATATCTTCAAGCCCTGTGTTCGCAAAGGCACTTTTAACATGTTGCACCACTTCAGAGAAGTTACATATAACAAATGTTTTTTTTTATAATAATTCCAAAACAAAAGCCATACATTATCATGGATATATATCCAAAATGTACAGTATATGGGGTTTAAATGAAGCTGGATTTGTCCCCTCTCTTCTAACCACACACACAGGTCATTTCACTTTTCTCCTTCTTTCTCTTTTCCTCCTCCTTTTTCCAGGTTCTCCCTGGTTTTATAGTGTTCCTCTGGTAGATTCTGTAGGTTCTCAGCAGCCTAAAAATACAAGGACACAGCAGTGCCAATCTTTTATACAGTTTTAAAGACAAATATATCAATAGTGAGCAAATCCACTGCAATTGTGATTTAGCATTATATTTAGTATGTTGGGAAAGATTCCGCTTTTGATGATGGGCCTGTGATGGCCTAGGGTAAAAACAAAGCCCCTGACATCACATCTCAAAATGTACTACTTTGAATCAGTGGAATTAACATATGAGAAACCTTGTATAAATTCACCTGTTCAGGGGTGAGGTCCCTTTGCTCCTGGGCAAGCATCTCATACCCCACCATAAACTTCTTAACTGTAGCTGAACGCAGCAGAGGAGGGTAGTAGTGAGCATGCAGCTGCCAATGAGAGTTGTCTTTGTTCAAATGGGGGCCAGTCGGGGCACCTGAATGAAGAGAGGGAGAAGTTAGACTGGAGACACAGAGCCAGCTTTACTCAGTCAATCAGAGTCTGTGTTCACACTGATGTCTGGTCGGCTATGATGATCCAGATGGGTTGAGGGTTTTACAGTCTTAAAAATTAAACCATATTTGTGACTGTCTAGTAAAATTGCACAACAGGACACCAGGCATATTTCCCGTCAGCTTAAACCTGTTAAGAAACGGCTGACATTCCACGCTTTTTGGTCTAAACAACAAACCCAAATTAAAAGGGGTACAGCTCCCACATACTTTGACACTCATGTGTGTGCTTGGTTTCATTGGAAAGGAAACACTCTTGAGTTCCTTTTACAAGGGTGATTCTAGGCCTTACTGAAATAGAGTTACAGAGGCTGGAATGGAGGTTTTTATTTCCGTCCAAGTCCTTCATCTGTAAAATCTGACTAAAATACACTGCTGTAAACACATCTGGTGAGATACAGACAACACAAGGCCATAGCCACATGTGTCAGCTTACTACTGAAAAGGATTTGAAGTCAAAAGACTCTGAAATCTGAAAAAAATTGATTTTATATGAATTTGTTTCTACAGATATGTCTGTGCGTTTTTGTTTCGTGCCATTTGGAGACTCCAAAAGGGACTTTGGTTACCAAGACTGCATACTGCGTTTCAAAGGCTTATAACTTGAGAACCCCTTTGCCTATAAACATAATCTTGGTATCTCATGAAAGCTAACACTCTGCGGTATCTTGCCATGCATTTGGATTTGATGTCAGTCTTTTAGGCACAGCATTACATAAGCACAACCACACATAACCTATATTTTCTTCTATTCCGCCTAAGAGATTTTGATAAAAAAGGGCAAACAAGGTTTTTATATAGAAATATTAGAAAATAGAAAAACTAAACTGTGCAAAATACAAAAACACACACACATGAATGATAAAATAAACTATTTACATAGTGGACCACAGATGCAAATTAGCTGTATAGGTAACACTGGTACGGGGTACAGTGTCACACAAACATCTTGAAATTAGAAACTGTTCAGGCTGTGCTCGGTTTATTGTGAAGCAGGGTCCCTTCCATCGAGAAAATCCTCCTCAGCTACAGAGTCCACAGAGACTTCGCTTTCGGAAGAGGACGCAATATCTTCATCTGGTCGTTCGACCAATATAGCAGCTGCCTCCTCCGCCGTAAACCACTTCTTTCCCCCGAACATGTTTACAAAACTTAGCAAAGGTTTGTAAAAGTCATCACATAACTCACCAAAGTCGCTCTCTGTAACTAACGTGTGCGTAATCCAACTCGAAAGATGTTTTCTGCAAGGGCGTACGTGTTACGCACAGGCTATAAAGGTTCTACGCACGGCTATACCAGGGCACAACCTAACTTGGCACATTATCATATATCGTTGGAATCGTCTCCTTATCGGCTAAAGAGGTAGGAGGGTCTCAAACCATGAAATTGTTACTGGTAGAGACAACTGTCGATCGAAACGAGGGTGGTCCAAATTGAATGCAGAGATATCTTTTGCTTCTCAGATGTCTGTCTCTGTCCTCCGGGAACATGTTGACTCATGAGAGGTGTTGTTTGATTCATAAGACTTTGCAGAAAAAATGTAACACCCAAATGTAGCATTCCAAGTCTCGCATGAGAAGTGAGAGTCGAAAAGATGTCCGGTAGTGAGCTATTGTTTACCGTTTTTATGTTGTAATTCGGTCAGAAACTTCAAGATTGTGAGTTGAACAGCTAGATTGGGATAAACTGGCTTGGATATTACATTTGCTTGGACTCTTGGGGATTTATGAAAAAAAAGAATTTTGAGAAAAGAATGTGCAGGTATGTAAGCACACTTGAATCAGTGCTGTCCTTTTCAGTGTTATTCCAACTAGATTACCGTTTTCTAACTGCTATAAATTATCTTATGCTTTGTGTGTGGGCTTAATGGAATCCTGAGAGTCTAAGCTTTCAACAGATATGCTGCATGGCCGTATATTTTGAAGATTTAATGCTTCAAAGTTGTAATGAAGTTTATGCAGCGTCCATTTTGAGCAGAAGTGTGCTGTCCACGGTACAGTGATCCCTGAGAGGCACTGTTTTATATCATTGTGCAAGGTATATTTAAGTATGGTTGACCATAGCAACAATGATTCTTCTTAATGCAATGTTACAAGTTAAGTCTCACTGGTGAAATGGACTAAACCACAAGTTAAACCGACTGAAAAACAAACTTCGAAAAAAAAGATGATTGTGGTAAATGGCAATGGTATAAGCTCAGGAAAACACTCTGAGTTGTGCAGGTATCGAAAATAAAGGACTTGGTAGAGAACTCGCTAATGCCTTGTTCAGAACATCTTGTGTATTATCTGCTACTGTACATAGGGTTCAACACTAACACTTTCAAAGTGCCAAATGGCTGTGAGATTTACACAAATATGTACACAATATACTGTACACATTTACTCAATGTTTCTGCAAAAGTGGAGGACATGTAAACACACACACACACACACTGACAGCACAATGACAGCACGATCAAACACTTGGCTAATTAAGGGTATGCATAGCCAGGACATAACAAGCTAATTTATCTATCTGCCATCCACACCACATGAACAAGGCCCTCTGCTTATTAACGCCTTTAAACTGTAGACCAGACAGCTCCCTATCAGGGAGCTCACAAGGTAAATTAAAGAAGCAGCCAGAGTTGACTATGTGGGCAATAGAGCAATAATCTTAAAATTAAAGAATTAAAATAAATTAAAATTAAAATCAAGTGTAATAAAAAAAAAAAAAGATCCATTCTTTCAGAGATTGTATGTTTTATATCACGGCCACTGAAACATATCCACTCTGATTAGCTGGCAGGGGTCTACTAAAAATGTTTAACTAGACAGTATAACCAGACACACACACATTCTAAATAAATACAGTATTAAACTGTAGGCAATCAGCAACAAGTGTAGGCTTCAGTGGTTTGGCTAAAGAACTTTCAGTTTGTGTTGTGTAGGTTGTGCAACCAATACAAAAGTAGATAAACAGCCAAATGAGAAATGTACAAATTCAATTTTAAACCTATTTTATATGTATTTAACATTTAAATATAGTCTTTGTTGCCTGTGCTGCTTTCTGAACTAAGTGGGAGGTAATGAGGTGATCAGAAATTAGACTTATCTCTCTATAAAAAACACAAAAGAAATCCAAGACCTATTCACAAGAAGAGCTTTTCCGTTGGTTTCCTGACAATGGGGGGCTGATCAGACACAGAGACAACGGGAAGTCGACATAAAGGAAACTAATGGACGTTAAAAGAAAAGGGAAGAACAAAGAAAAGACTGAAGAGACCAGATAAGAAATGAATAGAGACAGATGCTCCTATTAGTAGACAAGTACCTACTTTTAAACTGTTTTGGGGTGTGTTTGTTTTGCTGCAACTGTGTGAGCATATAAGAGAGCTAACTTACAAAATATCTTTGGATAGGGTACCAGCAATCGTAATATTTACTGGGGTACCTGTGTCACTGTCTCTCTGTCTCTCCTGTGTCCTTGTCCTCCATCCAGCCAGTTAATACGGTCTTTAATGTGTTGTGTGTTTTCTTACTGAAGGAATAAGCAGGTAGCTTGATCTAATCCTTGATTTCCCAGGTGACTCAAACTTCATCCAACTACTAATGAGCTTAGCCCAAAATAAAAGCTGGCTGCTTCGAAATGAGCAAAAAAAATAAAGCACAAACACAGATGGGGAGATAAGGCTACTCATTATGTGAGCCAGGTTTGTGTGTGCGCTTATGTGGATGAGAGTGTGCGTTACCAAATAAGGTGGTTAGTGTGTGCAGCATGTCTATGAGTGCATGTGTGACGGACAAACTGTGTGCTAACGCACTACAGCACATCAGTTAATACCTCAGCAGATTCCCTTAATCCACCTTTTATTAAGTTAAAATAACACCATTGTTTTGGGAGTTAAAAGAATTGTTCTGCCAATTAAAAGGATCATGGATGTATTATAAGAACTGATACAGCGTTAAAGGTGGGGCCCTATTCATTACTATGAAAGTTGCTCAGTGGCGCATGAAGCATGAATGTTGGTGGCATGAAGCCATTGTAAAGCCAAAAAATCTGTATATAATTACCAAAATGATTGGCAGTGCTTCCACACTGTGCGGCCTGTAGAGCAGGCGCATTAAAGACTTCTGCTGGCTCGAGCCAGCTACATCCGGTTTAGCGCTCTGCTAACTTGAATGGTGATTAAATGATTTAATTGTGCAGCTCTTCTAGACTTTCCAAATGTTATGGGACCGAATGGATAAAATTCTGATAGTGAAACTAGTCATTTCTTAGGGGCTCTGACAAAAAATTGTCTACTGTTACAAATGTCTCTTTCCCCATGTAAGTCAATGGGGAAAAAAGTCTTTTTGGGCCAGAGGGCATCACATGAATGACTCTGGAGTTGTAATTCCACTGTATAGCCACTATTTCTAATTTGCTTCAAGGCCCGGCCAGCACACTTCCTGGGGGCCTGATTTAGGATGGGTAACATGTTACATTTTCCATTGTCAGAGGATCATGAAACTGCTTCTGCCATCTTAAATTCCCCTCAAGGACACATTTGCGGTGTCTCATTCAGTTAACTTTATTGTCCACACTGTGGAAAGCTGTCTTTGGCTTTACCACGTTGAGCTAAAAACAATTGACGATTCAATTAGCACAAACAGCCGGGACACAGTATTAACAAGCAACATGCTTTACATTTTACCGAGGCCTGTCAAACATCTATGCCAAATACTGCTTTATCAATTACTTTATACATTGGATAGGTGACATTATCCTGATGGCGATACTATAAAGATCTAATTTTAACTGTATTGTTATTCATTTCAAAATGGTATTTAACACTTGTATTTACCCATTTGTTGGCAGATCTTTCTCCTCATTTCTCCCCTAGCCATGTCAAAGAAATCACTCTGTTTGCCACAGAAAATAAGGTGAACCAACTACCTGTGTATAACCTTTAACACATTGCTGTGTCATGGAGTTTATTCTCAAAAAATCTATCTAAAAAAACCGCACACAAGATTAAAACCAAAACCTAACACAAGATCTGTAGGCGGCTACAGCACAGGCAACTTTAGACTGAGATATGGCTTCAAAGATTGGATGTCTGATAAAATAAAAAGAAGAGTGAGTCAAAGGCTGTGTCCTCAAATGCCCTGTGTCCTTTAATCCACACTACAGTTTGAGTGTATCATCTCTCTTTTTATAATCTTTCATGTGGGCTGCCTTGCAAGAAATAAAAAAACGAGGTAGCAGCATCTCGGTGACCCAATGTTCACAAAGCTCTAGCGCTCCATTCTCTGAAATAATATATGTAACAATATAATCAATACAAATTGTCTTTCTTCAACCATCTTAAATTTGGATTAGTGTCTTTCTGACTTTGGAGCTGTAGACTAAATGAAACTAGTCAGACTGTGCACACCTTATTGGCCTAAGTCTGTTAATGAAAGAGATCACAAAAAGCCCATCATTTGGAATTGGAGGAGTAAAAAAACAAAAACAAAGGCAAAACAACACTTGTTGACAAGCACAACTGCAAAGATCTTAAAGTGATCAGCGCTTGGTGAGAAAGAGATATACAGCCTGATAAATTGATTCTATCAAAACTATTGAGTAGGTTGCCCCTGATCGTTTGTCTATGTTAAGTAGGTTGCCCCTGATCCTTTGTCTGTGTTGAAATGGTGCAGACGGACACCATTCATCTTAAAAGGTATTATTTATGATTTATGAAAGTTCTTTTAATTCAATATAGGCAATCTCTGATGCTATTACATTGTCTGAACTAAACTACAAGTCTACAGCTGCGCTTTGAGCTAACTTTAGCGTGCAAACATGCACCAAATGACAATGCTAACATGATGTTTAAAGAGTATAATGTTTACTATGTGCACCATCTTAATGTTTAGCTAATTAGCACTTGAGTATAGATATAGGCCTTATGTTTGACAGAGAAAACTGCCCTATATGTGTACAAGTTGTCTTGGTAGTGCATCTAAAACCAAGCTGCAGTGTTTATGTTCCCAGCCTGCACATCATTCTGAATAAGAATGCACTCAGTGAACAGTGAAGTTTCCTTTCTGTTAACAACTCACTGAGACACAACTGTTGCAGGGATTGAACCTGCAACCTTTAGCTTCTTACAAGGACTACTCTGACCACTCAGCCGTGATGACACTGCTCTCCTTTCTGTCACACATCACTCATTGCATCACTGCACTCTTCTAACCTTTTGTTCCAGTGTAAACCCGACGCACAGCTCACAATAGGTATTTTCCATCACTGTCTCAGTACAGGTAAATATCAGCCAGGGCCTGCGCTTAGTTTTAGATTCACGAGAGGAACGGCTTGTCTTGATGGCAAACACCTTTCCGTATAAAGCTTACAGTCTTTGTGTGTTTGTGCAAGCTGCTTCTTCACATCAGGCCAATTAAACACTTGCCTGGCCATGCGTGGTTAAAAGAAGATGACTACCCGCATCTTCACTGTTGTGAGGTGAGGTATTTCAAAATGGATTCACTTTGGATTTTATCATCTGAGATCTATGTAAATGTGTTTTTCACTCTGCATGTCCTGTCAAAATAAAAAGGTGATTTGGCCCTTATTGCAAAGGTGACATCTCCCAGCATTTTTTGTATGTTTGCTTGCTTATTCACTTGCTCTTTGTCTTGTTACTGGTTCTTTCATTTCCTCTGACTGTGGTGTTGTGCTGTGATGCAAAAGTAATGGGAACTACAGGAAAATGGGTGCAGGATCCAAAGACACAATGGTAAAAAGCAACCTAAACTCCTCTATAATGTAGTGTAGTGTAGTAGTTTAGTATTCTTACGTACAATGCTTAATGCACTATAATCTAAAGTTAAAAGGTCTGGTGAACAGACAAACATTGTCATAAATCCAAATTTTAAGTATTGAGATTAATATGAAGCTAGAGTTATTTCTCAAGCTTACATAACAGGGTTAGAAGTTTTCTCAGAACCAGAGGCTGAGCAAAGCAGCAGGCAAAAGCAAAACATTCTCGCATTCGGTCTAAAATTATTATGAATTTTTTTCTCTGAGGATATAAACCTGTAAGTCATCTCCAGAAAAAAATACAAACAAAACCTGGAAGGACAGGCAGGGAAAGACAAATTGATCTAACTCACATAACTCACATAAAAGTGGAAAACTTTTCCTTTGAGTGTTAAATATCCAGTAAAATTAAGAAAAAAAAAACACTGGGTTGGGTAAATTAACATTAAACTGCTCTTTCAATATTTTTACATCAGGAACGGTTCAAATGACTGTGTAATGTGAAAGGTGTCACTCATGGTGGCGAACCCACAGATAATTATCAACGTGCTCTGCAATTTCTCTCAGGTCTACAAAGCATTTTACAGTCTTTCAGCTCATTGTTTTGGTTTTACGGTACAAACTTTACTGTTTTCAATCGCAACGCTCTAATCAGCATATTTATTACAGCAGCAGCTAGGAGCAGTTTTCAGCCAAAGGAAGCTTTAAAAACCCAGTGTACAATGCCTTCCTAGCATCGAATGGTACACAGACAATGTTAGCAATTGGCTATTGAACATTTGGTAGAGACCAAAATAAAGCTAAAAGGAAAGTGAATACTCGATTGATATTCACCAGGTGGAAAGACACAGAACGCCAAATGAATGCTAATGTTCTATGTATCTGCTTAATGTGTAAATAAGCCATTAACTGCTAATAACAACTTGTTAACCCTGTCGTCATGCTGTTCAACAAAAAAGACCTTACAGTTTTCCTGTCTCCTCATATTACTTTAAGTGATAGTAGTAAATGCCTAGAATTACACCGTAAGTGCTCTTAACCTGTGAGAACTCCTTCTTTTCTTTGTGGTGATGTATGAGACAATACAAATATGCTGATGTGTCCCAGTGTGCACTGAAATGGTAATTAGTGGGTTACGCTGAAGCTGAAAGTTTCTCGTTTGTCAATTTATTACAGCGAAGATGATTGAAACGCAACAAGAGTTATTTAATGTGTAGGGAACGCACACTGCACCTTAATTTACATACATCTTTCCAGTGACATTGAACGGGCTAATAGATATTCAAACGTGATGTCAATGCCATGTTGGTGCAGGATGTGAGCTAATGTAAAATTATACTTGAAAAGAAAAACACCTGGTACAACACTGGAAGTCTTTTAAAATCCTGTCCGTGACTCAACTTCACTTATTCCACTGGGAGTGGAGCTCATTCACATATCAAACTGACTAAGTGAATTCAATTATAGCTGGCCCGATATGTGAACAGCCTCCACTTTGTAGCAGTGTTTGTGTTCCAATCCACCAACAGATTATTCATGTATTTAGATTCAAATTATCTTTAATCTCTCCCACCATCTGTCTCTCTCTGCTGCTCTCACTCTACAAAAGACTTTAAACAGGTTATCAAAACGTTTTGTTTTTAAAGGGCAACTATTATATAGCATTTTCAGGATTATATAGCATTTTGTGTTTGTACTAGAACATGTTTACATGCTTTAATGTTTAAAAAACACTTTATTGTTCTCATACTGCCCATATCTGCTGCACCTGTATTCACCCTCTGTATGAGACGCTCTGTAGGACCTTTAACACTCCCACTCTCCCACTCTTTTGTCTTACCGTGCCAGCCCATGGAGTAGGGGAAAGAGATTTCAAACAGATTGTCATACTTGGTCAGCAGTCGCTTCATAATGTCAGCCAGACCTGATAAAGACGGACAAAAAAGAGAAAGATGATGTGAGAAAACAGGAAGATGCTGGGTAGGAAGGAGAAAGAAGATATTTGCTAATGAGTATTGTTAATAATGAATGACATGAGGAAGGGGAGCTGAAGTGAAGGCATGTAAGAGTAAAGACTAAGAAAAACAAACTGAAAATTGAGAGAGGACTGCACGTAACTAGAACTAGAAAAGCTGTAAATTGAAAAGAAAAGCTTTTAATATATTCTTGTGGGAACATGACATATAAAACACAATGCCTGAATACATGATGCAATCAGACAGACCAGAGACAGAAAAATATAGTGCATAGTTACATAAACACCAAAATCTGAGTCAGACAAAAACATTCAAAGTTTCTGTCTGACTCAGATTTTCAAACCAACAGATAAAAAGCATTAGATTAGGGATTCAAATTTGAAGCAAGTTCCTTAATCCATTATCTGCAACAATAAATAATAGACTAGTAATTAAATGGTTATACATTATAAAATGTATTTTTGAAAGCATGAAAAGCATGAAATCTTTATTCAACAACTGCTATTTACATCTCAACCCAAATAAATTGGGTATTATGAATTGGGTAACACATTGGGTATTTGTATCATTATTTTAATAAAACACACTGTTTGTAAATTATTTCAGCCATGAATTAAAAATAATGAAATGATATAAAGCGACGAAAACAAAATCAAAATAATAGCTTTGTCATTTTCCAACAAATGGCCAAACACAATTTAAATTATACTAGAATAAACACAATTATTTGCATTTCCAGGCTTTATTGTAGAACAAGCAGCACACACAGCCCATCATTATCCAACAGTAACCCTGATCTGGATTTTATTCAACAATATAAGAATATCCATATACAAAAGGTATACATAAAGGCTTCTTTTGTGTTTGTTTTTTTATTGGTAGATTCCTTTTCCAGGGACCAATGGTAAAAGAAACAATACCAGTAGCGTGGTTGGATGCATTCAAACATCCAACAAGACACCTTTCACTTTATTAAAAAACTGTTAAAAATACTCCAGAGAACTTATGTCATAGTAGTACATAATAACTGTTGAGCCAACTTTGCCTATATTCAGTTAATACACTCTTTATTGAGCTATTTGTTAATGATGATTCATTGATTACTGCATTATTATTAATATTCCCACTTCAGAATCCAGCCTCAACAAATCCACCTGTCATTTCAAATGACTGCAGCCTGCTATTCTGTGTTGATCTCCTCCCATGTTTATTGTGAAACAGTGGTAATGGGCCGTGTCTACAGAAGACACTTATCCCACCGATCCGTCTTATCTATGTGCCTTGGGCTTCACGCCTTCACAACACATTGGCTCAATCAGCTAAACAGACTGTCAGCTGTCGACAGACATCTTTTAAACAAGTTGATTCACAGAAGCAATGGTGTTTGTCCTTGAGAGGTAATGGTAGATAATCTTACCAGATCTCTTCGATTTTAAGAGAAATTCATTATCTGCTACATCTGCTAAAGTCATTTAAACGCCATAATGTTAGGGAGAAAGGGAAGTGAACTGCAGTAAATAGCCAATTTGTTAATATTGGGAGGGTTGACAGGAAACAAATACATGGAACTGCCATAAACTTCAATGTACCACCTTTAATTAGCATGATGTTAAAGGATGGAGACCGGCTGGAAACTAGACATCATCCATTCGTAATTAGCATCCAATAATTTATTGAGACGTAATTCATTTTTAATTTCCATAGTTTTATCGAGCTGAATCGAAACCACCGTAAACACCACTCCATTAACTGCAAGTAAAAAGATGTTTCCTCCCCTTGCGATGCTTGAATGTGCTATGAATGACACACACACACACACACACACACAAACACAAACACACACACACACACACACACACACACACACACACACACACACACACACACACACACACACGCACCCTTGGCCTGGAACCAAATCTGCAGGTTCCCCACTGAGCCGCTGGGTCACCTTAAACTAGTCTTAATTGCCTTAGCGCTTTCTCAGTCACTCGCTCTGTCGGTATCTTCACACTCACCCTCCCTCTCCTCTGTTGTCAGGTCACTGATCCTGAGGACATGTCGTCGTGGCAACAACAGCGTCTGGTAGGGCCACGTTGCCCAATATGGAACCACTGCCAGCCAATCAGAAGTCTCCACCACCACACGCTCCTAGAGACAAGACAAAATGTAATTGTTTTTGAATGTGCAGGGAAGCAATAATATGTATGTGGTGTTTTATAGGTTTTATGCTTAACTGTGAGTTCTACTGGCAAAGTCACAAAAAAACAGGTTCTGTTCCAGAAGAACATAACTAAAAATCAAAAAGACATTTGTGATAATGCAAAATACTACTAAGTCCAACCTACAACCTGAAGCAACTGTACACTGTGCAGTTCACTCATTAAACAATAATGTAATATTGTTTTAACAAAGTAATGTTCAGTAAGAACAAAGCCAATGCTGGTTAAATATCAACAGCTTTGACAAACTGGAGCCAGTCGAGTGGCAAGCTTTTAGAATCGACAGGGAAGACAGTTTAGTTTCAGAGCCATCTTAGCAGTCAATGCATCAACTAAAAACCTAATACTCCACATTAGAGAGGACTGCTGGTCTTAAAACCATCTGTTTCTACTTTACTTGTTCTCTTATCTTTTCTTATCTCATGATTTTGCTTCTCCTGTTTTTTCTTGCATCCTTTTCTTTTATGCCGGCTCTTTTTCTAATAATCTTTTCAGGTAATTACTGTAAACTGTTTCAAAGCTGAATGTTGATGAAATAACCATAACCACATATGTTATAATGAATACACACATACAAATCAAGAAAGACAGTAATAACCACATGGACTGCTTTGGCCTATTAGGTCATTTTACAGCATCTATTCAGACCCATTACAGTCTATGTTTAGACCAGAAGACAAACAAAAACAGGGAATACTAAAAAAACTGAGTGAAGGTTGACTGAGCACGTTCTTACTTTACAACACACTGAGTTCCAAATTGTTACAAAAAGGTCAGTCAGGATTGGCTGTTTGCAGCAAGAAGCCCTATTATCATAAACTGTTTAAATGCAGAATGTGTCAGAAGCTGAGATTTAACAAGCTGATGAGTGGGCACAAACACGACCTGACCTTGGTATTATAATTTAATCAGAAATAGATTAACTGTGTGTGTGTGTGTGTGTGTGTGTGTGTGTGTGTGTGTGTGTGTGTGTGTGTGCTAAACAGCAGCATGAATATGAAGGAAGTCAGCTTCATACTAATTCTAAATACACCACAGACATCTTTCTCTTGTTGTTTTTTTCTTTGCATTGGATTTCCGGTAATGTTAACATGCATGTTAACGTATATTTTCAAACAAAACTCCCTGTTTGCCTCAGTCTCATTACGAACTGAAAGGGAAATGCTGATGTGTCAAGGCCTCGGAGAAAAAACAACAATTTCCGGGAGGGTTGATCGACCGTAGGGTGTAGTTCTCAAATCTGTAATGATTGACTGATTCTTTTTCGCCACCTGGGGCCAGAAGAACCGCATTGCAAGCTGAAAAACACAGCCCTGAGAGATAATCACCATATCATGTTGTTATGGCCAAGGTGTTAGCAAAAAACAGACTGCTTACACAGACAGCAGACGGAAAGCAACATTGGCATTCATATGCTTTTGGCCACCTGATGAATGCAAGCCAAATATGCATTTCCTTCAACCTCTGGTTTGGTCTTTACAAACTCCTGAGCCAAATGTCTGGCTCTTTAGCTGCTATGGTACACTATGTTCACTGGCTAGTCACTAACTTTGTCTGTCTGCTGTTTGATGCTGGGCAGGTAGCATACAGTAGATTCATCAGAGCTAGTTTGCTGAAAAGAGCTGCCGTCCTGCTGTTGGAAAAATAACAGCAATGAGACTGAACTATACAATAAATGTGCCATGGAACCAAAGCAATAGGCTAAACGAAGCTAGGTTATTGTCCGGTAGCTGGGTCTAAACCAACTGTATAGCCGCATATATGCATATAAACTACGCACAAAAAGTAAGGAAATTTGTGTTTGGTAGATTATTTCTTTGTTGTAACAATGTTTCTTGGCAATAAATCTTATACCAATGGTGCCACATTTGTAAGGAAGATGCATTTGTGGGATAAACAGCAGAGATGAGTATGTGGGTTGCGCCCATTAAAAAGAAATTGCCAAATCTTCTCTGACAATGCCAAACAGCTTTTCTTTGTTGATTCTTCAATAGTATCAAATTATAACAAGAGTTATCTCGAGACACTTTACAGATAGAGTAGGTCTAGATCACACTCTATAATTTACAAAGCCCCAAAAATTCTAATAATTCCCCCAAGAGCAAGCAGTGAGACAGTGGCGAGGAAAAACTTGGTAAGAAACTCTTGGTAGGCGGTGTCTGACGGTGCTGGTTGGGGATGTGATGAACAGTGGCAATAATAGTCACATTAAAGATAATGGAACAGTGACTTCAAATGGTAGTGTGGCACAGCATAGCATGGATGGACCTAGGAGGAAGTAGCACGGTTCAGCAGGACGCAGCATGACATGGCAGGGCACCGCAAAGCTTAGCAGGGAGTGCAGCGGGACAATGGTGACAGCTGCAACCAGGATCTTGGTGCCAACATACTCCAAGGAAATATGCTGGGTGAAAAAAGTCTAGAACTATAACAGCGTAACTAAGAGAGACAGGCTAAGGAGAGGAGCCTGATCTTGTTTGGTGGATTGGGTAATTGAAGTCTGAAGTAACAAGACATATTGGCAATTTCACAATTTATTCCTTTAACAAACAGGAGCGTCAGTAGCGTGTGGAAGAACCATACACAGCTACAACAGCCTGGCCCCTCCTCCTCATGCTGGTCACCAGCCTGGTCACACACTGCTGTGGGATGGCATCCCATTCTTCAACCAGCATTTGTCACAAGTTAACCAACGTGGTTGTGTTGGTCACTCTGGTACGAACAGCACGCCCAAGCTGATCCCGCAAGACTTCAATGGGGTTGAGGTCAGGACTGCTGGCAGGCCATTCCATCCGTTCCACTCCCAAATTCTGGAGGTAGTCTCTGCTAAACCCTTCTCTGTGGGGGCGAGCGTTGTCATCTTGGAGGATAGAGTTCGGTCCCAGACTGTGGAGATATAAGATTGCCACTGGTTGCAGAAGTAGGCACCTGACTGTCAGCACCTGGGGGTACCAGAAGCTCAAAACAAGAGTCAATAGCAACAGCAAGAAAAGCTGTTTGGCATTGTCGGAGACAATTTGGCAAATGTTTCATGGGCGCAACCCGAATACTCAGCTCTGCTGCTCATCCCACAAATGCATGTTCCTTACAAATGTGGCACCATCTAAAAGGGAAATACTCAGGCTTTCCAATGGTATAAGATGTATTGGCAAGAATCATTGTAACAACAAATAAATAATCTACCAAACACAAATGGTTCCTATCTAGGTATCCATTTTCATATTACTTCACTGTTTATATCATTTTTACTGTGTAATGTTGCCGAGACTCAAGACAAATCAGACCTTTATCATTCTTACTAGAACATGGAGTCCAGTTACCTCACGTAATTTCAGCATAACTCTGCCCAACTCAACCTGAGCAGAGGCACAATCAGCCAGAATAACTGAAAACAACTGCTGGGCCAGAGGTTTATAGACCGAACATGTTTTGGGCAATGTGGCGACTCAGTATTTACCACTGCCATCTCACAGGAGTTCAGTCCTGGGATCACAACTCAACCTTGTGGCAAACAAAGGGTTCTGTGTGGATTTTGAATGTGTAATCTAGGTTTCCTCCAGGCATTCCAGTCTTCCACCAACAGAAAGTATGAATTTGTCTCTAGCCTCTAACCTATTGTTATTGTTTAACTTGCACATAGTTTGGATATTAAAACAGTGTCTGTCTTCTTTACATAACCTTTTAGTTTCAGAAATATCGATTATGTCTAGGACTGTGGGTGGATGAATTGTATGTTTTCTATTTTTACTCATTGTTTCTTTTGCGTTTCCTGGTTTTATTACATTTTGTCTTATGTCTTATTGTGCATTTAAACAATATGACAGTCAATTGTTTTATGATATGCATATGGTGTTCTATGTGAACAGTATGGAAACTAATTAAAATTAAAATTAAAATTTTAGCAGTAACCAGACACCAAAGCAAAGAGAGTGTTAGGGCATCCTGGGCCATGAATCTCCCAGAGGTTTGAACAAACTTGTCCAGGCATTAGTGCATAATTAAGGCAACTACAGGGAATGCTGTGGTGTTTAATAACAGTGGAGGAAAACACAGAGTAATCTAACTAAATCCCAAAGTGTTCTCTTAATGAACTGCAGTATAAGATTCTACTTAGTGCCTGGTGCATTAACACTTTGGCTATAGCTTCAACAGATATTTTGAAATGGTCTAGATTTCAGCTTTCTCCTCCTCTTCAATGTCAATCTTCCTCACTCTTTTTTTTACAACCATATATACGTCCTCCACTGCCTTTAACAGGATTATAAAAGGATCAGAATGAAAAATAGAAAAATAAGACAGAACCAGGATGGAGAGGGATGATTGAAGAGGGGGGAGAGAGAGAGAGAGAGAGAGAGAGAGAGAGAGAGAGAGAGAGAGAGAGAGAGAGGAGGAAGTGGAGGATGTCCTAAAAGCAAAGCACCTCACAGACTTCAAATCCCAACGAGTTTTATTCAATTAGCTTAGAAAGTTTTTGTTTCAAAGTTAAGAGTGTCTCCAAGGAGCCGAACCCCAATTCAAACTCATCCAAATACTGCAGTGGGCCAATTTACTGTCCTAACCTTGGGTCAGAGAGACAGGAGCAAAAAGAGAGACACACACACACAAGCGGACAAGAACAAGTAGTTTAAGGCATTCTAAGGCAAACACACACACACACACTTGTGCTTCCACTCTGATTTTATAAAGATCAGTCCCCATGAGCAGATGTCTAGGAGATTCAAGTGTCTCCTCTGCTCTTCTCGAAACCTTAATTCTCTCCCCCTTCTCTCACTCTCTCACACACACACACACACACACACACACACACACACACACACACACACACACACACACACACACACACACACACACACACACACACACACACACACACACACAGTAGACCAGGTATATCAGCTCATTCCCTGAATGAATCAGTGGCTGTCTGACTTTTCCTTCTTACCTACATCTATCTGTGTGACTTTGTGTCTCTGTTCCTGTACTTACTCGTCTCCTTCCACTCCTTTGTGTCATTCTTTTGTTCCCTCTTATTCTCTGTTCATCGCCTTGCTTCCCGGCCTCCATCTTACTTTGTGCTCAACTCCATTGGCTCATTCTCAAGCCCATTCTCCCTCTCCAACTATTCTTGGAGAGGAATGAGATACTTTTCTTTGAGTCAATCAAAAGAATCAGCTTTAATTTGAGCGTAGAAAAAGAGTAGAAAGTCCCTCCTCTTGACATAGTCAAGTCCCAAGTGGACTTGTGCTTTGTGTGTGTGGCTAATCAACAAATAGTATTGGCTATTAAAGGAGTTGCAGGTCTAACTTTGTTGAGACGTTCTTTTGGTGTTAAAGGTCCCATGACATGGTGCTCTTTGGATGCTTTTATATAGACCTTAGCGGTCCCCTAATACTGTATCTGAAGTCTCTTTCCCGAAATTCAGCCTTGGTGCAGAATTAAAGCCACTAGAGCCAGTCCCACAATGAGCTTTCCTCAGAACATGCCATTTCTGTGTCTGTAGCTATTAAAAGGTCCCATGACAGGGTGCTCTTTGGATGCTTTTATATAGACCTTAGTGGTCCCCTAATACTGTATCTGAAGTCTCTTTCCCGAAATTCAGCTTTGGTGCAGAACTACAGCCACTAGAGCCAGTCCCACAATGAGCTGTCCTCAGGATGTGCCATTTCTGTGTCTGTAGCTATTGAGGAGGAGAGTGGGAGGGGCAAGGTGGAGGGTGGGGGTGTGGCCTTGACCAACTGCCACTTTTCTCGTTTGAAAGCCATGATGTCTCTCTCTCATGGGTGGGCCAAATTCTCTGGACGGGCAAAGCAGAGAAAGGGGAGGTAACCTTGCTTATTATGACCTCATAACAAGCAAGATTCCAGAACAGCTCATCTGAGCTTTCATTTTCTCAAAGGCAGAGCAGGATACCCAGGGCTCGGTTTACACCTATCACCATTTCAAGCCAATTGGGGACCATAGGCAGGCTGGGGGAACTCATATTAATGTGAAAAAACCTCAAAGTGAAATTTTCATGCCATGGGACCTTTTAAAATAATCATTCTGTCTTGGTTATATTGTCTAGCGTGAATGCTAAACTCGATAGTTGCATATACAGTATACTTGCGTATAATGAAGTTCAAGAGGTGTTTTTGTTTTTGTACAAAGAAGATATCATAAGTTGCTAAGTTTAGTTGGCGGCTGCTGGCTACGCACTGATGGTACAGACGTAAGAGTGGTATTGATCTTCTCATCAAACTCTCGGCAGATAGGCTAAGAACCATATTACCAAAAACATATATCCATTCCTTTAAGAAAAACATTTCAAATGAAAAATAAAAAAAGATAAAGTTTGTATTTTCTGGTCTCTTTAAAAGCTTAAAAAGTAATGTGGTAAAATTAAGATTTTTTTAAATGTATTCTGTTGAGACTTTATATTTCCTAGTAGGCGATATGAACAAAGACTAATAATCTGGATGAAATAAACAATGAGAAAATGGAGGTAAACTTCTGCTAGTTTGTGTGCTAGGCTTTAAAAGCATACAATTTGTTTATTACTAATTGAACTCAAAGGACAATTTAGAGGTGGTAGCCTCAAAGGTCAAGTAAAAAAGTGCTGCAAGTTAATCTCATTAGGACAAGATAAACTGGCAGTGCATTTGATTGGCATATCACTTGATAGACACAAGTGAACCCAGTTTCAAGAAAGGTTTTTAGCTGTGAATAAAACATGATATTAGGTGTATTAAATAATAAAGTAGCATAAGTAAGCCATCTTTTTCTAAAGCACCAGGTAGTGAAGCAAAAAAAGTCATAATTCTGTCAAGTTTAATTCTCTTGTAGAGATAATTACGGAATCCACCAAATGTCTGCTGACTAATTAGACATTTGCCAACCTGTTTAATGCCCTCAGGGCTCTGTTAGAACACGCGCACGCACACGCGCGCGCACACACACACACACACACACACACACACACACACACACACACACACACACACACACACACACACACACACACACACACACACACACACACACACAGTCTGTTTTCCTATTCTCCATGCAGGTTAAAGATGGCAGCATTATGCTAATGAGCATATCTGCTGTCCAATGACACGCTTCACTTACTGAACGACAGGCAGTATGGGGGGAAAAAGTGAAAGATGACGAGAAAGAGAGAGAGAGAGAACGATGATAGGAAAAGGTGGAAGTAGATGGATGAAGGGAGAGGCAATGAGGGTAGTCATGGTGAAAACAATATGATGTCACTGTTTTGCAGAAATTTAGAAAGCCTTTTTTAAAGCATCCCTCTGATGTTAATTATAAAGCATTATCACACAGTCAGCTAAAATGACTCTGTGCTCCCCATCACCATTTACAATGCTTATTGCTCATGGTCATCAAATCTAAATTTTAGTGAGCTAATCAATTGGGAAATTCACAATAAGCACTTCATTTAATCAAACATGCCTTTTAAGCAATGTATTATTGGTTGATTCACTGTGTCTGGCCTCTATAACCTGGGATGCCAGATTTGCAGCATATCTAAGCTCAAGTGGAACTAGTATAGACCAGAAAGCCAGTACATTACAAGTTTCCGACAGTAAAATTTAGCTTTTATTTCTTTTGTGTACAGCTGTACCTTTTTCTCAGCCTCTTGTTTGGCGTATTGCAGCAGCAGCGGTTCTCCATGTTTCTGATAGTAGGCTCTCTGACAGCGGTCAGACAGAGCAGGCTCATTAGGCAGGAAGTTGCTGGCCCACACCTACAGTGTTACAGGAAGCGGGACGAAGATGGAGGATGATGAGACATAACAGAAATATAGAAAACCTTAGAGTTATGTATGTATGTATGTGGGTGTACTATTTTTTTTGTTTAAAAAATGAAAGTGGTAACAAGCAATCTGCCCAATCCTTCTACCCCTGATTCCAAATGACCTCATTAGATCCGTGATTTAATAGGGCTATTCATCAATACTATTCACTCAGTGAATGGTTCACAGGTGCAGAGATTTCTGTTTTAAAACTCACTTTCATTTTTTCCATTCAGGCTTTTTAGATTGATAAATGGGTTTCCCTCTGCAGCCACTGCCTTTCATTTATTTCAATACAGTGTAAAAATCAACTTGCAGACGCTAAAACGTAATTGAGATAGGTACTTCATCACAGTGAACAGCATGGTTCCATGCACAGGAACAGGAAAACCTTTTTTCTCAATCAGCTTCTTACTGAAAGCATTAGGGTCCTGTGTTATTTCACATGAGATTTTATTTTTTATTTTGGTCCGTGCTTGTGTCACTGGTCTAAGATAGTAGGTTGGGCTCAGTTAGAAAAAAGCTAATGTCAAAATATGTTATGCTACAAACACTATAAATACTTCCATGCTTAATGTTAAAGTCAAACTGAATGACAGCTGCAGCAATTGGTATGAAACATTTATAAATATATATATTTATTCATTCATTCATTCATTCATAACATGCATGAATGAAAAAAAAAAAGAACAGGAAGAAGAAAAAATCTTATGGTACCTGTCACTTATTTGTTGCACATCCAAAAAAAAAAAAAAAAAAAAAAACAGCTGCTTCAAGAGTGGATCAACCCCAATCCTCACCCCAAACACCAAAAATTATCATTTGACTCTACCAACACAACAACTGTTAACATACTCTAAATTTCAGGAAGCTAATTTGGTCAGTGAGTCTGTTACTGTGTCTTTGGGCAAACATTGCTCTGATTGTGTTACATTACATCTCTAAAAAAATAAAATAAAAGAGATTTACAAGTTTAAAGTAGCTGTTTTGATATCAAACTGAGACAAACACTTTTTCTCTCATCAGCCACCAACTGGCATTCTGTGGCCTATAGTATTCACTCGAAATGAGAGGCTATAGTATTAATTGTGATTTTAAAAAGGAAACAATCGAGAATAGTTTCATGCTCTAAAACAGATGAGATGCTTGTCTGTCACTTCATTTGTGGAAAACATTCTTTCAGCGTTACAGCACTACAGTTCATTTTCAATCATGCTTTGGAGAAAATGCCTTCATAAGCTTTGCAATGTACTTCTACTGCATTCCAGAAGGCTCTTTATGGATCACAGTGAACATGACAACAGACATTTGGTTTATTGGTTTGCACTTTATGGCATTTTAATGGCTGTAAAAGCAGGGAAGGAGAGCCACATGACTCTAACATGTAACTACTGACTCATTGCTGCAAAATAAATGAATACCTGAGATAACAGTTGCTAGGGTTTTGAATAGGAGGTAATTACATAAGGGTTATAATTAGCATCCAAACTAATGTACACAAGTTTATGTAGGTATGCATAACTAAATTGTAATACAGTTTGCATAACATATTCATGCTCTGATGTGTGAGACCTTCACCAGAATATTGATTAGTTATTGCTGCACTGAGGAGCAAAGCAGTTTGTGTGTGTTTATAATGGACAGTGGTCTTTCGTTTGGCTTCTAGTTTGGTTTCTTTTCATTATTTGTGCATACTTTGCAGGCTATGCATTAATATAAACTGCTTTCAGGGTTTTTTGAGAGCTTTAAGGCCTATTAAAGTAGAGTTTTACTGAAAGTAACATTTGTGTCACCAGGAGTGTGGTTTTCCAATTATAATATTCCATCGCATGAACAGAGTAATAATCAGAGGCATTCTCTGCTGCTTTAAAGAGCACTGCTTCAGGCTGCATGGCAAATTCTTTCCTGATTAAATACTCCTCTACTTTTTCACCCAGAATGCAATGCAGGAACCCCACTGTCATTGACTCCTACTGTGTTTTTTTTCTCCTTTACAACAGGGGGGGAAAGCTGCATTAACTTCATGAGGGGAAATGTAAAAAGGGATCAAAGAGCTCCATCATATTTATAATTTGTGTCCTGCTGGCCTTGCCTTTAGAGGACATGTCAAATAGCTGTATCATTCTGGGTTTAGATTGATAAATAATACTTACATTATAATAAAGCAAATGCAATAAATAAATAAATAATATATTATAAAACCTGGGAATTATTAATATCTGTTGGCATTTTTGCCCTTGGTAAGATTCTGTACACAATTACTGCAGTGGGAGCAGAAACCAGCTTAGTGTGATGTTAATGGTAATGAATAGTGGCTAAAGGCTGCATCATGTTTATGAACATAATCCTAGAAATACAGAAAGAGAAGGCATGGTAAATGTATGAACTATATGTGTAAACTGTTCATCGGCATGCCTCCAGGCATGTAAAATAGTTTAGGTGCATAATATATTTGCACGCCTTCCAGCATCTGTAGCTGTGGCTCTATTTGTACACCTGTGATTTTGTATTCACAGATCTATCGTCTATCCAGCAGCAGACTGTTGATTTTCTCAGCGAACAGTAGAGAAAAGTAAAGTAAATACAGAAGAGAAAAGTAAAGTGCATACTTCCACAAGACAGAAATTAGAAAGAACATAGCAGGAATAACTCTTAAGAGCTATTATGACACCACTGGCTCTTTTAACTTTGGCTTGCAAGTGTTGCTCTTCAAGAGTGATATAAATTCTTAGGGAGTAAATATGAACTCAATAACTGTCTGCTCCTGAGAGTTAAATGTTTTCAAACACAACCTGAGTACTCCACAGAAGGAATACTGTGTATGTGAAAAAATAATGTTATTATTCCAAGGGCATCTGTTTTTCCTTACTCCACTTACATGAAAATACATACAGCTCTGTCCCGGTGAGACCAAAGTAGTCAGAAGCATCGCTGCCTGCAGAACATGATTAACATTTTCTGTTCATTATTAATTAAGTTTTAGATCTACAGTATGCTTCTTGTGTTCTGGCCTGGAGGGGTTGTCTGGCTGTAGTGTACACTATACTATTTTCTTGGACTTTGAAAGGGAAATCTGGACTGCAGGAAGAAACTAAATTTCTAGAACTTTTTAAAAAGCTGCATCAAAGCCAACAATCCAAGTTTGAGTTTGTTTCTGAAATTCTTTAATAGTGGACCACATAAAAAACAAACATAATTTACTGTAATAGTCAAATGAACACACATATTAAAGGGGATTTAAACCATCTTAATCAGAAAGCTTCTCTCTTTACAGTAAGTGTATTACTTTTTTTTATCAAAGCAACTTTCTGAAGTACCTAATGATACAGTGTGTTAAAACATGTTATTCTGAGGTCACATACTGCCCTCTGCTGTTACTTGTAGATAACAGCCTCAAAAAACATCACCGCACAGATTTAAGTACATAGGCCTTTGTTTCTGTACGGAGTCAAATAATTATTTAACTCCAAAAGCCGGAGGATTTGAAATGTCATTGATCAACCAGAGACCATGAATGCATCAATACAATCAGGACTGGTAACTTGTTTTTCTGTTGAAAATAGCTTTGTCTACTTATATATATATATATATATATATATATATATATATATATATATATATATATATATATATATATATATATATATATATATATATATATATATATATATATATATAATATAATATACACACACACACACACACACACACAGCAGTGAATAATTAACAAACTTCTTAAAGCAATAGTGTAACATTTTGGGGATTGGGGTATAACCTGTTAATTAGTGAGCTTTAGAGGTGTTGGTAGACGGTTTTCTATCTTTTTTTTATTCTGTCTTACTTTTCCAAAAATGTCAACCTATTTGTTTTTTTTTTTGTTTTTTTTTTATGTTTTGGAAATAAATACTAAATGAAAACTATCCTCAGAATTTGTCTGTGTGAATGTAATTCTCACTACACCTGACAGCTGATTTTCCTCTACTTACCATATTTTTCTGTCTTTATCTACATTTAAATGTGTGTAATATTCTCATCGTAGTTTATCATTTCCACCAATTCAGTTGAACTTAATGGTTCCACAAAGAGCAGCTTCTCCCGACCAATCAGCAAGCCATCTCACATTAGGCAGGGTGAAGACAAGTTCCTTATTGTGAGAGTGAATGAAGCCATAAAACAGACTTTCTCAGCACTACAGCCAAATACACGGACTTCCAGCAACTTGTATATTACTCTCAGGCTGAAAATCAATCAGGCTGGCATATTATTTGATCACATTGACAAGAACATTGCTGTTTGAAATTCAACACTATCTACACTAACCACTCTTCTGTTTCTGTCACTCTGTCCTTCTCCCTCCTAATTGTGCTCGTTCTCAACATCACTCTATGAAGTGACAGGAAATCTCTCTCTCTCTCTCTCTCTCTCTCTCTCTCTCCCTCTCTCTCTCCCTCTCTCTCTCCCTCTCTCTCTCTCTCTCTCTCTCCCTCCCTCTCTCTCTCTCTCCCTCTCTCTCTCCCTCTCCCTCTCCCTCCCCCCCTCATGGAATAGGCAACCATGAAAAGACAAAAAAAATGCCCAAACAGTAATATAGAAAAGAAATCAGAAAAGAAAGAAATTACAGACACACACTTACAAAAATGTGACAACGGCACACAGTCATTGGTGATTTCTGAATGAAGAGTCAATTAACAGCTTCTATGTTGAGACTTGTCTGGTTTAAAACTTTTAAGTGGGACTCACTTTTTAACACATTCAACTTCATTGTCAAATTGAATCTGAAAAGCCAGTGAGGTGCAAATTGAACCAATGACACACATCACATTGTGCCAATGTGATAAAAGCATTTGTTATTTCTAGTTAATGCTGCACCTTCAAAGAAAGATGTGGCGGGTGTATGTGTGTTAATGTATGCATGTATTCCTGAACTTCATATTCTCACTTCGAGGACATTTTATCTATTCAATCAATGTTTTCACATGTTTGCATATGTGCAAGTCAAATGAATGAATACCTTGTGTGTTTACGCATGTGTGCATTTCCTACCTGACAGTGAGGATGTGGATTTGAACAGCCCATCATAGCTCCTTTATTCTCAAAGATCTAAAAACAGAAAACAAGAGGAAGAGTTAATCCAGAGTTTAACCTTTTTTCAACCTTTTTGCTCGTACTGAGTAGTGTAGTGCGACAAAACTAAGGCAAAATTCATCAAAAATATAGAAGAAGAGAAGAGCCCTATATTGGATGTCAGCTATGGGATAAAGGGAATTCTGGTTTCCTCCATGAGTCAAAGGTCAAAGTGGACAATTCTCTCTCCAGACTCTTGAAAAAAGCAAATCCTCGCTGATTCAGACGACTGAAACAGGAGAGACTGGGAGAATGGTGCTGTCCTTGGTGCTGATATTTGGTAGTTAATACTGTTTCAATTCACCTGCAGCTATGAACTTTTAGGGATCCCAAGGTTCTTTCTTTCCATTTTGGATTGGTCTGTAAATATAATCTGAGAATGTCTATACTGTACAATGCACTAGTTGTATTTTTGTGCAGACTAGAGAAATGAAATATATTGGGAGGTCAGGTTTCAGGGTGAAAAAATCTAATTAATTGATCATCCTATACATGACTGGCCATTAGAGAAAATTGAAATGGACACAAAAACATCCAGTCTAATTATCCTACAAAAAGGTTTCAATGAAATAAAAACTAGAATGGCACTAGGAGAGTGCAGACCTCCACTAAGACCAATGGATGCATATATTGTATGTTAGTGCTCACTGCGTTTATCAACACGTTGATATCCGTTTCCAGTATTTGCGTATACTGTTCAGGTGAGGTTATTCCGATTATTCCAACACCACATGAATGCAGCACAAAATGCCTTATCTCGCAAAGTTAAAATTGAAAAAAAGAATTTGTGTATCAGACCCGTGATACGGAGCCGGTCCAAAATGAAATGGTTTCTTCCTTGGCCCATGCAACACCCTTCCACAAATCCTGCTAACAAACAAATAAACCAACAAACTAATGATATAATCTCCCTGGTGTAGGTAATTAAGACTGTGTAAACAAAAAAACATTGGAGAGAAGTCCTAAAGAGCATTTTAGCTGAAATCACCAATCACTTGCTGTGCTACGGAAGTTAGAAGCTGAGCTATGGAGGAACCAGATGGATATTTAGAGTAAAATGAATCAATTCAGCTTTCAATTCAACTATAATGCAGTGATTTGTTCATGATTATATGACTCTAGCTTGTGTCTTTTCCACAGTAATGGCTTATGGGAGTCATGCTGTAGTATGTGGTGTTATTCAACACACTGAACAAAAAAAGAAAAAAAAAGCTGTGATTTTTCCGGATTCAGTTAGACTATGAATCCATCTGTATACCTAATCATTTATCATAACCAGTAAAGATCAGCTTCTGATGACCTCTTATCTATCAACAAAAACACAGCATCTTTATTTCTTGTCATATTCTCAGCATTTGATATAGGAAGAATTACTTTTTAGTTGTTTTTCTCCCATCCTGGAATGCTGTGTGGACAAGCCAGACCCTCCTCCGCAGTGCTGTGGAGGAAGGTCTGGCGATGCGAGAATAACAGTGTGTGAATGTTAATGGGCGTGTGTGCGCGTGTATCCCATACTTGAACCCAGAGGTACGTGGTGCCTAGTTCTTCGACAAGCTCTGCCCACTTGTCAATCACCTTGACAACCTCTTGTTTTTTCATGAGCGAAAGGGTGACGTCAGACCAGGGATGGAAACACATGACCTTACTGAAAAAGAGATGAAGAAAGAGACAGAGAGGACAGCAGGATGGATGTTAGATAGTGGGGAGGTAATAACCGCCTGTCTGGCTATTTCTTCTTTGTGTGTTTATTATTTATTATGATGTGTGTTGTTGTTGTTCTATTTGTGGTTAATAAGTGATATATGTGCTGCTGCTGTCTTGCCTTGGTCTTCTATGAAATACATTTTAAAAAAGAGTGCTTGATCTACTCTATTTTGGTCTGGCCTGATTAAAAAAAGTAAAAGTGATATTCTGTAAAATTGATTTTCTATCTGGCGCGCAGTCCTGAATACTGTGAAACTACTGCTCTGCACTTCCCAGAGGCCACTTGTGAAAAACAGCTACACATCTTTGACATCTTTTTTACTTGGATATTCTGTTGAAGCTGTTGTTGCTGGTGCTGTTCCGATCAATTGAATAATGGTTGCACTTAGAAAATAGCAAGTCTGCAATATGCAGTTTATTTTGCTCTGAAATACAATTACAACCAAATGTGACCAAACTTCAGTATTAACACAGATTACATTTATGGGCTAAAAGTCATTGTGCTCCTTTGAAATGCATTTTCCAATTTGCCAGCCACAAAATGCCAGCCACAACTAAAGATAAATAATTCAATGATGTCATTGCCTTTCCTTATGTTATGAGAGGTACTTATCATGAGATAGTACTTTAGAATCACAAAGGGAGATGTAGTGGGCAGAAAAATTATATCTGATGCTTTTCACATTATTAATTGGAAAGCTGATGAGAGACAGGCATGACTGGGATTGACTGGTTGATTTGAGAACACGGAACAGGGGTCAGATTCAAAGCTAAAGCATCTGGTTTTTCTGGTCAGAGCTTTACACGAGATATCTAAACATATTGTGCTGAATGGTGTTCAAAACCAAACGTGAGCATGAGTATCATAGGAGCTAGGTGTGTGTGTGTGTGTGTGTGTGTGTGTGTGTGTGTGTGTGTGTGTGTGTGTGTGTGTGTGTGTGTGTGTGTGTGTGTGTGTGTGTGTGTGTGTGTGTGTGTGTGTGTGTGTGTGTGTGAGACACTGGAATTGGATTTATTTGATTTTAATTTATCGGTACAAACAGCATTCTTCAAAATTGCCTTTTTCTATGGTTTTGTGAGCCTGTTTAATTCATTTTAACAGTGTGGGTTGAATAAGGTCATTGTCTAATTTTGAAAATAAGTTTGTAGAAACTAAAAACTTTGTAATTTGGTATCACAATAACAACAATTGTGACAGTGTTTTAACTGTTCTGAGCAGTACACACAGTTGTTGATTTCCAGAAACATTTCCTTGAAAGAGATCTCTAGGGTAAAGATACAAAAAATGTAATCTGCAGACTGATGAGCACATATCTTTGATATGATATTAAATGTTAATGGCTTGTATATGTGCAATAAGCTTTACTTCGGGATCTACGGCACAGACAGAGCCATGTGAGGCCAAGCGTCAAGAGAAGGAACATTTTATTAGAAAAGGTATGTACAACATAGCTTTCTGTGGATGTCGTAATTGTGAGCACTAACAAAGGATTAGCTTTGACAGGGAATAAATCCAACAGATAGATCAAAAAGCTAACTGAATAAAACATATTCCCAGGAATAAGCCCTTATCCCCAGAGTGCCAACACACAGGGCCTGAGGTAAATATCACTGGACTGAAATCCATGCCATCATAACATTCAGTGGTGAGAAAACATGCCCATCTGGTGGTGCCAGAGAGGATTGCACACATGTTAATATACTGTATGGACGTGTGGATGTGGGGTTTTGCATAGTTCAAAATGTCCTGGAAACAAGTGGCATGCAGCATGTTGATTAAGTACCTTCTCCTAATAGCTGATTATGTTGATGCTGATCACAACAGCGAATGGAAGTTGCCTCAGCATGACTGCTTTGATTGCACTCATCAGTTCAGATTTAATTAGTCATACATTTGAATGTATCATCATTTTTTAAAAAGGAACACTGATTAAGATGCATCGTTGACTAAATTCTAACTACATTTGAATTAAGATTATGAATATGTTTAATCTTCATCTCATTGCAACATTGTATTTTTTTGTTGTTTATCGTTAAACGTCCGGGTACAATATAAAACATAAATGTTGCTATTTGATATACTGTTGCAGGTTTAGTTTAGAGTTACATTCCATATTCAGTTCTTTGGCATGTTTCATTAAATAACACATAGGGTATCATTCCAAAGTAGAATAACAGCATTTATACATACTTTACACAAATGCTAAAAGCTTCACACAGTATGATGGCAGACAATGATTATTTCTACAATGTGTGACATGAGGCTTTTTTCTTACCAGACGCCCCTGGCTGCTTTACACTGAAACAATGGATGTTGATCTGAATCTGAGGAACACAACAGCAAATGTAAGTTGTTTCAACAATTCATTTGAAATGTAATCTTAGACAGTGTATTGTATTGATCCACCTGTACCTATTAGCCCTGATAGAACAGTTAATTGTGGCATGAAGTTATCTCAAAAATTGATTTGTGTCTAAGATGTCCCATAGCAAACATTATATATGTCTATACTTTGCAATTTATTAAACAGCAAAATAATTATGTGAAAGTAAAACATGTTAAAACATTTAAAAATTGCAAGCAGCTGAACAAATCTGTGCTGTTATTGCAACCAGTTGCTTAAATATTTTCTATCATGCAAAACAATGACTTGTTACAGAATTTTCTCACCAGGATCAGGAGCATCAGGCTGAAGAGCAGGGAAATCATTTTCAAAAAGAAAAGTGCTGTCATAGTCTGAATTTACCTGGAGAGTAACACAGAGATATCAAAATACACAAAATATATTGTGCTGCCCAAAGCGAATACCATTTATAATGGGCATAGGTTGTTTGGTAGCTGCAGGTGTCCAGATATGTTATGGATAAATTATGCCTTTAATGTAATGGTTTATTACACATTCAATAATGATGATTAACTGCAGAGTACCCCCCTTGACTGCAGAGAAGAAACATCTGTGGCATCATCTATACAGGTTTCTCAAGAACAGTTTGAAGCCTGGAGATAGTGTTTACTGTTTGTAGGAGCCAAACATGTTGTTTCAAGTGTTCAGATTTGGGGTGTTTTACATTGGGTATCGCTGTGGTATTACCTGGGGCAAGGTTATAAAGGTAAGCTCCAAATTGTTGCCGGCAGGTGTTTGGCCTGGAAAGGGCAAATGGTTTTTGACCGCTAACGCTGTGACACCGAATGCTGTGATGCTGGAGTGCATTGGTATCAAAGCCTTTGTTCTAAAGTTGTCTAATTGTTTATGGATTTATCGCTTAAAATGTGAAATAATGGACAATTCATGCTGCACGGTTAACCAAATAAACATACTGTTATTCTGCAATGCAACATAGTCAGACGATTCTTGAACGCTACACAGCATGTTAACATCAGCGCGTCAGCCAGGTCACTCCGGGATAAAACCACCTCAGTAGTTATGGTATCAGACCGAACAACTTTACACTGTTTTTCGCCATCTTCTCAGATGAAAGGCTGAGAAACATGTTACCCAAACCATGAGCAAATAAGCTGTAATTTGCTGTGGGCCTATATATTGAAGGAATGTATCTACCTGTTCTTACCTCTCCATTTGCACGCGTGTTTCCGGGACAGAGTGGGTTGCGGGGGTCATATCTGGGTGTGTGTTCCTCAGGAGGTTTTTCTACCTGACCTGCCCAGGGTCTCTTCATGCGATGGGCCGACACCAGGACCCAGGTGTCCCGCAAAGGGTTATAACGCAGATGCTGGTGCTCTGAGGGGTTTGGGAGTCATAATGCAAAGCAATATAATTACAAACACATATTTACAGATAACGCTGGTTCTCTCGAAAGCCAAAAAGTGACAGTGGAATGTAGCCTAATCATGTGCATGTGCACAGAAGTCAACCTGATCAACTAGTCACTGGAAGTCCATTTTATTTGCTTAATCTGTAGAGGAAATTGCTGATACATGGCTGAAACTAATAACTTTTGTATCATCAATTATGTCTTCCTGTTTCGTAAGAATAATTAATTTAGTCAGTAAAATGTCAAAACAAATTTCATGTTCTAATTTAGTTACTAGGCTACACATAACCAACACGTCAAATAATGAAACACATCCAAAAGCATTAAGGCACAGATGATTAAGGTACAGTATAGCTGTGGTAGGGCTGGGCGATATGGAGAAAATCAGATATCGCGATATTCTTGTCCTAATACCTTGATGTCGATATTGTGGCGATATTATAGGGTTGACAATTGGTGCTTTAACAAAATATCTTCACAATGACATTTAAGATATGTAATCTTCAGTAATGTCTGGGTAAAAAAATAACAGAACAGCTAGATCAGTCTGGTAACACAGAAAATGACTTCACTTTATATGCAGCCTTTAAAACCAGGAAAAGACAACACTTAGGCCATTTACGATATTACGATATCCAAAATCTAAGACGATATCTAGTCTCATATCACAATATTGATATAATATCGATATATTGCCCAGCTCTAAGCTGTGGTTTGTAGGGATGATTGTCAGCTGGCAGGAGGAACTCAAGTCACGAGACTACACACAGCTGGCTGTGTGTACAGCAGTAAGCACTCTGTCAATGCAGGAAGACAGGCCTGACTAGACCAAGTGGTTTAACACCAACATGTATTGATTTCAGCAAACCTATACGTTCTCCTGTATGTGGTAATTCAATATGACCGGAGTCCAATGATAAATATGTTAATTGAATGGTTCTGTGTAGTATCGGGGATAGTGTTTCTAGGTAGAATATAACCTAAGACATTTTATGATTTAGTTGGACCTACCAGTACATTCACTTTCATACTATTAACTTTGGTTAGATAAATCAGTTGTAATAATAAGTGGTTCACATTGTTTGATTGAAGCAGTGATGTGTTAAAGAGAACGAGAAACGCTGACAATATCGATACAAGTGGTCTGTAGTGCAATGAAGCTATGCAAATTGAATAGTGTGTCCTACTTGTAAAAAAAACAAAGTCTGTTTGTGAGGATTTGGCGTTTAGCAAGGGAAGGTAAAACTAGCGGATTTTAAATGGAGCTTGGAATAACACGTCTGCACGGACGTAAAGTCTTGTTTTATGTCTATGCGTAAAGTAAACAAGACAGTTTATCTACCGATATCCTGGATGAATGGAACTGGCATTTACCTATCGTGGGTTCACAAAGCTCCCTACCTTTTGGATCAAAACGGACTTCTTTTTTGCCACTCATGTCGGGTGGTGCTGTTTCAGAACTGTCACCTCTCCGGTGCTAAATCCTTGAACCGTTAGCTAACTCCTCCTGAACTTTAGTTGACAGCTAGCTGCCTTATATATATGTCAATGCTAGCTACCAGTCCATAAAATTCCTCTGCCTACTTCCTGTTTTTTGACATGCAAAGAAACGTGCTCTTTGGGACAAATCAACGTGTGATGACAAACCTCTAAAATGCCAAAGAATAAGGGCGAAAATTACCAAATAATAACAACGTAGAAATGAAAAGTCTGCCTTTAATACAATGTCTAAAAATGTATCTTTGTGTATAACTCCTTTTTGTATAAGTATGTAAAATATTAAACAATTATCTAAAGGGGGTTTGACAGTATGCTGGCAACCCTAAAGTTGCCGTCGCCTAAGCGACAGACTCGTCCTCTGATTGGCTGAGAAGTCACTGCCCGCCCCCCACCTGACCAGGAAGAAGCTGTCAGTTGGACTCTTCCATAGGACTCTTCCCTCGATGGCGTGTTTGTATCAACCTGTCGGCCTCTGTGTACACGTGTAGTCGAACCTGCTGCTCTGTCTCTGTCTGTGTCGTTTTGTTTTAACCATGTCTGTAGTCAGAACGATTTTAAAACTCTTCCTGTTCGCCATAGTCACCGTCTTGGCCGTGCTGCTGCTGCGGTACTGGATGGCCACCAAGCAGTACGTTTTCAACAAAGAAGACGTCGCCAAATTGGCCAAACAGTACGCAGGTGAGTTTGGTAATGAGTTTTTTAGCTGCATCGAGTCAAGCCATGCTTTCAGTTTATTCAATACATGAATGTAAGTAGTTCTCTCCCCTGCCTTACATCTGTGTGTACTGTAAATGTATCTATTCTCAGGACAGGACCATGAACAGGCCTTCTCCAAAGTGGTGGTGGAGCTCAGAAAGAAGTAAACAATTGTTTTGCATCATTAATATATTCAGAAACTACATGTTGCAACTATACAAAAGTCATCACCTTCAATTTCTTGAAGCAGATACCAACATCGTGGTTGACCCATATTCAGTCAATGGACGTAAATTATTTCAACATTAGACTCTGTTATGTTGAATGTGTTTTAAAGCCATTGTGGGTTGCAGAGCTGAGCCTGTATTAATTCAGCAAAGTTAAGTTACCTACTTTGGCTACATTCTGATGTGAATACATGCTATTGAAGTCACAAGATGATAGTTTTAAATTGTGTTGAATTGTAAATGAACTAGGTATCCTGGCCACATCCTGCCAGACGAGGACCTGCAGTGGGTGTTTGTGAACGCCGGAGGTTGGATGGGCTCCATGTGTCTCCTCCACGCCTCGCTCACAGAGTACGTGCTGCTGTTTGGTACTGCAGTGGACACAGGAGGACACTCGGGTAAGGAATGAAGAGTATTGAAAGTCTGACTGTTTGTCGGGCAATGGGAAAGGAGCAGTTTCATCCGAGCAACAGTGATACTATATTTTTTTTATTTTTTAATGTTTAATGGAATTGCTGAATTAAAGTGTTTTTGAAAGAAAATAATCATTAATTCTATGAAAACTTTTTAATTATATTGAGAAGGACAAGAAGTGATGTTTTGTTTAAAAAAAAAAAAAAAAACTTAAAATGCAGTACTCTTTCAAAAAAAATAAATGCTTTGGTACTTGTGGTGTACACTGAATTGTTGCTCTTTTCTTAGGACTGTGTGATCAGTTAGTATGAGAAACGTTGGAAGTTTGACTCCATGTATGCTCTCTTCTTCCGTCAGGTCGTTACTGGGCTGAGATTTCTGACACCATCATATCCGGCACCTTCAGACAGTGGAAGGAGGGGACAACCAAGAGTGAAATGTACTACCCTGGTAATACCATAACACATTTTTATCTGCAATAATATGTTTTGATATGAATGGTTTTCTCTTTATACTAAATTATACCAATGTCTTCCTGAACTTCAAACTGTTTCACAGGTGACACCATCGTACACAGTGTAGGCGAGGCCACTTCAGTCCAGTGGAGCACCGGGACGTGGATGGTGGAGTATGGCCGAGGTTTCATCCCCTCCACGCTGGGATTTGCTATGGCAGACACCCTGTTCAGCACCCAGGACTTCCTCACAATGTTCTACACCGCCCGTGTCTATGTCAAGGGTCTGCTGCTTGAGGCTGGTACACTACTTACAGAGGCCGGAGTTTTCTGAGGCACTGTCGAAGCTTGGACACCCGCACAGGGACGGTAACATCAAAGGTTCGCCTTGTCATTACACCACTTTACCCCTCACCACGAACATCTAGCATGAGGAAAAATCTGTTGCTTGATTATTCAAGTATAAATATGTTTACCGGGAATTGAAGACAATCTAAATTTGCATCAGTACAGTACTACATTCAAGTTCTTGCCCCCTCGTTAAGGCTATCCAAAATAAAGTGGTTGAGTCCCTTTCCCCTGTGACATTTAACTTGCATCAACGATGACAACAGTGCAACATTTACCACTGCCTTGCATAAAGGCTGTTCCACTCAACGAGTCCCACAGTGATACTCAGCATCTTACTTTACACAATAAGCATTACTGAGAGCTCAAACTGCCTACATAGTCAGTGAGGTTGTCATTTTTTTTTTTTTTTTTTTTCTGGCTTAAAGACACCACTGATTGGGACTTAGCTTAGCTATTCATAGTAACCCCAGAGGGTTAGACGATACATACTCCTTCTCCTCTCTTCCGTTTGTATTGTAAGCCTGATTCGCCTCCCAGCTAGCTAAGCCTAGCGCAGATCCTGTAGGTAACCGGTTCCAACTAGCCTACTGCTCCGAATAAGTGACGAAATAACGGCAACATCTTCCTGTTTACATCCTGTTTTTTTATAGTCACAGGGTGTACAAATAACAAGATCACATGAGACACAGCTGTCTTCTAACCATATACAAACTAGGAACTATATTCTCAGAAAGACAAAGCACTGCTACTTGGATGGAGTGATTTGCTCGCAGCACCTGAAGCTCTGTGGTGAGGAGCAGAGAGTTTGCCTGGAGTTCGCTCAGAGTTGGAGTAATAGAGTCAACAATTACTAGATAGTAAAAGCATAGTGACCTTGTTATTTGTACACCTACATGTTGGCGTTATTTTGTCACTTATTCGGAGCAGTAGGCTAGTTGGAACCGGTTACCTCCAGGATCTGTGCTATAGGATTAGCTAGCGCTGGGGGTGTCAGACAGAGTTACAACACACAAGGAGATGAGAAGGGTATGTATTGACTTGTCTAACTCTGGGGGTTACTGTGAATAAGCTAAAGTCCCAATAAGTCGGCTTGTTCCTTTTTAAAGAATGGAGCCCCTTAAACCTTTTTATTCTGGGAATAATAAGATATTTGTAACCAGACGTTTGAGTAATAAGTCTTTTGCAACCAATCACTTTTAAAAATGATAAATGCTGATTTAGAAAATGCTAAAGCTGTGATTTAAAAAAAATAAAAATAAAATTGTTGACAGCAAATTTGGGGACCAAGGAATCACTTTTAAAACGATATGCAATGCTTAATTTGGTTTGTAAAACAAAAAAATATATAATGCCAAGCCAAAGTAAACTATTTTCTTAGTAAATACCCATTTCATATTTATATGCATGCAGATTCTCAGTAAATGAGGGTCTTTATGAAGCTCTAAATTCTTAAACCAATCACAGAAACCAACATCAAGAAGTCAAGAAGCATGTTTGCTCCAAAGATCAAGCCTCCCTTGAAATTTGGCTCCGTTTCCTCATTCACAATTGATCTGTTTATACTATACTATATTTTTTTGGAAAATGTTGAAAACCTGAGGTGGAATGGTGGAGAAAACTTCCTGTATGATTAGTGTGCAACGTTAAATTTTTTTGGCTCAGTAAGTCAGGTTCATACCAGCTCCGAGACAGCAGTGTTTTAATGATTATAGATACTCTGTCATGGTGTGTGCTGACTACTTTAGAGCTACTTTTCAGCAACAGATTGCAATGTTCACATTTTTCCCCAACCTTTTTACCCTTATTGAGTAAGGGTTCAATCCTTTCTTCTCTCAGAACTTTGGTATGGTTATCCGTTAAATCCAAACACAGTTGTAGCCGTATGTTTTATTTTTTTGTTTTCAAACTGTAAAGAAGAAAATGTACACAACATATTCTGCACAGTGTTTGTTGCTGTTAAACACCAATATATACTTATTTGGAGAAATTTGCCCTTTTAAAATGTTTGTGCTATTTCTGTTTGGCTTAGATTAGGGGGAAAACACTGCTGTTAAGACTTCTGCAGTGTTAAACTGAACCTCTACACATTTGAATTCATTAATTTTATGGGATGGATTGAACACATAACTTAATTCAAAAACGGTACCTGAAATGTTATAGAGTTCTACAAGCTTAATAGACATGGCACAATCATTTTGAAAATGTAATTGTTGAGATAAACTTGAATAATATTGTGCGCCGAGTCTGACCGAGTGAGACTACTTGTCTACATTGTACTCAGCCTCCGTTCATTGTCGAGAACTTTGCACTAGCCCAACAGGGCAAAAACAAAACGGTATCCACAGGCCTCGTCCTTTACAATCCCACGTTGCAATGTAATGCTGAGAAGAAATGGCAGAAATATTTGTTTATTTCACGGGGAATTGTACTGTACGGGCAAATCACTGCTGCTGAATCCACCACCTCCAAGTCCGTTCCCTTTTTTTTTTTTTTTTTTTTTAGATGAAACAGCCTTATTTTCAGACCGATGCCTATGGCCATCAAGGCACATATGGTGTTTCTGTGGGAGTGAAATTATACTGTATAACTACCCAAACTGAAGTTATTTGGTTTGTATAAAGCAGCATCAGTACTAGTGTGATCTCATGGCTGTATGGCAAAACAAAAAAAAAACACTATGCCTGTACCTTAAATGTTGATGAGCGGATGTGCAATTTACCGTAAGGTAAAAATTAAAACTGACAGTGCCAGAAGAAATAAATGTTTTTGAATTAAAAATGATACAAGCCTGGTTTATTACTTATTAATACATACACGTCAAAGATCAATCTCAAGAAAAAGTTCACCTTTCCGGAGTAATCTATCACAGGTGCTGTTATCCTGCAAAACAACAAAAATAAACATTTGGGTTTGGGTGGTAAACAAAAGCTGAGTAAAATCACAAAACTGACCTTATATACGGCCAGAGTTAATAAAAATAGAGATGAGGTTAGGGATTGTGGGTAGGTGGAGGAATGCTGCGTGATCACACGGTGTCATTCAATAAAACGGGCCAGCAGAACAGAGGATAGACACATCAGTCCTCATCTCCGTCTGTAAATGTCAAGACGATGCAGACAACCTGATTTGTTGTCATCATATCCATGAGAGAGGTCCAGGTGATAATGATAGAAGCGTGTGTATTTCATGTGTGTGGGTGTTGGCTTGTGTGTGTGCACAGAGGTGAGAGTGAGTGAATGTGCATGCTTGTGTACATGTTCTACCTGCCATAGCACATATGCAGTGTGTGTGTGTGTGTGTGTGTGTGTGTGTGTGTTTATGCTATATACTATATATCCACCCTTCCTCTCTATCCATCTGTGTGTGTGTTACCATATTATCCCAGATATAGATTTAATGTCAGCATAACAGACTAGCCTGACCCCGCTGCCCTCCTTCTCTTTAAGCCCTATAAATGAGATGTATTCAGAATCGAACTGGGCGGCCAGTGCTGAAATACCATGCTGCGGCCGAACCCTATGGGATAGATGAAGGCCTCTTTGACTAATCACTCGATGTCTTCCAGGCTAATGATATCCTCCCATCCTACGTTGTGGCTTTGCAAATAAATGTCCTTTAGGGGTGCACACACACACACACACAATGAATCGTCAGATAAAGGGAGATGACTCCTGGGCCTTCATTATTACATAGCTTTAATTTGCTCACAGCAAAGCTCTTCCCTGCTCTCTAGTGGACATATTCAGTATCACATCACTTGATATTTTTTTGAAATATTTTTTTGATTCATTCCCCCATTTCAAATTGCAACTCAAAACAAATCTGTTTAAAACTGCCTATTCCACTTGATGTCAATTGCTCTGCCTCTTTCTGTTGTTTCTTTTGTTTTATTTTTTATATTTATATTTTTTTGCTGCTTTTAAATGTCTTATGTATCCCTGTCCCTTTAAATAAAATGTGTTTTTTTTTTTGATAGAAATATTTTTATTATAGACTATACAGTCTATAAGTAGGAACAACATCTGACAATCAGGCTGAAGTTGAAATATCGCAACAACAAAGCAAAGTATCCCTTAATGTTAGCGTTCTGTAACATCATGCATGTGATTTGCTGGAAAAGTAGAATACAGTCAGTGAGTTATTATAATATAATTATATATATAGTAATTATATTATAAAGTTATTATTTAACTATAATTTATAAAGACTTACCAGTTTAAACTACTGGTCACAGAATGTGTTTTTCTTAGACACAAATAAAACAATCTTTAGATTGTTTTTTTTTCCACAATTCCTTTTCCAGAGCTTTTTGCTTTTTTATCCACATATCTTGATATATAATCATAGACTGTATATTAATATTAACAGTCTATGTATATAATACAAGACTACTATTAATTTGGGCAGTTCTGTTGCATTGTCATTGTTTAACAGTGTTTTGCTCCAGTGTTGTTTGTATTTACACGCACACACAGGGAGAGAGCATAGAGTATATGGAAGAGACAGACAACAACCTGTGTGTACGGTATCCCCGAGGGACAAAACATAGGATCTCACACAGAAACACGTTGAACGGACTTTCAAAACTAGCTACTGATGGACATTAGGAAACTGACTTAGCTAGCATAACCACTGTCTCAATAACCTTTAGGGATCATGATGGAGCTCTCGTATCAATCTATGAAAGTCGCCCACCAAGCCCGGGAAGCGGTGAGTGAACAAGGGGTTTTGTTTTTGCTGCAAGCTAACAACTTTTAGTTAACGTTAACTAGCAATGATACTTGGGAGAAGGGGGGGCATGTAAAGTAACGTTAGCTACCTCTGCTTATGGCCTAATTAGCTGTCTCAGATGACAAGCAACGTTATACTGATAATAACATGTATTCTGGGCCAGGTCGTTGCATTCTAGCTACACATATGTTATGCAGCAAACAACTGCTAGCTAAACTGTCACAATTAACTTGGCTAGCTAAACAATAAGCATTTTGCCGTTGAGCTAATCCGGCTAGCTAGTTTAGCACGCATCCTGTGACACAGCTAATCAGCGTCTACAGGTTGCCTAGATACCCAATCAGGTGGTTGTCATTTGTGGCAATGTGTCGCCCTCTACTGGGATTTTGTCTCTCCCCATCCTAGCCACTAAGCAACTCATAGGAATGAACAGGGCTCCGCTTCGAACGCTGTATCAAGTTTTTATTACACGTCCATGATCCCAATGCACTAGCTACCCTCTATGATGCTCCCACATGTGTCAACCATAGACTTATTTTAACAGTCTATGGTGTCCATCACAGGGGAGTACAGGGGTACAATAATATAATTCTCAAGTACTATTACTGGACTTTAGACCTTTTTAAAAGTAGACATTTTGACTTGACCTATCTTGTTATTAATTAATATCAATAATGACAACTGTGTTCTGTGTTGCTGTCCAACAGGATGAGCTGAGGACTGAGATGAGGAGGAAGAGCCTCCTCATCCTCATTTACCACCACCTGCTGGGGCAAGGGTCAGTATGAAGTTGTGTAAATAAATGTAAATGGACTGTATTTATATAGCACTTTTCTAGTCTTAACGACTACTCAAAGCGCTTTTACATAGTACAGGAACCATTCACCATTCAAACACAGTGGCCGAGGTTGCCGTACAAGGTGCCGCCTGCTCATCAAATAAACATTCACACCGATGTCACAGCATTGGGAGTGTGCATGCATGCGTGCGTGCCTACGTTTACAGAAAGTGTCTGACTTTATAGGCTACGTGCAACTCATCAACAAAACACATTAAAACTAAATCATGTTGGACTCCTCAGGCTCACCGCACAAGACAGCGGACATATTTGACCTTGTTTGTGTTACTTTTTTTCTTTCCAAGGATCATGTGTGCCTGTGTGTGAGATCTTGTGTGTGTCCATTCACCAGCTACGTGTCTGCAGCAGTGGCCTTGGACCAGGAGACTAATGGAGGTGTGAGGAGGTTCGAGGTCTGTGATAACATCGATCTGGAGATGGTGCTGATGGAATACGAGAGTTATCACTACGTCAAGTTCCAGAAATATCCCAAACTTATCAGAAGAACAGCAGAACCAGGTATATGACGTCCACTAAGACATGAAGCAACTTTGAAATCATACCTCATGCCCAATGCAATCAATTTGCTGCTAATTTCTGAATTATTGGGATGTAGTCATTGAATCTCAAATATACTCTATGAATATTTTCTGTTTTTTTTTTTTATGTCAATTATGTCAAGGTGAGAACAGGAAAGCAAGAAGTGGTAGTATAAAAAGGTGAGTCTCTCCATCTCTCGTACCTTTCTTTTCATTTCATGTTCAGGGTTTACACTGTCCATACATGCTAATCATATAAACAAAATGAGTAAAATACACAACAAAAACAACATTGTAATTCTTGATTTAAAGAAGCATTACACTGATTTGACAGCGATGTTGAATAAGTGCAGGTGTGCTTGGAAGTGCAAGTATGATAGATTAATTTGAGACAGAAAAATCTACCAATGATAGTTTGCTTCCTCCATTGATGGATATATTATCTGTCTTTGTCCATCAGGAGTCCCTGTTCAGCTGCAAAGCCTCTTCCCAAAATCAACCCGTCCCAGACCCCAAAGTCCGGAAACGGAGCCAAGAGGACCACTGCCAGTTCACATACAAATGTATAGCATTAACCACAGAAAAACCAAGATCAGAATATTAAAATAAAAGGTGGTTATTCTGACATCCAGACGACTGTGTTTCCAGGAGAATGGTTCTGCTGTTCCTCCAGAGTTGTCAGAGTTTGGTCTTAACGTGTCCTCCATCAGAAATGGACCAGCTGGGGAGGCAGCCAATAACCGAAAGGTACTGGGGAATAGATTTTATTTACGGATGAAGGTGATCACATTTACATTTCAGGCATTACTAACCCTCACTACTAGTGAGACTAGACTACAAATTAACTGCAAATCCTAATGAGAATTCCCTGTCATCTGTGATGATTTTACAGAAATGATCTTTAATATTTTCGAATGTTTTTTCTTTTTACTCAAGCATACACAAACTGATAAATATGTACACCGATATGTACACCCTTTCATAATAAAAATTTAACTGAATCACTGCTTTTGTTTTTTTTATGCCTTTGTTCACCTAAATGAGTTAAAATCTTGTGTTGGCCGTCTTAGGGCCAGATGACTGACGGCAAAGTTTCAATCCAAGGAGCTGGCAGTGACTCAGACTACATGGTAGTTATAGTGTGTAAAACGTGCAAAAATATATATTTAACATGCCATTTTTATTATATTAGAATGGCACAAATCAAACAATAGTAAAGCTACTATTAGTACTTCACTATCACCAATAATAGTGATTTTTATGCTGTGTTGCAGGAACGGCTGCTGAAGCCCCTCAGTGGCTTTTCTGGAATGAGCGGCGAGATGAGAGATCTTGCTGCAATCATCAGCAGGGTACTACACACACACACACACACACACAAATACTATATTGAAAACACTGACAAACAAGAAAACACATGCTCAAAACATACATGTAGAGAGGCTGATTTGATCTCAACTTGTGGGTTCCTACTTGTCAAAATATGCTTTAAGTGATACCAAATAAGTCCACTAGAGAGCATTAAAGAGCTTTGTTGGAAATGGATTGATCTGATGTATTAATGAAGGTTCATGTTCTATCTATTCCCCTTATGTGACGTTACACTCTAAAGGACACCTATTTACACAAGCCTAATCACACCTGTGTGTGTGTGTGTGTGTGTGTGTGTGTGTGTGTGTGTGTGTGTGTGTGTGTGTGTGTGTGTGTGTGTGTGTGTGTGTGTGTGTGTGTGTGTGTGTGTGTGTGTGTGTGTGTGTGTCAAGCTGATGTCTTCCACATGCATCCCTCACTCTGTGTGTTTGTGTTCACCCCTAAAGGACATCTATTTGCACAGCCCCAACGTGCGGTGGGAGGACATCATTGGCCTCGAGGATGCAAAGCGATTAGTCAAAGAGGCCGTCGTCTATCCCATTAAGGTGCGGCCGCTGCCTGGGCACGCTGGTATTTCAGCACCGGTCGTCTGTCTTCGATTCTGAATACATCTCCTTTAAAGGGCTTAAAGAGAAGGAGGGCGGCCGGGTCAGACTAGTCTGTTAGGCTGACATTAAATCTATATCTGGGATAATATGGTAACACACACATACACATATTGATAGATAGGCAAGGAGGCAGGAACACACACACACCTGCAAAGCCATGTAGACTTTATATACCCAGCCACATTCACACAATTTTGCAGCTGCATACAGATGTTGCACATACAAATAAAACATGGCACACACACACACACACACACACACACACAGACACACAGACACAAGCCAACATGCTTCTATCATCATCACCAAGACCTCTCTCATGGATATGATGACAACAAATCAGGTTGTCTGCATCCTCTTGGCATTTACAGACGGAGATGAGGACTGATGTGTCTATTCTCTATTCTGGCCTGTTTTATTGAATAACACCATACCTCCACCTTCCCACAATCCCCAACTTCTGTCTCCATTATTATTCATTCTCTAGGGTATAAGGTCAGTTTGGTGATTTGACTTAGCCTCTGTTTGCCACCTAAAATTTGATTAATATGTGGTATTTGCGGTACTGACTCAGCTGTACCTCAAGCAAATCAGTTGTCCTTGCACACCGTTCAGCTTCTGATTGGTCTGCAGGAGATATGTATGTAAATGTATGTTTTGTTGCTGGAAGATTATGTTTGCAGGTATAAAATATTTTATTTTATTTTAAATTATGTGATTTACTAAAGGTTTGTCTATGCTTTTTTCAAATTTTACTCCTCTCTCTTTTTTTATTTTTTGCAGTACCCCCAGCTATTTACAGGCATTCTGTCTCCATGGAAGGGCTTGCTGCTCTATGGCCCCCCAGGTACCATAGACCTTCGTCAGGATTGCTAATTAAAATCTAAACGTGTTTGTTTGCTCATTTCCAGTCCAAAAAGTCCAACAATTTATAATTCTTCCTGACATGTACTCTTGAAACAATTTGACTCACATACACACAGGTACGGGTAAGACGCTGCTGGCCAAGGCCGTGGCTACAGAGTGTAAGACGACCTTCTTCAACATTTCAGCCTCCAGCATCGTCAGCAAGTGGAGAGGAGACTCTGAGAAACTGGTCAGGGTAGGTTATTCTTCAACACACACAACAGGTCAAATGCATCGGTTAAAAAAAACATACATTGTCTCCTATACTTTGCATGTTTTACTGTGGATTTGTGTAAATGTACGTGTCTTGTCTGCAGGTTCTGTTTGAACTGGCCAGGTACCACGCCCCATCCACCATCTTCCTGGACGAGCTGGAGTCAGTGATGAGCCAGAGAGGAACAAGCATGGGGTAAGCTGAGCCAAGAAATGTGCTACATGATTTTTTTTTTCTTTCCAGTTCTGAAGTTTAGGGGAATAGAAAATGACCAATGATGTTTGTGAGCCCATGTCTCCTGTAAAATTGTCCTTGAGTAAAACATTTAACTCACTGTGAGACATCTGTAATTTGTGAACTATAATTGAGAAATGTCATGACCGAAAGAACGAGATCCAGGGTACAAGCGGCCGAAATGGGTTTCCTCAGGAGGGTGGCTGGCGTCTCCCTTAGAGATAGGGTGAGAAGCTCAGGCATCCGTGAGGAGCTCGGAGTAGAGCCACTGCTCCTTTGCGTCGAAAGG
Source organism: Perca fluviatilis (assembly GCF_010015445.1). NCBI lineage: Eukaryota > Metazoa > Chordata > Actinopteri > Perciformes > Percidae > Perca > Perca fluviatilis. The sequence goes on from NC_053128.1 coordinate 13,398,756, forward strand.
AGCCAGTTGAGGTGGTTCGGGCATCTGGTAAGGATGCCCCCTGGGCGCCTCCCTAGGGAGGTGTTCCAGGCACGTCCAGCTGGGAGGAGGCCTCGGGGAAGACCCAGGACTAGGTGGAGGGATTATATCTCCAACTTGGCCTGGGAACGCCTCGGGATCCCCCAGCCAGAGCTGGTTAATGTGGCTCGGGAAAGGGAAGTTTGGGGTCCCCTGCTGGAGCTGCTCCCCCCGCGACCCGACACCGGATAAGCAGAAGAAGATGGATGGATGGATAATTGAGAAATGGTTTTCTTACAGCCATATTACATCAGACATTTTATTTTATAAATAAATATATATATATATATATATATATATATATATATATATATATATATATATATATATATGATACATAATATTATAGTGAATTTATATTAAATATATATACCATTTAGCCATAATAAAGGTCTGAATGCAGATGCAGAGTATTCATGAATGTAAACCAAAAATATAGTCAAAACTGCACTAAAATAGTTCTAAATGATCATGTATAATAAACAGAATTAATAAAATATTACCCCCAAAAGATAATTAAAACCACTTTAGCTATAATTATGAAGTTCTTTATTAATGTAAGGAAACAATGGGCAGAACACTGTACAAAGACTGACAAGACTGATTCTATAGTTACTATATATTAATGTCACTATAAAGAGCATTAAAAGACTTGTGGTGGTGAATATAAATTTGATACATTTGACAGACTGATGTGTGTTTTCAGAGGAGAGCATGAGGGGAGTCGCAGGATGAAGACTGAGCTGCTGGTTCAAATGGACGGACTTGCCAAATCAGAGGACCTGGTGTTTGTACTAGCTGCCTCCAACCTGCCTTGGTAATACCTTAACATAGACAAACACCACACTATGTACAAACCTCAATGGCCATCAGTATTTTCTCCTGCGTAAAGATAATGACAACAAATCAGTGCATTTGTATTGCCAGAGCATCTACAAATAGAGATGACAGTTTTGAGAATGACAGATTCACACATGCATCATTTTCTTCTCTTTTCCTCCATGCTTTATTTCTTTTTATTTATCTTGCTCAACTTAATGCTTGTTTTTTTACCAAGTTATACCAAAACAAGGTGCATTTTCTTATGTAGATAATGAAATTGAATAATAAAAAATATTGTATTAATTATTCAGGATGTTTGGAGTAAAAGTTAACGAGAAATAAAATGCTGTCTATAGTTTGTCTGACTGTTCCTGCTCTTTGCTCAGGGAACTGGACCATGCCATGCTGAGGAGGTTAGAAAAGAGGATCATAGTTAGTCTTCCCTCCTCGCCAGCTCGCCAAGCCATGATCTCTCATTGGCTGCCTCCTCTCAGCTCCACAGGAGGGGTGGAGCTACGAACTGAGCTGGACTATGAAACTCTGGCGAAGGTGTGTTACAGTAAGACTTGTTAAAGCTATAGTGCGCAACTATTTTATATTAATGAACGTATGTTCATTAATTCACATTTCTTCCACTTTCAAGCCATTACCATAAGAGTTGATACAAAGATAATTAAGCCTATCATCTCCACAAAACTGTATGTATTTCTCAGTATGGCTATGTTTACAAAATGACATCGTCCGACGACTTTGCGCGTAGAAGCTCAAGTGATGTGTTTTACGTCACCGTTGAGAAAAAACAACAGCAGTGTTCAGCTTTGGAGACGAAGAGGACATAAAAACTACAAGATAATTACCTCTTCTGAAGAGTCCATCATATTTAGTTTTTTTAATCCGTGTCCTCCTTGATTTGACGGAATAAACGCTACTAGCAACTGCGTGGAGGAGGGGAAGGGTTGTTGCGGGATCACAGAAGGATTGCGTCATGTGGCTGCTCTGACAGTGTTGTTGTCATTACCTATAATTCCCCATGGGGGCGACAGAAACTACGCACTATAGCTTTGAGACAATTTAACACGTTTATCTATTTTGTTTTTTTTTCTGGAAAAAAATGTGTTCTCACTCATGTGTTGCCTTTCATTAATGTTCATCTTCATCTGACTGTGTGTCTGTGTGTGTCTGTTTCAGGGGATGGAGGGTTACTCTGGCTCTGATATACGACTGGTGTGTAAGGAGGCTGCCATGAGACCAGTCCGCAAGATCTTTGATGCTCTGGAGTCCCATCAGGATGGTAGGACAACACACACACACAAAATGTGTGCTGCTTTTAAATGTCTTATGTATCCCTGTACGGTGTCATTGAGTGCCGAGAAAGGCGCCTTTAAATAACATTATTTATTTATTATTCTTATTATTATTATTATTATTACCACATGAGAAGATCGACCCCAATAACAGCCATTTTTTCTGTCAAGTGCCCCTGAATAAAACGCTGTACAGGGTTAATACGTTTTGAAAAAACCTGGAAAAGTTATGGAATTTGAAAAATGGAAATTCCAGGCCTGGAAAGGTTTTGGAAACATAAAAAGACCCAGAAAGTTTTGGAAAAGTCATGGATTTATTTTTATTTTTTTTAACACAGCATCATAATATGTCATTAATAATAATAATAGTAGTAATAATAGCCTCACTGGGATTCTCCTTCACAGTAGACACTGACGTGCCTGCCATCCAGCTGGAAACTGTGACAACAGCTGACTTCCTGGAAGTCATCACGCACACAAAACCCTCGGCTCGAAACCTGATGGACAAATACACAGCCTGGGAGAGAGAGTACGAGTCTGTCTGACACACAGGCACATTTTAACATGAGAAAAAAAATTTTTTTTTTTAAAGAACGCTACTGCATATGTGACGGAGAAGGTTTTGTATAAAAACTGACCTAATGCTGTTACGCTTGGTGGAAGTCATGACAAGATTTCTCTTTATCAGGGCTTTCCTAAATAACTTATTTTAAGCTCACATACATTACACACCCTGATGTGTAAATTGTCATTACTTTAGTAAGTTTAACATAATTTAATTAACTCAATATGTCCCCATGATATAACGTCTGGTGAAATATTTGACGATTAAAGATCTTCTCACACCTCAACTTTCTTCAGCATTGTTTTTGTCTCTCAAATGAATTTTTCAGTATCAATCTTTTGACATGGGTGTGAAAACAAACCCTTGAACAAGAACCCGAAAAGTATATTCTGAGCCATTGGTACTATATTTTATGGAGTCTTTCTTAATTTAGTTTATCTGTACAATGAGCATGAGCACAATGAAATAATAACCAATACCAGGTAATTTAAACTTATATTTATACATTATGATATCATGACAAAACATGTTATTGTGACAACAAATGGCAGGTACTTCTGAAATGCATGATTTGCTTTTACTTTTTAACATTCTGGACTGGAGATTGTAGTCCAACATTTATATGTAAATGTATCTTTTTGATTTTGGCATGATCAATAAAGATTACAGGATGGATATTTTCCCTTAATCAATTCAATTCAATTTTATTTATAGTATCAAATCATAACATAAGTTATCTCGAGACACTTTACAGATAGAGTAGGTCTAGACCACACTCTATAATTTACAAAGCCCCAACAATTCAAACAATTCCAGTAATTCCCTCAAGAGCAAGCAGTGCGACAGTGGCGAGGAAAAACTCCCTCTTGGGAAGAAACCTCGGACAGACCCAGGCTCTTGGTAGCGGTGTCTGACGAAGCGGTTGGGGGTGTGATGAACAGTGGCGATAGTAGTCACATTAATAATGGAACAGTGACTGGATGTAGCGGGAAGCTGCAGGGTTCAGCAGGACGCAGCATGACATTGCAGGGCATCGCTGAGCTCAGCAGGGAGTGCAGCAGGACCACGGCGACAGCTGCAACCCGAGGTCTTGGTGCCAACGTTCTCCCAAGGAAATACGCTGGGGAAAAAAGCGTAAGGACTCCGGGAGGTAAACTCCCCAGAAGCTAGGATTAGTAACAAGCATTTCTGGGACGGGCTGCACACAAATAGTAATAGTAATAGTAACAGTAATAGAAACAGTAATAGAAAGGGAGAGAGAGAGCCGCTCAGTGTGTCAAAGGAAGGAAGTCCCCCGGCAGTCTAGGACTATAACAGCGTAACTATAACAGGTAACTAAGAGAGACAGGTCATAAGGAGAGGTAGCTTTTTCGGGCTTAGAACTCTCCCCTGCGGATCTGGCTTGGCGGCCTGCCTCCCTCTACTTTGTTATGTATTATTAATCTAACAATTATGAAGAGAAGCAGTTGGGCCAGTTAGGTGAACACTGCAACTCCTCACCTCCTAACTATAAGCTTTATCAAATAGGAGAGTTTTAAGTTCATTCTTGAATGAGGTGACAGTTTCTGCCCCCGAACCCAGATCGGAGCTGGTTCCATAGGAGAGGAGCCTGATAACTGAAGGCTCTAGCTCCCATTCTACTTTTAGAGACTCTAGGTACCACCAGTAACTCTGCATTCTGGGAGCGCAGTGTTCTAGTGGGACAATAGGGTATTAGGAGCTCTTCTAGATATGATGGTGCTAGACCATTTAGAGCTTTGTAAGTCAAGAGAAGGACTTTAAACTCAATCCTGGATTCAACAGGAAGCCAATGCAGAGAAGCTAATACAGGAGAAATATGATCTCTTTTCTTAGTTCTTGTGAGAACGCCGCTGCAGCATTCTGGATCAGCTGGAGAGTCTTAAGAGACTTATTTGAGCAACCTGACGAGAGGGGAATTACAATAGTCCAGCCTGGAAGTAACAAATGCATGGACTATTTTTTCAGCGTCGTTTTGAGACAGGATATTCCTAATTTTGGCAATGTTACGAAGATGAAAAAAGGCTGTTCTTGAGGTTTGTTTTAGATTGGCATTAAAGGATATATCCTGATCAAAGATAACTCCTAAATTTCTAACAGTGGTGCTGGAGGCCAGGGCAACACCATCCAGAGTAGCTATATCTCTAGATAATGAAGTTGGAGGTGTTTAGGGCCCAGCACAATAACTTCAGTTTTGTTAGGGTTTAACATCAGAAAATTATAGGTCATCCAGGATTTTATATCCTTAATGCACTCTTGAAATTTTTGCTAGCTGACTGGTTTCGTCTGGTTTGATTGACAAGTATAATTGGGTGTCATCCGCATAACAGTGAAAGTTAATTGAGTGTTTTCTAATAATATTGCCTAGAGGAAGCATATATAAGGAGAATAGAATTGGTCCAAGCACTGAGCCTTGAGGAACCCCATGGCTAACTTTAGCGTACTTGGAGGATTTATCATTAACATTCACAAATTGAGATCGATCAGAGAAATAGGACCTAAACCAACTCAGAGCAATTCCTTTAATGCCAACCAAGTGTTCCAATCTCTGTAACAGGATTGAATGGTCAATTGTGTCAAATGCAGCACTAAGATCTAGTAAAACAAGAATGGAGACAAGACCTTTGTCTGCAGCAGTTAAAAGGTCGTTAGTAATTTTCACCAGTGCCGTCTCTGTGCTATGATTCTTTCTAAATCCTGATTGAAAGTCATCAAATAAACTGTTGCTATGTAGAAAATCGCATAACTGATTAGCAACCACCTTCTCAAGCATCTTGGATAGAAAAGGAAGGTTAGATATAGGTCTATAGTTTGCTAAGACCTCAGGATCCAGGGTGGGTTTCGTGCTGCAGTAATCGTGCTGAGGGGATCATTTTAGGATGTCTAGGATGATGGAAATAATTCAATAACTTCCTTCCCTCCATTGTTAAAACACCAATTGGTTATAATATTGATAACTGGCGATTCTATTAGAAAATGAAACTGTAGACTTGTGTTGTCTTAAAGCAGGTTCTTTAGGATGTGTTTGAAAGCTTCTGGGAAACTGTCACATGTCAGGTGGGGAGGAGGGTTGATTTTATTATCATCTCCTTCTCTGTATTTACCTGACAGGAGAGAAAGTGAAATCCCATGTCCCATCCCAAGCATTAAAATGTAATGAATCATAACAACTGTTTTTTGGGGCCCTTAAAATTTAATTAAAAAGTCTTAAAAGTCATTTTCCAAGGTATAAAATGATGTACTTTTTCAATACGTGTATTTGTTGTATAGTAAAGTGTGCATGGTCACTATCACTATCATGATACTATTCAATCACTAAGTAGACTGTAAGAAATGCAATAGCATGCCATAACTCTCCGCTGCGTGACTTCATTCGGAGACTTGAAAGCGGAGGAAGTACACGGGCCTCTGTAAAAGGGGACTGTGTTATACCATTTAGACGCACCACTTTTGGACAAAATGTATTGTCAATAATAGGAGGTAAACTCTGGAATAGTTTGCCCCTCATAATAAGAGAGTGTCCCACATTCAACACTTTTAAAACTCGTTTAAAACAGTGGCTTCTAGAAAACCAGAGATGCACTCATTTTTAGCAATCACACATTTCTTTGATCATGTGCTTTCACTGGCGGATCGAATGCAGTGTAGAGGTGGAAGAATAATGTCTTTGTCATGTATCGTGCATCAAGCATTTTTGTTTTGTTTTGTTTGTTTGTTTTGTTTATGTCACTACAATGTTTACCTTTTAATGTAATGTAGTTAATGAGCGCTGTATGACTGCTGGTTGTCTTTGTTAGTCTTATGTTACCTGCCTAGGGACTGCAGATGGAAAGTAGTTACTTTAACTAATTCTGGCATATTTACATGGAGTTTTTTTACAACTATGTTCATAAATATGCATGGTCCCTGTCAAATAAATCAATAAATAAATAAATAAACTGTCATAGTATTGTTCATCATAAAAAAGTCATGGTATATGGTACAATGCCATTAAGTCATAGTATAGACAAGGCCAATGCATCACACTGCACGCCTGTGAGAGCCAGTGAATAAAGCAATTCCTAGGTCCGGTTGTTTCTCCTTGCTACAAATTTTAGGGAATATTTCAAAAATGGCCGACAAGATTATCAAACCACTTGACACACCACTTGGTACAGCGTGTCTTCATCTTTATGGCAGCGGGGACAGGTTTTTATGAAAAATCCAGGAAACATCTTTGCAACTCTACTTTTACTCAAGTGTAATCTATGTATCAACTTGAACTGTAATAAACAATGTTTAATGCAAATGGGTGTAGAATGAATTCTTGAAACTGTGGTCATTTCTTCAACAGGGAAAGAATTATTATTTGTCAAGAAAAATCATGAGTCATAGTATGTATAAAATATATCATAAAAAAGTCAGTATAGTATGTAGAGAAAAAGGTCATAGTATATCGAAATAAAATCATATAAAAGACTTTTTATAAAATAATTTTTTTTGGAAAAAAGTCAGTATCGGAAAAAAGTATACAATTTTTAAATTAAAGTAATGAAAAAGACATAGTATAGTATGTCCAAAAAAGACATAATAAATTAGAAAAAAAAAAAAAAAAAGTCATAGCATGTCGAAAAAAAAGTAATAAATAGTCATAGTCACGGGAGTGGCACAAAATTCTGGAACCTGTAGAAAGGCATTTTCTATGGGCCCCTTCCCGCATCCACAGCTATTCATTCTAGCATCTTTTTGGGCCCTCCTCACACGCATGTTGACAAAAGTCAGTATAGTATGTCAGAAAAAAGTCATAGTATAGCATGTCAAAAGTGATAAAAAAAAGTCATAGTATAGCATGTTGAAAAAAAGGCATGAAAAAGTTATAGTATAGTATGTTTAAAACGTCATAGTATAGCACATTGAAAAAAATCATGAAAAGTCATAGTAAGCCATTTTAAAATAAAAGTCATAAAAAAAGTAAATTATGTCGAGAAAGTCATTGTACAGCGTGTCAAAAAAAGTCATAGTATAGTATGTCAAAAATAAACATAAAAAGTCGTTGGAAAAAGTTATGAAAGAGTCATAGTATAGTACTATAGTATAGCATGTCGAAAAAAGTGATAAGAGTCATAGTATAGTATGTCGAAAAAAGTGATAGTATAGCATGTCAAACAGTCATATTATAGCATGTCCAAAAAAGTGATAAAAAAGTCATAGTATAGCATGTCAAAAAAAGTGATAAAAGAGTCATAGTATGTCGAAAAAAGTCATAGTACAGTGTGTCGAAAAAAGTCATAGTACAGTATGTCGAAAAAAGTGATGAAAAAAATTATAGTATAGCATGTTGAAAAAAATGATAAAAGAGTCATAGTTTAGCTTGTTGAAAAAGTTAATGGTGGCCTGGAGGTTAGAGAAGTGAGCTTGTGACTGGGAGGTTGTTGGTTCAATCACCAGACTGACAGGATAAAATTTTGGGTGGGGAAAGTGAAAGCGCAGCGCTTGTCCCTCCCTCATTACCACCACTGAGGTTCCCTTGAGCAAGGCCCTTAACCCCCAACCGCTCCAGTGGAGCTGCTCAGTGGCCAGCAGATCAGACTGTGGTTGTACTGGACATCTTCCAGGTATGAATGTGGAACTGTGGAATGAGATCAGGGCGTTCCTGCAAAAGGGAGGCTTCCTCTCAGTGAACCTTCCCTGAATAAAAGAAGTTTAAATAAAATAAAAATAATGTCGATAAAAGAGTCATAGTATAGTATGTCGAAAAAAGTCATAGTATAGCATGTCGAAAGAAGTGATAAAAAAGTCATAGTATAGCATGTCGAAAGAAGTTATAAAAAACTCATAGTATAGTATTTCGTTGAGCAAGGCCCTTAACCCCCAACCGCTCCAGTGGAGCTGCTCAGTGGCCAGCAGATCAGACTGTGGTTGTACTGGGCAGCTTCCAGGTATGAATGTGGAACTGTGCGAATGAGATCAGGGCGTTCCTGCAAAAGAGAGTCTTCCTCTCAGTGAACCTTCCCTGAATAGATGAAGTTTAAATGAAATAAAAAAAGTGATAAAAGAGTCATAGTATAGTATGTTGAAAAAAGACATAGTATAGCATGTCAAACAGTCATATTATAGCATGTCCAAAAAAGGGATAAAACAGTCATAGTATAGTATGTTGAAAACAGTCATAGTCATGTCGAAAAAATTTATAAAAAGTCATAGTATTGTATGACAAAACATTAATAGTATAGTCTGTCAAACAGTCATAGTATAGCATGTCGAAACAAGTGATAAAAGAGTCATAGTGTAACATATCTAAAACAGTCATAGTATAGTATGTCGAAAAAAGTCATAGTACAGTATGTCGAAGAAAGTGATAAAAGAGACATAGTATAGTATGTCGAAAAAGTGATAAGAGAGTCATAGTATTTAGTATAGCAAGTCGAAAAAAGTCATAGTATAGCATGTCGAAAAAAGTGATAAAAGAGTAATAGTATAGCGTGTCAAAAAAAGTGATAAAAGAGTCATAGTATAGTATGTCGAAAAATGTCATTGTATAGCATGTAGAAAAAAGTGAAAAAAGAGCCATAGTATAGCATGTCCAAAAAAGTGATAAAAAGTCATAGTATAGCATGTCGAAAAAAATGATAAAAGAGTCAGGATAGCGTGTAGAAAAAAGTCATAGTATAGTGTGTCGGAAAAAAGTGATAAAAGAGTCAGGTATAGCATGTTGAAAAAAGTGTAAAAGAGTCATAGTATAGTATGTCGAAAAAAAGTCATAGTATAGCATGTCGAAAAAAGTGATAAAAAGAGTCATAGTATAGCATGTTGAAAAAAGGTGATAAAAGAGTAATAATTATGGGTGTCAAAAAAGTGATAAAAGAGTCATAGTATAGTATGTCGAAAAATGTCATTGTATAGCATGTAGAAAAAAATGAAAAAAGAGCCATAGTATAGCATGTCCCAAAAAGTGATAAAAAAGTCATAGTATAGCATGTCAAAAAAATGATAAAAGAGGTCAGAGTATAGCATGTCGAAAAAAGTGATAAAAGAGTCATAGTATAGTATGTCGAAAAAAAAGTGATAAAAGAGTCAAGGTATAGCATGTCGAAAAAAAGTGTAAAAGAGTCATATTGTGTGTATGTAGGAAAACAGTCATTGTATAGCATGTCGAAAAAAGTCATAGTATAGCATGTCGAAAAAAAGTGATAAAAGAGTAATAGTATAGCGTGTCGAAAAAGTGATAAAAGAGACATAGTATAGTATGTCCAGACAAAGTCATAGTATAGCATGTCAAAAAGAGTGATACAAATTTATAGTATAGTATGTCAATAACAGTCATAGTATAGTATGTCGAAAAAAGTCATATTACAGTATGTCAAAAAAGTGATTAAAGAGTCATAGGTATATTTGCGAAATAAAGTGATAAAAAGAGTCATAGTATAGCATGTCAAAAAAGTGATTAAAGAGTCATAGTATAGTATGTCAAAAACAGTCATAGTATAGCATGTCGAAAAGAGTGATAAAATTTATAGTATAGTATGTCAATAACAGTCATAGTATAGTATGTGGAAAAAAGTCATAGTACAGTGTGCGAAGAAAGTGATAAAAGAGACATAGTATAGTATGTCGAAAAAAAGTGATAAAAGAGTCATAGTATAGTATGTCGAAAAAAGTCATATTACAGTATGTCAAAAAAAGTGATTAAAGAGTCATAGTATAGTATGTCGAAATAAGTGATAAAAGAGTCATAGTATAGCATGTCAAAAAAAGTGATTAAAGAGTCATAGTATAGTATGTCAAAAACAGTCATAGTATAGCATGTCGAAAAGAGTGATAAAAATTTATAGTATAGTATGTCAATAACAGTCATAGTATAGTATGTCGAAAAAAAAAGTCATTAAGTACAAGTATGCGAAGAAAGTGATAAAAGAGACATAGTATAGTATGTCGAAAAAAAAGTGATAAAAGAGTCATATTGTAGTATGTGGGAAAACAGTCATTGTATAGCATGTCGAAAAAAGTCATAGTATAGCATGTCGAAAAAAGTGATAAAAGAGTAATAATTATAAGCGTGTCGAAAAGAGTAATAAAGAGACATAGTATAATTGTCGAACAAAGTCATAGTATAGCATGTCAAAAAGAGTGATACAAATTTATAGTATAGTATGTCAATAACAGTCATAGTATAGTATGTCGAAAAAGTCATATTACAGTATGTCAAAAAAGTGATTAAAGAGTCATAGTATAGTATGTCGAAATAATTATAAAGAGTCATAGTATAGCATGTCAAAAAAAGTGATTAAAGAGTCATGGTATAGTATGTCAAAAACAGTCATATGTAGCGTGTAGCCGAAGAGTGATAAAATTTATAGTATAGTATGTCAATAACAGTCATAGTATAGTATGTCGAAAAAAGTCATAGTACAGTATGTCGAAGAAAGTGATAAAAGAGACATAGTATAGTATGTCGAAAAAAGTGATAAAAGAGTCATAGTATAGTATGTCGAAAAAAATGATTAAGGAGTCATAGTATAGTATGTCGAAAAAAGTGATTAAAGAGTCATAGTATAGTATGTCGAAATAAGTGATAAAAGAGTCATAGTATAGTATGTTGAAAAAAGTCATAGTATAGCATGTCAAACAGTCATATTATAGCATGTCCAAAAAAGTGATAAAAAAGTCATAGTATAGCATGTCGAAAGAAGTTATAAAAAACTCATAGTATAGTATTTCGTTGAGCAAGGCCCTTAACCCCCAACCGCTCCAGTGGAGCTGCTCAGTGGCCAGCAGATCAGACTGTGGTTGTACTGGGCAGCTTCCAGGTATGAATGTGGAACTGTCGCGATGAGATCAGAGGCGTTCCTGCAAAGAGAGAGTCTTCCTCTCAGTGAACCTTCCCTGAATAGATGAAGTTTAAAATGAAATAAAAAAAGTGATAAAAGAGTCATAGTATAGTATGTTGAAAAAAGACATAGTATAGCATGTCAAACAGTCATATTATAGCATGTCCAAAAAAGGGATAAAACAGTCATAGTATAGTATGTTGAAAACAGTCATAGTCATGTCGAAAAAATTTATAAAAAGTCATAGTATTGTATGACAAAACATTAATAGTATAGTCTGTCAAACAGTCATAGTATAGCATGTCGAAACAAGTGATAAAAGAGTCATAGTGTAACATATCTAAAACAGTCATAGTATAGTATGTCGAAAAAAGTCATAGTACAGTATGTCGAAGAAAGTGATAAAAGAGACATAGTATAGTATGTCGAAAAAGTGATAAGAGAGTCATAGTATTTAGTATAGCAAGTCGAAAAAAGTCATAGTATAGCATGTCGAAAAAAGTGATAAAAGAGTAATAGTATAGCGTGTCAAAAAAGTGATAAAAGAGTCATAGTATAGTATGTCGAAAAATGTCATTGTATAGCATGTAAAAAAAAGTGAAAAAACCGCGAGTATAGCATGTCCAAAAAAGTGATAAAAAGTCATAGTATAGCATGTCGAAAAAAATGATAAAAGAGTCAGAGTATAGCATGTCGAAAAAAGTGATAAGAGTCATAGTATAGTATGTCGAAAAAAGTGATAAAAGAGTCAGAGTATAGCATGTTGAAAAAAGTGATAAAAGAGTCATAGTATAGTATGTCGAAAAAAGTCATAGTATAGCATGTCGAAAAAAGTGATAAAAGAGTCATAGTATAGCATGTTGAAAAAAGTGATAAAAGAGTAATAGTATAGCGTGTCAAAAAAAGTGATAAAAGAGTCATAGTATAGTATGTCGAAAAATGTCATTGTATAGCATGTAGAAAAAAGTGAAAAAAGAGCCATAGTATAGCATGTCCAAAAAAGTGATAAAAAGTCATAGTATAGCATGTCGAAAAAAATGATAAAAGAGTCAGAGTATAGCATGTCGAAAAAAGTGATAAAAGAGTCATAGTATAGTATGTCGAAAAAAGTGATAAAAGAGTCAGAGTATAGCATGTCGAAAAAAGTGATAAAAGAGTCATATTGTAGTATGTAGGAAAACAGTCATTGTATAGCATGTCGAAAAAAGTCATAGTATAGCATGTCGAAAAAAGTGATAAAAGAGTAATAGTATAGCGTGTCGAAAAAAGTGATAAAAGAGACATAGTATAGTATGTCGAACAAAGTCATAGTATAGCATGTCAAAAAGAGTGATACAAATTTATAGTATAGTATGTCAATAACAGTCATAGTATAGTATGTCGAAAAAAGTCATATTACAGTATGTCAAAAAAAGTGATTAAAGAGTCATAGTATAGTATGTCGAAATAAGTGATAAAAGAGTCATAGTATAGCATGTCAAAAAAAGTGATTAAAGAGTCATAGTATAGTATGTCAAAAACAGTCATAGTATAGCATGTCGAAAAGAGTGATAAAAATTTATAGTATAGTATGTCAATAACAGTCATAGTATAGTATGTCGAAAAAAGTCATAGTACAGTATGTCGAAGAAAGTGATAAAAGAGACATAGTATAGTATGTCGAAAAAAGTGATAAAAGAGTCATAGTATAGTATGTCGAAAAAAGTCATATTACAGTATGTCAAAAAAAGTGATTAAAGAGTCATAGTATAGTATGTCGAAATAAGTGATAAAAGAGTCATAGTATAGCATGTCAAAAAAAGTGATTAAAGAGTCATAGTATAGTATGTCAAAAACAGTCATAGTATAGCATGTCGAAAAGAGTGATAAAAATTTATAGTATAGTATGTCAATAACAGTCATAGTATAGTATGTCGAAAAAAGTCATAGTACAGTATGTCGAAGAAAGTGATAAAAGAGACATAGTATAGTATGTCGAAAAAAGTGATAAAAGAGTCATATTGTAGTATGTAGGAAAACAGTCATTGTATAGCATGTCGAAAAAAGTCATAGTATAGCATGTCGAAAAAAGTGATAAAAGAGTAATAGTATAGCGTGTCGAAAAAAGTGATAAAAGAGACATAGTATAGTATGTCGAACAAAGTCATAGTATAGCATGTCAAAAAGAGTGATACAAATTTATAGTATAGTATGTCAATAACAGTCATAGTATAGTATGTCGAAAAAAGTCATATTACAGTATGTCAAAAAAAGTGATTAAAGAGTCATAGTATAGTATGTCGAAATAAGTGATAAAAGAGTCATAGTATAGCATGTCAAAAAAAGTGATTAAAGAGTCATAGTATAGTATGTCAAAAACAGTCATAGTATAGCATGTCGAAAAGAGTGATAAAAATTTATAGTATAGTATGTCAATAACAGTCATAGTATAGTATGTCGAAAAAAGTCATAGTACAGTATGTCGAAGAAAGTGATAAAAGAGACATAGTATAGTATGTCGAAAAAAGTGATAAAAGAGTCATAGTATAGTATGTCGAAAAAAATGATTAAGGAGTCATAGTATAGTATGTCGAAAAAAGTGATTAAAGAGTCATAGTATAGTATGTCGAAATAAGTGATAAAAGAGTCATAGTATAGTATGTTGAAAAAAGTCATAGTATAGCATGTCAAACAGTCATATTATAGCATGTCCAAAAAAGTGATAAAAAAGTCATAGTATAGCATGTCGAAAAAAGTGATAAAAGAGTCATAGTATGTCGAAAAAAGTCATAGTACAGTGTGTCGAAAAAAGTCATAGTACAGTATGTCGAAAAAAGTGATGAAAAAAGTTATAGTATAGCATGTTGAAAAAAATGATAAAACAGTCATAGTTTAGCTTGTTGAAAAGGTTAATGGTGGCCTAGAGGTTAGAGAAGTGAGCTTGTGACAGGGAGGTTGTTGGTTCAATCACCAGACTGACAGGATAAAATTTTGGGTGGGGAAAGTGAAAGCGCAGCGCTTGTCCCTCCCTCATTACCACCACTGAGGTTCCCTTGAGCAAGGCCCTTGACCCCCAACCGCTCCAGTGGAGCTGCTCAGTGGCCAGCAGATCAGACTGTGGTTGTACTGGGCAGCTTCCAGGTATGAATGTGGAACTGTGCGAATGAGATCAGGGCGTTCCTGCAAAAGAGAGTCTTCCTCTCAGTGAACCTTCCCTGAATAGATGAAGTTTAAATGAAATAAAAATAATGTTGAAAAAAGTGATAAAAGAGTCATAGTATAGTATGTTGAAAAAAGTCATAGTATAGCATGTCAAACAGTCATATTATAGCATGTCCAAAAAAGTGATAAAACAGTCATAGTATAGTATGTTGAAAACAGTCATAGTATAGCATGTCGAAAAAATTTATAAAAAGTCATAGTATTGTATGGCAAAACAGTAATAGTATAGTCTGTCAAACAGTCATAGTATAGCATGTCGAAATAAGTGATAAAAGAGTCATAGTATAACATGTCTAAAACAGTCATAGTATAGTATGTCGAAAAAAGTCATAGTACAGTATGTCGAAGAAAGTGATAAAAGAGACATAGTATAGTATGTCAAAAAAGTGATAAGAGAGTCATAGTATTTAGTATAGCATGTCGAAAAAAGTCATAGTATAGCATGTCGAAAAAAGTGATAAAAGAGTCATAGTATAGTATGTTAAAAAAAAGTGATAAAAGAGTCATACTATAGCATGTCGAAAAAAGTGATAAAACAGTCATAGTATAGCATGTTGAAAAAAGTGATAAAAGAGTAATAGTATAGCGTGTCAAAAAAAGTGATAAAAGAGTCATAGTATAGTATGTCAATAACAGTCATAGTATAGTATGTCAAAATAAGTGATAACAAGTCATAGTATAAGTATGTCAATAACAGTCATAGTATAGTATGTCGAAAAAAAGTCATAGTATAGCATGTCAAACAGTCATATTATAGCATGTCCGAAAAAGTGATAAACAGTCATAGTATAGTATGTTGAAAACAGTCATAGTATAGCATGTCGAAAAAATTGATAAAAAGTCATAGTATTGTATGGCAAAACAGTAATAGTATAGTCTGTCAAACAGTCATAGTATAGCATGTCGAAATAAGTGATAAAAGAGTCATAGTATAACATGTCTAAAACAGTCATAGTAGTATGTCGAAAAAAGTCATAGTACAGTATGTCGAAGAAAGTGATAAAAGAGACATAGTATAGTATGTCGAAAAAGTGATAAGAGAGTCATAGTATTTAGAATAGCATGTCGAAAAAAGTCATAGTATAGCATGTCGAAAAACGTGATAAAAGAGTAATAGCATAGCGTGTCGAAAAAAGTGATAAAAGAGTCATAGTATAGTATGTCAATAACAGTCATAGTATAGTATGTCGAAATAAGTGATAACAAGTCATAGTATAAGTATGTCAACAACAGTCATAGTATAGTATGTCGAAAAAAGTCATATTAAAGTATGTTGAATAAAGTGATAAAAGAGTCATAGTATAGTATGTCGAAAAGAGTGATAAAAAGTCATAATATAAGTATGTCAATAACAGTCAAGGCCCTTAACCCCCAACCGCTCCAGTGGAGCTGCTCAGTGGCCAGCAGATCAGACTGTGGTTGTACTGGGCAGCTTCCAGGTATGAATGTGGAACTGTGCGAATGAGATCAGGGCGTTCCTGCAAAAGAGAGTCTTCCTCTCAGTGAACCTTCCCTGAATAGATGAAGTTTAAATGAAATAAAAATAATGTTGAAAAAAGTGATAAAAGAGTCATAGTATAGTATGTTGAAAAAAGTCATAGTATAGCATGTCAAACAGTCATATTATAGCATGTCCAAAAAAGTGATAAAAAAGTCATAGTATAGTATGTCGAAAAAAGTCATTGTATAGCATGTCGAAAAAAGTGATTAAAGAGTCATAGTATAGCATGTCAAAAAAGTGATTAAAGAGTCATAGTATAGTATGTCAAAAACGGTCATAGTATAGTATATCGAAAAAAGTCATAGTACAGTATGTCGAAGAAAGTGACAAAAGAGACATAGTATAGTATGTCAAAAAAAGTGATAAAAGAGTCATAGTATAGTATGTCGAAAAAAGTGATTAAAGAGTCATAGTATAGTATGTCGAAATAAGTGATAAAAGAGTCATAGTATAACATGTCTAAAACAGTCATAGTATAGTATGTCGAAAAAAGTCATAGTACAGTATGTCGAAGAAAGTGATAAAAGAGACATATTATGGCATGTCCAAAAAAGTGATAAAACAGTCATAGTATAGTATGTCGAAAACAGTGATAAAAGAGTCATAGTATAGCATGTTGAAAAAAGTCATAGTATAGAATGTCGAAAAAAGTGATAAAAGAGTCATAGTATAGTATGTCGAAAAAAGTCATAGTATAGCATGTCGAAAAAAGTGATAAAAGAGTCATAGTATAGAGTGTAGAAAAAAGTGATAAAAGAGTCATAGTAAAGTATGTCAAAAACAGTAATAGTATAGTATGTCGAAAAAAGTCATATTACAGTATGTCAAAAAAAGTGATTAAAGAGTCATAGTATAGTATATCAAAAACAGTCATAGTATAGCATGTCGAAAAGAGTGATAAAAATTTATAGTATAGTATGTCAATAACAGTCATAGTATAGCATGTCGAAAAAAGTGATAAAACAGTCATAGTATAGTATGTCGAAAAAAGTCTTAGTATAGCATGTCGAAAAAAGTGATAAAAGAGTCATAGTATACTATGTCGAATAACGTGATAAAACAGTCATAGTATAGTATGTCGAAAAGATTGATAAGAAAGTCATAGTATAGTATGGCAAAAACATTCATAGTATAGTATGTCGAAAAAAGTGATAAAGAAGTCATAGTATAGTATGTCGAAAACAGTAATAGTATAGTATGTCAAACAGTCATATTATAGCATGTCCAAAAAAGTGATAAAACCGTCATAGTATAGTATGTTGAAAACAGTCATAGTATAGCATGTCCAAATAAGTGATAAAAGAGTCATAGTATAGTATGTCGAAAAAAGTCATAGTACAGTATGTCGAAGAAAGTGATAAAAGAGACATAGTATAGTATGTCGAAAAAGTGATAAGAGAGTCATAGTATTTAGTATAGCATGTCAAAAACAGTCATAGTATAGCATGTCGAAAAAAGTGATAATATAGTCATAGTATAGCATGTCGAAAAAAGTCATAGTATAGCATGTCGAAAAAAGTGATAAAAGAGTCGTAGTATAGTATGTTAAAAAAAGTGATAAAAGAGTCATACTATAGCATGTTGAAAAAAGTGATAAAAGAGTAATAGTATAGCGTGTCGAAAAAAGTGATAAAAGAGTCATAGTATAGTATGTCAATAACAGTCATAGTATAGTATGTCGAAATAAGTAATAAAAAGTCATAGTATAAGTATGTCAATAACAGTCATAGTATAGTATGTCAATAACAGTCATAGTATAGTATGTCGAAAAAAGTCATATTACAGTATGTTGAATAAAGTGATTAAAGAGTCATAGTATAGTATGTCGAAAAGAGTGATAAAAAGTCATAATATAAGTATGTCAATAACAGTCAAGGCCCTTAACCCCCAACCGCTCCAGTGGAGTTGCTCAGTGGCCCGCAGATCAGACTGTGGTTGTACTGGGCAGCTTCCAGGTATGAATGTGGAACTGTGCGAATGAGATCAGGGCGTTCCTGCAAAAGAGATTCTTCCTCTCAGTGAACCTTCCCTGAATAGATGAAGTTTAAATGAAATAAAAATAATGTCGAAAAAAGTGATAAAAGAGTCATAGTATAGTATGTTTAAAAAAGTCATAGTATAGAATGTCAAACAGTCATATTATAGCATGTCCAAAAAAGTGATAAAAAGTCATAGTATAGCATGTCGAAAAAAGTGATAAAAGAGTCAGAGTATAGCATGTCGATAAAAGTGATAAAAGAGTCATAGTATAGTATGTCGAAAAAAGTCATAGTATAGCATGTCGAAAAAAGTGATAAAAGAGTCATAGTATAGAGTGTAGAAAAAAGTGATAAAAGAGTCATAGTAAAGTGTGTCAAAAACAGTCATAGTATAATATGTCGAAAAAAGTCATATTACAGTATGTTCGAAAAAAGTGATAAAAGAGTCATAGTATAGTATGTTGAAAAACGTGATAAAACAGTCATAGTATAGTATGTTGAAAAAAGTGATAAAAAAGTCATAGTATAGTATGTCGAAAACAGTAATAGTATAGTATGTCGAAGAAGGTGATTACATAGTCATAGTATAGCATGTCGAAAAAAGTCATAGTATAGCATGTCAAAAAAAGTGATAAAAGAGTCATAGTATAGTATGTCGAAAAAAGTCATAGTATAGCATGTCAGAAAAAGTGATAAAAGAGTCATAGTATAGCATGTCGAAAAAAGTGATAAAAGAGTCATAGTATATTATGTTGAAAAAAGTCATAGTATAGCATGTCAAACAGTCATATTATAGCATGTCGAAAAAGTGATAAAAGAGTCATAGTATAGTATGTCGAAAAAAGTGATAAAAGAGTCATAGTATAGTATGTTGAAAACAGTCATAGTATAGCATGTCGAAATAAGTGATAAAAGAGTCATAGTATAGTATGTCGAAAAAAGTCATAGTACAGTATGTCGAAAAAAGTGATAAAAGAGTCATAGTATAGTATGTCGAAAACAGTCATAGTATAGCATGTCGAAAAAAGTGATAAAAGAGTCATAGTATAGTATGTTGAAAACAGTCATAGTATAGCATGTCGAAATAAGTGATAAAAGAGTCATAGTATAGTATGTCGAAAAAAGTCATAGTACAGTATGTCGAAAAAAGATAAAAGAGTCATAGTATAGTATGTCGAAAAAGTGATAAAGAGTCATAGTATTTAGTATAGCATGTCAAAAAACAGTCATAGTATAGCATGTCGAAAAAAGTGATAAAATAGTCATAGTATAGCATGTCGAAAAAAGTCATAGTATAGCATGTCAAAAAAAGTGATAAAAGAGTCATAGTATAGCATGTTGAAAAAAGTGATAAAAGAGTCATAGTATAGCATGTCGAAAAAAGTGATAAAAGAGTCATAGTATAGCATGTTGAAAAAAGTGATAAAAGAGTAATAGTATAGCGTGTCGAAAAAAGTGATAAAAGAGTCATAGTATAGTATGTCATAACAGTCATAGTATAGTATGTCGAAATAAGTGATAAAAAGTCATAGTATAAGTATGTCAATAACAGTCATAGTATAGTATGTCGAAAAAAGTCATATTACAGTATGTTGAAAAAAGTGATAAAAGAGTCATAGTATAGTATGTCGAAAAGAGTGATAAAAGTCATAATATAAGTATGTCGAATAAAGTCAAGCAATCTTAACAATCGGCCAGTGGAGCTGTTATGGCCAGCAGATCAGACTGTGGTTGTACTGGGCAGCTTCCAGGTATGAATGTGGAACTGTGCGAATGAGATCAGGGCGTTCCTGCAAAAGAGAGTCTTCCTCTCAGTGAACCTTCCCTGAATAGATGAAGTTTAAATGAAATAAAAATAATGTTGAAAAAAGTGATAAAAGAGTCATAGTATACTATTTTGAATAACGTGATAAAACAGTCATAGTATAGTATGTTGAAAACAGTCATAGTATAGCATGTCCAAATAAGTTATAAGAGAGTCATAGTATAGTATGTCGAAAAAAGTCATAGTACAGTATGTCGAAGAAAGTGATAAAAGAGTCATAGTATAGTATGTCGAAAACAGTCATAGTATAGCATGTCCAAAAAAGTGATAAAACAGTCATAGTATAGTATGTTGAAAACAGTCATAGTATAGCATGTCCAAATAAGTGATAAAAGAGTCATAGTATAGTATGTCGAAAAAAGTCATAGTACAGTATGTCGAAGAAAGTGATAAAAGAGACATAGTATAGTATGTCGAAAAAGTGATAAGAGAGTCATAGTATTTAGTATAGCATGTCAAAAACAGTCATAGTATAGCATGTCGAAAAAAGTGATAACATAGTCATAGTATAGCATGTCGAAAAAAGTCATAGTATAGCATGTTGAAAAAAGTGATAAAAGAGTCATAGTATAGTATGTTAAAAAAAGTGATAAAAGAGTCATACTATAGCATGTTGAAAAAAGTGATAAAAGAGTCATACTATAGCATGTCGAAAAAAGTGATAAAAGAGTCATAGTATAGCATGTTGAAAAAAGTGATAAAAGAGTAATAGTATAGCGTGTCGAAAAAAGTGATAAAAGAGTCATAGTATAGCATGTTGAATAAAGTGATAAAAGAGTCATAGTATAGTATGTCGAAAAGAGTGATAAAAAGTCATAATATAAGTATGTCAATAACAGTCAAGGCTTAACCCCCAACCGCTCCAGTGGAGCTGCTCAGTGGCCAGCAGATCAGACTGTGGTTGTACTGGCAGCTTCCAGGTATGAATGTGGAACTGTGCACGAGATAAGGGCTGTTCCTGCAAAAGAGAGTCTTCCTCTGCGTGAACCTTCCCTGAATAGGATGTGAAGTTTAAAAATGAAATAAAAAATAATGTCAAAAAAAGTGATAAAAGAGTCATAGTATAGTATGTTGAAAAAAGTCATAGTATAGAATGTCAAACAGTCATATTATAGCATGTCGAAAAAAGTGATAAAAAAGTCATAGTATAGCATGTCGAAAAAAGTGATAAAAGAGTCATAGTATAGCATGTCGAAAAAGTGATAAAAGAGTCATAGTATAGTATGTCGAAAAAAGTGATAAAAGAGTCACAGTATAGCATGTCGAAAAAAGTGATAAAAGAGTCATAGTATAGTATGTCGAAAAAGGTCATAGTATAGCATGTCGAAAAAAGTGATAAAAGAGTCATAGTATAGCATGTCGAAAAAGTGATAAAAGAGTCATAGTATAGCATGTCGAAAAAAGTGATATAAGAGTCATAGTATAGTATGTCGAAAAAAGTCATAGTACAGTATGTCGAAGAAAGTGATAAAAGAGTCATAGTATAGTATGTCGAAAAAACAGTCATAGTATAGCATGTCAAAAAGTGATAAAAGAGTCATAGTATAGTATGTTGAAAACAGTCATAGTATAGCATGTCGAAATAAGTGATAAAAGAGTCATAGTATAGTATGTCGAAAAAAGTCATAGTATAGTATGTCGAAAAAAGTGATAAAAGAGTCATAGTATAGTATGTCGAAAAAAGTGATAAAAAGTCATAATATAAGTATGTCAATAACAGTCAAGGCCCTTAACCCCCAACCGCTCCAGTGGAGCTGCTCAGTGGCCAGCAGATCAGACTGTGGTTGTACTGGGCAGCTTCCAGGTATGAATGTGGAACTGTGCGAATGAGATCAGGGCGTTCCTGCAAAAGAGAGTCTTCCTCTCAGTGAACCTTCCCTGAATAGATGAAGTTTAAATGAAATAAAAATAATGTCAAAAAAAGTGATAAAAGAGTCATAGTATAGTATGTTGAAAAAAGTCATAGTATAGAATGTCAAACAGTCATATTATAGCATGTCCAAAAAAGTGATAAAAAGTCATAGTATAGCATGTCGAAAAAAATGATAAAAGAGTCATAGTATAGCATGTCGAAAAAAGTGATAAAAGAGTCATAGTATAGTATGTCGAAAAAAGTGATAAAAGAGTCATAGTATAGCATGTCGAAAAAAGTGATAAAAGAGTCATAGTATAGTATGTCGAAAAATGTCATTGTATAGCATGTAGAAAAAAGTGAAAAAAGAGCCATAGTATAGCATGTCCAAAAAAGTGATAAAAAGTCATAGTATAGCATGTCCAAATAAGTTATAAGAGAGTCATAGTATAGTATGTCGAAAAAAGTCATAGTACAGTATGTCGAAAAAAGTGATAAAAGAGTCATAGTATAGTATGTCGAAAACAGTCATAGTATAGCATGTCAAAAAAGTGATAAAAGAGTCATAGTATAGCATGTCGAAAAAAATGATAAAAGAGTCATAGTATAGCATGTCGAAAAAAGTGATAAAAGAGTCATAGTATAGTATGTCGAAAAAAGTGATAAAAGAGTCAGAGTATAGCATGTCGAAAAAAGTGATAAAAGAGTCATAGTATAGTATGTCGAAAAACAGTCATTGTATAGCATGTCGAAAAAAGTCATAGTATAGCATGTCAAAAAGAGTGATACAAATTTATAGTATAGTATGTCAATAACAGTCATAGTATAGTATGTCGAAAAAAGTCATATTACAGTATGTCAAAAAAAGTGATTAAAGAGTCATAGTATAGTATGTCGAAAAAGTGATAAAAGAGTCATAGTATAGCATGTCAAAAAAGTGACAAAAGAGTCATAGTATAGTATGTCGAGACAAGTCATAGTATAGCATGTCGAAAAAAGTGATAAAGATTTATAGTATAGTATGTCAATAAGAGTCATAGTATTAGTATGGTCGAAAAAGTCATAGTACAGTATGTCGAAGAAAGTGATAAAAGAGTCATAGTATAGTATGTCGAAAAAAGTGATTAAAGAGTCATAGTATAGTATGTCGAAAAAAGTGATAAAGGAGTCATAGTATAGTATGTCGAAATAAGTGATAAAAGAGTCATAGTATAGTATGTTGAAAAAGGCATAGTATAGCATGTCAAACAGTCATATTATAGCATGTCCAAAAAAGTGATAAAAAAGTCATAGTATAGCATGTCGAAAAAAGTGATAAAAGAGTCAGAGTATAGCATGTCGAAAAAAGTGATAAAAGAGTCATAGTATAGTATGTCGAAAAAAGTCATTGTATAGCATGTCGATAAAAGTGAAAAAAGAGCCATAGTATAGTATGTCAAAAAAAAGTCATAGTGTAGTATGTAGAAAAACAGTCATTGTATAGCATGTCGAAAAAAGTGATAAAAGAGTAATAGTATAGCGTGTCGAAAAAAAGTGAGTAGTAAAAGAGTCATAGTATTAGTACGTCAAAAAACATGTCATAGCATGTCGAAAAAGTGAAAAAAAGAGCCATAGTATAGTATGTCGAAAAAAAAGTGGATAAAAAAGAGTCATAGTAAAAGTATGTCGAAAAAAGTATAAGAGTCATAGTATAGTATAACAAAGTCATAGTATAGTATGTCGAAAAAAGTGATAAAGAGATCATAGTATAGTATGTCGAAAAACAGTCATAGTATAGTGTCGAAAAAAAGGATAAAAAGGTCATAGTATAGTATGTCGAAAAACGATAAAAGAGTAGTATAGCATGTCGAAAAAGTGATAAAAGAGTCATAGTATAGTATGTCAAAAAGTGATAAAAAGAGTCATTAGTATAGCATGTGTCTAAAAAGTGATAAAAGAGTCATAGTATAGTATGTCGAGAAAAAGAGTCATGTATGTACGTCTAAAAAAGTCATAGTATAGTATGTCAAAAGAGCGCATATACAAAGTCATAGTATAGTATGTCAAAAAGAGTCATAGTATAGTATGTCTTAAAACAGTCATATTGCATAGTCAAAAAGTGATAAAAGAGTCATAGTATAGTATGTCGAAAAAAGTGATAAAAAGAGTCATAGTATAGCATGTCAAAAAAGTGAAAAAGAGTCATAGTATAGTATGTCAAAAACAGTCATAGTATAGCATGTCGAAAAAAGTGATAAAAGAGGTATAGTAACAAAAGAGTCATAGTATAGTATGTCGAAAAAAAAAAGTCATAGTATAGTATGTCGAAAAAAGTGATAAAAGAGTCATAGTATAGTATAACGAAAAAGTGAAAAATATCGGGTATAGAATATCAAAGTTAAAGAGTCATAGTATAGTATCTAAAAAAGTGATAAAAGAGTCATAGTATTAGTATGTCGAAAAAAGTCATAGTATAAGTAGTCAAAAGTCATATTATAGTATGTCGAAAAAAGTGATAAAAAGAGTCATAGTATAGCGTCTAAAAAAAGTGATAAAAGAGTCATAGTATAGTATGTCGAAAAAAGTGATAAAAAGAGTCATAGTATAGTATGTCGAAAAAAGTCATAGTATTACAGCATATCGAAAAAGTGGTAAAAGAGTCAGTGTATAGTATGTCGAAAAAGTCAAGTAGTATAGTATGTAGAAAAAGAGTCATAGTATAGTATGTCGAAAAAAGTGATAAAAGAGTTCATAGTATAGTATGGTCGTAAAAAGTGATAAAAGAGTCATAGTATAGTATTGCGAAAAAAGTCATTGTATAGCATGTGATAAAAGTGAAAAAGAGTCATAGTATAGTATGTCGAAAAAAAGATCATATATGTATGAAAAAGAGTCATAGTATAGTATGTCGAAAAAAGTCATAGTATAGCATGTCGAAAAAAGTGATAAAAGAGTCATAGTATAGTATGTCGAAAAAAGTCATAGTATAGCATGTTGAAAAAAGTGATAAAAGAGTCATAGTATAGTATGTCGAAAAAAGTCATAGTATAGTATGTCGAAAAAGTCATAGTATAGCATGTCAAAAGTGATAAAAAGTGCATAGTATGTCAAAAAGTGATAAAGAGTCATAGTATAGTATGTCGAAAAAAGTCATAGTGATAAAAGTGATAAAAGAGTCATAGTATAGTATGTCGAAAAAGTGATAAAAGAGTCATAGTAGTGATAAAAAGATAATTAGAAAAGTCATAGTATAGTATGTCAAAAGAGTGATAAGATCAGATATTATAGCATGTCGAAAAAAGTGATACAAGACTCATAGTATAGCATGTCGAAAAGAGTGATAAAAAGTCATTGTATAGTATGTCAATAACAGTCATAGTATAGTATGTCGAAAAAAGTCATATTACAGCATGTCAAAAAAAGTGATTCAAGAGTCATAGTATAGTATGTTGAAAAAAGTGATAAAAAGTCATAGTATAGTATGTCGAAAAAAGTCATATTACAGTATGTCGAAAAAAGTGATTAAAGAGTCATAGGATAGTATGTCGAAAAACAGTCATAGTATAGTATGTCGAAAAAAGTCATAGTACAGTATGTCGAAAAAAGTGATGAGTCATAATATAGCATTTCGAAAAAAGTGATAAAAGAGTCATAGTATAGCATGTCGAAAAGAGTGATAAAAAGTCATAGAATAGTATGTCAAAAACAGTCATAGTATAGTATGTCGAAAAAAGTGATTAAAGAGTCAAAGTATAGCATGTCGAAAAGAGTGATAAAAAGTCATAGAATAGTATGTCGAAAAAAGTAATTGTATAGCATGTCGAAAAAAGTCATATTACAGTATGTCGAAAAAGGTGATAAAAAGTCATAGTACAGCATATGTCGAAAAAAGTGATGAAACAGTCATAGCATAGCATGTCGAAAAAAGTCATAGTATAGCATGTCAAAAAAAGTGATAAAAGAGTCATAGTATAGTATGTCGAAAAAAGTCATAGTATAGTATGTCGAAAAAAGTGATAAAAGAGTAATAGTATAGCATGTCGAAAAAAGTGATAAAAGAGTCATAGTATAGCGTGTCGAAAAAGTGACAAAAGAGTCATAGTATAGCATGTCGAAAAAAGTGACAAAAGAGTCATGGTATAGCATATTGAAAAAAGTGATTAAAGACTCATAGTACAGTATGTCGAAAAAGGTGATAAAAAGTCATAGTACAGCATATGTCGAAAAAAGTGATGAAACAGTCATAGCATAGCATGTCGAAAAAAGTCATAGTATAGCATGTCAAAAAAAGTGATAAAAGAGTCATAGTATAGTATGTCGGAAAAAGTCACATTATAGCATGTCGAAAAAAGTGATAAAAGAGTCATAGTATAGCATGTCAAAGAAAGTCATAGTATAGTATGTCGGAAAAAGTCACATTATAGCATGTCGAAAAAATTGATAAAAGAGTCTTAGTATATTATGTCGAAACAAGTCATTGTATAAATTGTCGAAATTTTTTTTTTGACATACTATGACTATGAATTTTGTATCACTTTTTTGACATACTTTGCTATGACTTTTTTCATCATTCTGTACTATGACTTTTTCATAACTTTTCACGACATACTATACTATGATCTTTCTGCAAATTGACTTTTTTATCCCTTTTTTCGACATACTATACCATGACTTTTGTATCACTTTTTTCGACATATACTATACTATAACTTTTTTTTATCACTTTTTTCGACATAAAATACTATGCCTATACTATTAATTTTATCAACATACTTTCCTATGACTTTTTCATCATACTATACTATGACTTTTCTGCCATACTATGCTATCACTTTTTTAACACTTTTTTCAACATGATATTCTTTTTTTATCACTTTTTTCGACACTATTTTTGACTTACTATACTATCACTTTTTTCGACATGCTATTTAATGATTTTTTTATCACTTTTTTTGACATACCATACTATGACTTTTTTCAACATACTATACTATGACTTTTTTCGACATACTATACTATGACATTTTTATAATTTTATCAACATACTATACCATGACTTATTCATCACTTTTTCAACATACTATGACTTTTTTAACATACAATACTATGAGTATTTGACTTACAATTAGAGAAACACCGATTTCAACTTTCTAGGCCGATTCCGATTTCCAATTTAACATTGAGTTTGAACTGCCGATACCGATTTTAGCCGATTCCGATTTCTAACCACTTTCCAGCACACACAAATATTTATTTGACTGGCTGAGGGACCACAGCGTTCGCTAACATTAGCTTCTTGTCTCATCTGGGGTCTGATAAACAGTAAATTCATCAAAGTCAGTGTGCCCTACACTATTTTCCGATAAACTGTAGCTGTCAAATTTCACGGGACCCTATGTGAGTGCGGTTTTCATGTTCCAGTTTTTCAGCCTCAGAGGGGAGAGAGAGCGCGGCTGACCGATCGCCTGAGATCAGTAGAGCAGACGGCTCTGCAGAGCCGTAATTACGACTTTATGACATTTCATAAACAGCTGATTGAGCGGTGGTGCGCGATGTTAATCATGCTTCGCCTGAGTGCATTTGACCGGCATAAAATCGGCATAAGTCAGACTGACCTGCCGGTCGCCGCTCATGGCCGGTCAAGTGAAAATCGGCCAATTCCGGTCACCGGCCGGTCAATCGGTGCATCTCTACTTACAATACTAGGACTTTTTTAATCACTTTTTTCGACATACTATGACTTTTCAACATACAATACTAGGACTTTTTCATCATTTTCTTCGACATACTATTATGCATTTTTTATCACTTTTTGTCAAAAGTCAAAATATAGTATGTTGGAAAAAAATAACAGTATAGCATGACAAAAAAATGCTATAATTTATCGAAAAGAAAATTAAAATCATACAAAAGTCAGTATACAGTAGTCAAATTTTATTCATTTTTTAAAAATGTTTTTATTGAATCCTCCAACATATTATTCATTTATCACAACACAAATCAGTTATTAGCATCACAGTTAAAATATACAAGATACACAGCCTATGTAACGTGGAAAATCTCTTTGGTGTTCGGTGATGAAGCTGGAAAATAAGTTTGTCTGACACGCTGGAGTTCTCTAAGTTATTTTCTTTATTCTTTTGCAAAAGAAGGAGACAGTTTAACAGACTGGCAAGCAATCTGAGAAAGTGTGTAAGTGAACAAAGAAACTTCAGGGTTCTTATAGCTGAGCATGAGAAGGGAGGGACCGTTTTCCTGCTGACACTGCTTCTTTTACTGCTGAGTCTTGAGCTTTTTTGGAAGGCTTCCTCAAGTTGCGGAAAACCTACTCGTATAGAGCTGAGCTTTGAGGCTTTCTGTGGAAGGCTTCCTCGGGTTGCGGAAAACATACTCAGCCCTCTGCTTCATGTAGAGTGTGCATGAGGGAGACAGAGGGGGCCCCATAGGCATTTAAAGTAGCTGTTATAAAACCTCTTCTAAAAAAAAACACCCTCGATCCTGAGGTCTTAGCAAACTATAGACCTATATCTAACCTTCCCTTTTTATCCAAGATCCTTGAGAAGGTAGTTGCTAATCAGTTATGTGATTTTTTACACAGCAATAGTTTATTTGATGACTTTCAATCAGGATTTAGAAAGCATCATAGCACAGAGATGGCACTGGTGAAAATTACTAATGACCTTCTAACTGCTGCAGACAAAGGACTTCTCCATTCTTGTTCTACTAGATCTTAGTGCTGCATTTGACACTATTGACCATACAATCCTGTTACAGAGTTTGGAACACTTAGTTGGCATTAAAGGAATCGCTCTAAGCTGGTTTAAGTCCTATTTCTCTGATCGATCT
The DNA here is from genome assembly GCF_010015445.1 of Perca fluviatilis. NCBI lineage: Eukaryota > Metazoa > Chordata > Actinopteri > Perciformes > Percidae > Perca > Perca fluviatilis. The sequence goes on from NC_053128.1 coordinate 13,427,512, forward strand.
CAATTTGTTAATGTTAACGATAAATCCTCCAAGTACGCTAAAGTTAGCCATGGCGTTCCACAAGGCTCAGTGCTTGGACCAATTTTATTCTCCTTATATATGCTTCCTCTTGGTAATATTATTAGGAAACACTCACTTAACTTTCACTGTTATGCGGATGACACCCAATTATACTTGTCAATCAAATCCAACGAACCCAATCAGCTAGCTAAACTTCAAGTGTGCATTAAAGATATAAAATCCTGGATGACCTATAATTTTCTGATGTTAAACTCTAACAAAACTGAAGTTATTGTGCTGGGCCCTAAACACCTCCGAACCTCATTATCTAAAGACTTAGCTACTCTGGATGGTATTGCCCTGGCATCCAGCACTACTGTCAGAAATCTAGGGGTTATTTTTGATCAGGATATATCCTTTAACGCCCATCTAAAACAAACCTCAAGAACAGCCTTTTTCCATCTTCGTAACATTGCTAAAATTAGGAATATCCTGTCTCAAAACGATGCTGAAAAACTAGTCCATGCATTCGTTACTTCCAGGCTGGACTATTGTAATTCCCTACTGTCAGGTTGCTCAAATAAGTCCCTTAAGACTCTCCAGCTGATCCAGAATGCTGCAGCACGTGTTCTCACAAGAATTAAGAAAAGAGATCATATTTCTCCTGTATTAGCTTCTCTGCATTGGCTTCCTGTAAAATCCAGGATTGAATTTAAAATCCTTCTCCTGACCTACAAAGCTCTAAATGGTCAAGCACCATCATATATAGAAGAGCTCCTAATACCTTATTGTCCCACTAGAGCACTGCGCTCCCAGAATGCAGAGTAACTTGTGGTACCTAGAGTCTCTAAAAGTAGAATGGGAGCCAGAGCCTTCAGTTATCAGGCTCCTCTCCTATGGAACCAGCTCCCAATCTGGGTTCGGGGGGCAGAAACTGTCACCACATTCAAGAATGAACTTAAAACTCTCCTATTTGATAAAGCTTATAGTTAGGGAGTGAGGAGTTGCAGTGTCCACCTAACTGGCCCACCTGCTTCTCTTCATAATTGTTAGATTAATAATATATAGCAAAAGTAGAGGGAGGCAGGCCAGCACAGCCCAATCTGGCAGGGGAGAGTTTCAAGCCCGAACAGGCCACCTCTCTTAGTTACGCTGTTATAGTTCTAGACTGCTGGGGGACTTCCTTCCTTTGACACACTGAGCTGCTCTCTCCTCTCCCTTTCTATTACCATTTGTGTGCATCCCATTCCAAAAATGCTTGTTATTAATCCTAGCTTCTGGGGAGTTTACTCCCCGGAGTCCTTATGTTTTTTCCCCCAGCGTATTTCCTTGGAGAACGTTGGCACCAAGATCCTGGTTGCAGCTGTCGCCATGGTCCTGCTGCACTCCCTGCTGAGCTAAGCGGTACCCTGCAATGTCATCCTGCGTCCTGCTGAACCCTGCTGCTTCCTTCTACGTCCATCCATGCTCTGCTGGGCCACGCTACATCCTGTAACGCCCTGCAGCGCCCTGATATGACATGAACTACTACGACTACCATTTGAAGTCACTGTTCCATTATTAATGTGACTAATATCGCCACTGTTCATCGCATCCCCAACCGGCACCGTCAGACACCGCCTACCAAGAGCCTGGGTCTGTCCGAGGTTTCTTCCCAAGAGGGAGTTTTTCCTCGCCACTGTCGCGCTGGTCGCACTGCTTGCTCTTGAGGGAATTACTGCAATTGTTGGGGCTTTGTAAATTATAGAGTGTGGTCTCAACCTACTCTATCTGTAAAGTGTCTCGAGATAACTCGTGTTATGATTTGATACTATAAATACAATTGAATTGAATAGGCTTGCATGACAGATACAGGAGAAGCTATGATCACTTTTTTAGAATAATAGAGTACTATACTAAATCCTTATAACTGATATATTGTATAGAAAACAGAGTAAATATTGTATAGTATAAAGTTAATATATATAAAATGATGAGAATATAAAAAAACATGGAGTAATGGATAAAATATGAAATATCACACATCAGTATGACTGATAAAAACTTTCCACTACAGCAACTATGTACAAACGATTTATATACCTTTAAAACCACATAATGAAATAAGACAACACAAATCACAGAAAATCAATAAGAGGAGAAAAAAATTTGATTGCTCCGTTTCTGACGGAAATTCCACCGGATTTCACTAATTTAGACCGGATATCCGTTGCCTTGGGCTTCCTTTGTGTTGGCCTTTTAACTCCGGTCAATTTATGTGGACTACGGTTAAACTTTTCTCAGATCTCTGCCATGTAAATCCAGACAGCTAGCTAGACTATCTGTCCAATCTGAGTTTTCTGTTGCACGACTAAAACAACTTTTGAATGTAAACATCTCTAAAATTCGATGGTGAAAAACTAGTCCATGCATTCGTTACTTCTAGACTAGACTACTGCAATTCCTTACTATCAGGTTGCTCAAATAAGTCCCTTAAGACTCTCCAGCTGATCCAGAATGCTGCAGCACGTGTTCTGACGAGAACTAAGAGAAGAGATCATATTTCTCCTGTATTGGCTTCTCTGCACTGGCTTCCTGTAAAATCTAGGATCGAATTTAAAATCCTCCTCCTGACCTACAAAGCTCTAAATGGTCAAGCACCATCATACCTAGAAGAGCTCTTAGTACCTTATTGTCCTAGTAGAGTACTACGCTCCCAGAATGCAGAGCTACTTGTGGTTCCTAGAGTCTCTAAAAGTAGACTGGGGGCCAGAGCCTTCAGCTATCAGGCTCCTTTCCTGTGGAACCAGCTCCCAGTCTGGGTTCGAGGGGCAGACACTGTCACCACATTTAAGAGTAAACTGAAAACCCTCCTCTTTGATAAAGCTTATAGTTAAGGAGTGAGGAGTTGCAGCGTCCGCCTAACCGGCCCACCTGCTTCTCTTCGTAGTCATCAGTTTTATTTATCATATAATCAATAATATAGCGAGAGAAGAGGGAGGCAGGCCAGTACAGCCCGATCCGGTTGGGGAGAGTTCTAGCCCGACCAGGCACCTCTCTTTAACCTGCCTCTCTTAGTTATGCTATTATAATTCTAGACTGCCGGGGAAGTTCCTTCCTTCCTGTCACACACTGAGCTGCTCTCTCATCTCTACTTGTTTCCTTTTGTATGCATCCTGTCCCAGAAATGCTTGTTACTAACTTAGCTCTGGGGAGTTTACTCCCCCGAGTCCTTATGTTTCTTCTTCGCAGAGCTATGCTCTGCGATTCTCTGCAATTCCCGGCTGCATCCTGCTGCGTTCTGCTGCGTCCGCCGCATCCGACATGACATGAACTTCCACGATGACCTTCGAAGTCACTGTTCCATTATCTTTAATGGGACTATTATGTGCCACTGTTCATCACACCCCCAACCGGCCCGTCAGACACCGCCTACCAAGAGTCTGGGTCTGCCGAGGTTTCTTCCTAAAAGGGAGTTTTTCCTTGCCACTGTCGCAATAGCCACTGCTAATGCTTGCTCTTGAGGGAATTACTGTAATTCTTGGGGTTTTGGAATTTATAGTGTGGTCTAGACCTACTCTATCTGTAAAGTGTCTCGAGATAACTCTGTTATGATTTGATACTATAAATAAAATTGAATTGAATTGAATTAAAAAGTTATAGTATAACATGTCAGAAAAAAGTCGTATGTCTAAATAAATTCATAGTAGTGTGGAAAAAAAGTACAGCATGTTGAAAAAGTCATTATATAATGTGTTGAAAAAAAGTCATATTATAGCATGTCATAATAATGTCATAAAAAGTCATATTATAGTATGTCATAAAAAAATTCATAAAATTGTCAGCAAGTCATAGTTTTGTATGTCACTATAATATGTCAAAAAATTATCAAAAAAGCATTGTATAGTATGTCAGAAAATCAGAATAAAGAATAATTATAGGGCTTTCCTAAATAACTTATTTTTTGCTCACACATTACACACCCTCATATATCAATATTATATTTATATATATTTATTTATTCAAACTTATATTCATACATGTGACAACAGATGGTGGGAACTTTTGAAATGCATGCTTTTTCCTTTCACATAACATAATGGACCTGAGACATAACGGACATTATGGACTTTTTATGTAAATGTATCTTTTCGATTTCAGAAGATTACAGGATGATTACAGGGGATAATTTTAGGATGTGTAGGATGAGGGGAATAATTCAATAACTTCCTTCCTTCCATTGTTAACACACCAATAGGCTATAACATTGATAACTGGTGATTCTATAAGAAAATGAAACTGTAGACTTCTGTTGTTCCTTCTATCTTATAGCAGGTTCTTCAGGATGTGTTCGACAGCTTTTGGGAAACTGTCACATGTTAGGTGGGGAGGAGGGTTGATTTTATTCTCATCTCCTTCTCTGTATTTACCTGACAGGAGAGAAAGTGAAATCCCATCAACAACAAAAACAAAAACAATAATAATTATAATAGAGGATGTCCACAGAGTCTTTAAAAGTTGCTAAATTTAATTTAGTGACAATTTGGGCCCTTAGAAAGTATTGAAAAGTCTTAAACACTATTTCAGGAGGTAGAACATTTTGTAGTTTTCTTTTCAATATTTGCCAAGGAGGTTGTATTGTTGTTTGTGAATTTAATCATTGCATAGAATGTAAAATATACAAAGGCATAATAAAAAGTCATAGTATAGCGTGCTATAAATATATTTCATAATATACTATGCCAGTGAGTGCGCAATGTATGTCCTTTTCAAATGACGTCAAATCTAGAAGGACTAAGGTAAATATTTTACACAGAATACACACACCCACTACACACCTACACAATGATTAAATCCACGTAAAGTTTAGCACATTAATTATATAGCATATATATTAAACTACTTTTGACAAATAAACATATTGAAAACAAGGAACACAATTGAATACCTCGAATAATGGCATTTAGGACTTTTTAATTTTTCAACTTTTAATACTTTTTAAGACTCTGCGAACACACTGCTTTACATAAAAATATTGGCATAAATAATTTAAAATTAAGTTCATAAGTGCACCTTTGATTGCAATTTAATAGAAGGCTCTGTAGATGCAAAAATAATCGATCATTGAAATTGATTAACAACCTAAAAAAAACAGATTGTGTTTCTAGCGGTCGTGTATTACTGATATTACTTGCTACTAAAACCTGCATTGGGTTACTCACATCTTGCATCTGAATTATGTTGTATTGATACAGTGCTCCAAGGAATTATCATAAATTAAGACTGTTGTTGTTGTGCTAGCTTACAATGTATAGTAAATGCAAGTAAATGTGTGTCGCTTATGTAACCGGTTATAACTCTAAGAAGTCTTAAAATACAGTAAATGTAAAGGCTCTAATTAAAAATAATTGTAGGATTCCTGCATATACCCTGTACTAATTGGATCAGTATTTACTGAGATCCAAGGGAAAATACCATGATATGTATAACATAATGAAGACATTACAGTGGAAAAAAAGAACCACAATTTCTGGTCAATGTGCTGCTGTCAGCGAAGTTAAGGTTGAGACAGGAAAAGGAAGAAGTTGAAGGATAAGAGAAACAACTGAAACTGCTGAGAGATGAGAATAAACTGGAGGAGGACGTTTTTCTTACCGGTTCTGACCAGAATTCCCATCATTCCTGCGTTCTGAGCCCCGCCCACATCATCTCTGGCATCCTATAACATCAACGGGACACAAACCACAGCAAAACAACTTTTAATAAATGTGTACATGTTACTACACTCATGTTCCCAGGCTGCTGTGCAAATGGTCATAAGTTGGTTGTAGATTTACTACCTAATAAAGTTTTATTTTATTTAGGGTGGAAGTTCCACAGAGAACAGAACAGAGGGATTTTTCTACAAGCTTATTAAAAGGTGCTGTAGGTAGGATTGGGAAGATCCAGGACTTAGCCAAAAAATTTGAACATCGACAGTCCCTCCCTCCTTTCTGCTAAAGCCCAAAATATTCTCTAAGCCCTTCCCCCCACAAGGGAGAATAAATGTGTGAGCATGAACAGTGATTGACACACAGTTAGCCCCCCACCCCTGATTGGTGCATCTGAACAGGGAGCTGTGGATTTTTGCAAATCGCACTACAGGCTGTAGGTGGTGCCAGAGGAGCCGGAATCTTTTTTAAATTACCAGCTTCATATAGTTCTACTGGAACATAAGAGTTCTACTGGACAAATAGTTAGTTTTATAAGTCTTACCTACTGCACCTTTAATATTGTTATCAAGTATTGAAAATTAAGTCTCTCCACTAAATGTTTAAATGAACTTAGTTGCTCTTAATTAATCACAATTGACAATATACTTACATCGCCTATCATGACAGCTTCATTGGGGCTACATCCTAAATCAGACAGAGCCTATTTGAAGGAAGCAACCAAAAGAAAATGAGAAGAGAGGTCTTGTTTAGAGGTTATTCAAGTTTTATAACCATGAAATCAGTTCAGACAATACCAAAAACAAAAAAAAACTCACACAAGAAATACAGAAATCTGACTTGCTAAAAATGAACTCTACAGTCTTATCTAGAGTTGGATTTCAAGTAGCAATGTGTTTTAAAATGTTTGTTATGAATACAAAAGCCTCTTCTCTTTTCTTCCTTGAGGAAAAAGGTGGAAACACGTACAAGTATACATTTCTAACCTGTGTGAAAAAAGTCTGTTCTGGCTTTCCCACCACAGTAGCTTTGCAGTCTGTGGCGTACTCAAGTCCCGTTACAAAGGGCCCGGGGCCGAGGGCCAAACCATCCTTACGTTTGTAGTACCGGGCCTTATGGATGGCGATGAGAGGAGCCCCATCCAGAATCATTCTTAGGGAGGAATACACTTGATTAACAGGCTTCACTGTCTTTATCAAAAATAATAAAAAGCATAAAGAAGGGAAGTACTACAAAGTTTAGATGGCATTTTTTTTACAGAGTTACAGACTTTGGTTCTGTTCTATCACAGACTCTGCATTTTAAACTGGTAAAAAAAGCAAGTCGTACATGATTTTGAAACACCCTTTAAGGAAATAGCACAGTATGAAAAAATGAAAGGCAAATTAGAAACTTGATTTTGGTTTCTCATACCAGTGAGAAAAACTAGACTGTAACATAATCTGACCTGTTACGTAACCTGTCAGGAAAACCTCACAATAATTAGAACTCAAATGTTCTGTGGTTGACTGAAGAATGTTAACCACCTGAAAGCCTTGTTGAGCGTTGGGTAGTTGAAGTGATTAGGAGCGAGTCCGATGACAACAGCGTTTGGCTCTGACGTGTCAATACCTGGAAATGGAAAGACGTACAGACATTTGGATTAGTCAATCACTTTTAACTTTGCTATGTTTTTTTCATTTAGCTAGTCATTTACTAAGTAATAATAACTACAGATTCACATATCCAACATTGTTTAAGAGGTAGGTTTTTGTTGACACTGAAGAATAGACAGATTGGAATGGAAATACCATGAATATCAGCTGACAGCACTGGTTAGCAGAGTAATAAACAATAATTCAACAACAATTTTGACAAACAATAATAACAATATCTCGAGGTAACAAAATCTAAAAAGTGATTTTTTTATTTTATTTTAAGGTTGTTTGCTATGGTTGCTGAAACAAATGAGTTTCAAAAGAAATATAAGTAGAATAAAGAAAAAACACACACACACACACACACACACACACACACACACACACACACACACACACACACACACACACACACACACACACACACACACACACACACACACACATACACACACCTCATGGCCTAATCAAATTCTATTAGCAGAGAAAATAGGTTTGCCATCATATTGGTTTATATACAGGCAGTGTTGGGCAGGAGTATTATTTAGTAAGCCGTTACAGTAATGTGAATACTTTTTTTGGCCACAAGTACCCCTACATTCAGGAGCCTAATAGCTTTGTTTAGAGTTGGAGGGTGTGTGAACCGCGCAGCCGAGGTCAACACATCCGCCAACCAACACACTCTCACACACAGCCAAGAAAACACACGCACACACACATACATGTCAGATGACATATGGCTAAAACATATGGACATCGTCAACATTAAATGTCAGAGTTACATAAAGACAGCTTATTTGTGACTAAGAAAAGTGTGCAACATTAGCCACAACCTGCTTAACACTTAAAAGGTCATGTGTTTTTAAAGTCTATATAATGTCTATATGTGATGATGTATGAAAAATGTTAATGTTGAAGTTACAAGGTTTTCAGCGAAAGAAGAGGTAAATGGAGACACATGGCACGTTGCAATAATACCGTTCATATAGGTCAAATAGGCATCAAGACACTTAGCTGCTGTACTTCGTGAGCTGTGATTGCTGCATATTTACTGCAGATATCAAATCACTCTCTTTATCTCTCTGTACATTAAGACTTTCTGGTATTTACAGCAGCTTTAACATACAGCGTGACATCTGCATATTGACGTAAAATAGGATCAGGGGTTTTGCTTGCGACGGATTTCGATGCAAAGGGTTGAGGTTAAAGTTTCCTTGACTTTGTAAGATGAAAAAATTATCTCAGTGTAAGATATTTTCCGTTCTGGCGGACACCTTATTTAGCAGTTTGAGTCTTGGTTGAATTAATTATTTCATAAATGTATTCTAGTAGCAAGTAGTACTAGAAACAAATTAAAACAAATACGTTTTGGCAGTATATGGTATGGTTGTCCCTCCTCTAGGTGAATCAGAAAGAAATATACCTTACTCTTCTATAGAGACCTTACTCTTGCTTGTGATGGAATGCCATTTGCAAATCAGTTTAATTCATTATTTTACAATAAATGGTTTAGCAACTCTGTTCCGTGGTGTTTGATTTTCCATGTTAAAGTAACACAAGTATGGATAATTCGGACAGCACACACAACTCCGTACCAGTGAAATCTTCCAGTGCGCTGTCCTCCACCAACAGCAGCGGTCTGTGCTGTTTCTGCTCTAACAAACTCCTCGCTGCACTCAGTGAAGTGAAGATCTCTTTTTCCTGGATTCAGAAAAAAAGGTAGCCCTCCACAGGTCAAGACAGCAAAATAATCACTTTTGTGTTTTTTTTACGAAATCCCCTCATGGGATATTAAAACTTAAACATTACAGTAAGGCATGCACTGAATTACATATGGCTTTGGATGTTTTTACCTGGAGGTCAAAGTTGAGACGTTGCAGTCGTTCCAGTAAGCTCCTCTTACTCTCCTTAGTTGTGTTGGTCACAAACTTGACAGCTACAGACGCCTGCCGTAACCTGACAGCACCAGAACACAAAAGCAAACAAACCTGCAATTAAAAGCACATTCAGGATTCATATCAATCTATAATACAAAATGAATGACGCAATGATCCGAGAAGACAAGTTTGCTTCAGAAGACGTGCAGCAACATAGTTCATTTCAATGTCATTCATGCAGTGACTCTAGACCCTCCATTCTGGATTCGGGGCTGTTTCCTACCTGTTCAGGGCGTCCTGCGCCCCGGGCACTGCTGCGTCTTCTATATGCAAAGTTCCACTCAGGTCGATGAGCACGGCCTTCAGAGTCCGTCTGCCCGCCATGCTGGAGACCTGCAGAGGAGGAAACGGTGAACGTGACCCAAGGCTCGGCAAATGTTTTGCAGCTTGTAGAGATGCAGCGGCATGTGGGCATGATGACACAGGTGTCCTGCTTTGGACCCTAATTTCCTCTGACACTCTTAAAAACAGCGATGGACACTTAAAATACACAACTTAATAGATTTTGCTACACCGTTTACAGAAATTCACTCATATGAAAAGAGTAATAATAATCCTCCCTTCCATTCGGTTGGTGTCATTTTACTTTCACTTACATTGAATGAACATTAAACAGCCCAAAACCTGCAGCCACCAGGCACGCTGTTAGAATAGAGCTGCTTGGAGTGCAGCCTCCGATTAGGATTTTCTAAACTGCTAAATATGACCAAGGTCCGCTGTAAATGGAGCTTTAGTCAGTTTAAAAAAAGCTTGTTCTTTCATAATAATGTATTATTTTAGAGATTAGAGATTCATAATCATAATTCACATAGGTAATGGCAGAATTGATCAGATTACTGTGTTGTTCAAACCTACACCAAGACAAAATTAGAGAGGATTATTGACCGGTTTGTCCCCAGAACTGATGGCTTCCTGCCTACACCACAGATTTTGGGATTGCATTTTACTGGTATTTGACTGTGTGATCCCCTATTATTTAGACATGCTTGGGTTTCTGTCATGTAGTTATCAATGTGATGGTACAATTAATGCTCTTAATGCCCCCCAAAAATACACACACACACACACACAATCTATTATTTGTGTTTAGTTCAACTAATAACAGGAAACCGCGCTGATGAAAGTGCCGAGCTGAGAATAAGCTTATTTTTCTGCATGTGTGTGTGTGTGTGTGTGTGTGTGTAGTTGTTAAAGGGAAATCAGGGCTGTACAAGCTTCACAATTCTTAAACACTGACCTCTGTTGTGTCTGTAGTATTTAGTTTTTTACGTGACTTTATTGTACTTTACATGATTTTTGCATTTATTAATAACCATAGTTAAGGGTTTATTCAGGTTGTTTCGTTAAATTGTGACCTGAGGAGGCAAACAGCAAGAACAATTGGAAAAGGGAACAGAAAAGATAAGGATATTATTAACATGAAGCCTAATTCGTATGAGAGCGTCCCTGTAACATTCCAATAAAACTCCTGTAGAAAGAGAAAGGGTATACTATGTTCTCAATACTATAGTTTACAGTGACCCCATGTTGTGTAAATGAACGTTCAAATACACAGAACCTGATATTAAGCTGGAGATCACAAAATCCTCAAAGATTTCCAATGGTGGATTTTAAGGGAAACATAGGGGTGGGCGATAGGGAGAAAATCAAATATTTTGACCAAATACCTCGATATTGATACAGCAACAATATTGTAGTGTTGACTATTGGTGCTTTCACAAAATATTTACACAATGAGATTTTTGATAAATAATCATCAGTAATGTGGACATAATGACGTGGGTATATAAGTGGGTAAAGGCAAATAATAGAACAGTTACAACAGTCTGGTAAGTTCAGAAAATTACATAATCTTTACTGTAATGCAGCCTGTAAAACCAGGAAAAGACAACACTTATGTCATATCACGATATAACGATATCCAAAATCTAAGACGATATCTAGTCTCATATCACGATATCGATATAATATCGATATATTGCGCAGCTCTAGGGAAACGTGTATAAAAAGATACATTTATTTCTGTTTGATGTACTGGTGAAGCCATAAAAGTATGAAATCTTATGTTATAGGCCTTTTCACAACAAACACAACTGTCACAGCAGCATGAGCACAGGTGTAACCAAAACAATAAGTAACCCAGTAAGCCATGCTGGTTACCCAGCATGCCTGGGATGCAGCCATTGCCACTGTCATTAACGACACCTGTGCTGTTCCTAGTATCACAAGTAGAAACGTCTGCTGTGAAAAATGAACATTTAGCCCAGTGTAAGCAATGTCGAGCTTCAGTGAAAAGTTGGAACACGCAGATATAGAAAACGTTTAAATGCTGTAAAGATAAAGGGTTGTTGTTGGTGGTTTTAAGGATTTTAAGATTAAAATGAAGGGTGCAAAGTATAAAGCCTCCGATAGCATCACTAACCCTACAACATCATAATCACTTGTACAGTCCTTATTCATTGGTTCTTGTTGTTTTTTTGTCACCTGAACCGTTAATTGATATTTACTGGCCAAACACATCTCAAACTAATTACAGTGAGATGACTAATACTTGACAAACGCTACTACGTGTATAAATCAAACAACTGCAGGGCAGTGACGTTAGTCTGTAAACCTGTAGTTATCACTGTTGGAGCTGCATGAATGGTAAAAGCTAAAGTGGCGTCCATTTAGCTGGGAACTAAAACCTTTCATTTCCGCACACTGAGCGACTGTATTGCTGCTACAACATGTTGCGGTTTTAATTGCACAAACGGCACAATAAACTGAATCAAGTTTACACGTTTAGAAAGTTAGCACACTGCACAGCTAACCTTCCGTAGCAGCAGCAGCAGATGCTTCTCTTGCTTCCTGTTGACGTTTTCTTCTTCGCTGGTGTAAAGGTAGGTTTTAGTCTTCAGGAGCTCAGTCCTCCCACCTGCAGCTAGAAAAAGATAAAAATAAAACAAAACAAAATAGTTAAAGGTACACCGGAATTGACAGATAGTAAAAGCCGAATTATTTTTTCTTTTATGGAAACACTTTTTTTAATAACACACTTTGATACATTTATCTTCTCTTCTCTCTATTATTATTATTATTATTATTATTATTATTATTATTATTATTATTATTATTATTATAATCAGATAAGAGGGTTAACCTTAACCACTTAATCACTCATTAGAATAATAAAAAAAAACATATGTGTCCCATCCCACTAACAACCAACAGATGTATCGCATTAGTGGGTCTTTCAGGGCATTCAGATAGATTTAATATGAGAGGAGGTATTATCAAAATGATAAAAACCTTCTCTCTGCAGGATGCCAGACAACACTGATCAAATCCTCTTTCAACATAGGCTACCTCAAGTGAATAACACTGTTTCCCAATGTTGTTTTTTAGTTTTCAGTTTGGGTTTTGGCACAAATATTTTGCAGCTCATAGACTGTAAAAAACAAAACAAAAAACATGACGTTGGAAAATTAATCTCACACTATAAATGTCTTTGTTCAGACAACTATCTAAATAAGTAAAAAAAATTGAATTCCCTTCTGATTAAAACACTATTGCTTTAATGTGATGCTTTGGATTTCATTTGTTTTATTTTCCTTTTACCAACCTCTTATTTGTTTGGTTTCTCTCTTTTGGTGCTTTCCTTGGTCCTTGCTGTTGTTGTGAACAAACCTGCAACTTTGCTGGTTACGGAAACTAAAACGGCCGTCATAACAGGCACTTATCTTTGTCTCTTTTCACAATTGTGTGTTAGTAAATAACATTAAAATGCATTGAAAATTTTCATTAATTTTTAATTTCAATATCTATTTGGAATTTGAAGCAGCTATCTCTATTGTTCTGATGGACATACTTTTAGGGTGTAAAGTCTCAAACCATTAGTTTATTTTTTTTTTTTCCTTTAAATTGAAGATTTATTCCATCACAGCTATGTTAAAAAATAGAATGGATATCTAGTTTTCAAATGTTGAACTTGTCTTTTTGGAATTAAAACTCATTAAACTTAAACAAATAAAAAATTGTACATCTTTAAGTCCCTTAAAAAGTAACCAGTCAAAACACATTCTAATGATTTATCAATCAGATACATACATACACCCTGACCTGTGAAATGCACATATGTGTGATCGCTTACGGAGTTTACTGTGAACCCACAGCTAAACTCGGACTAATCACAGATCAAAATGGCTTTACAGTGCAAATCCCCCTGATAAACATATGCTTCTAATTCCAGCAGATCCCCTTTCCCCACTCACATATTTAGAAGCAAAACTACAGTAATGGTAATAAAAATGTTTGTGGAGCTTAGCGGGGGGAGAAAATGGTGATAATTCACAACATATGGGGATTATTAATGTAGTGGAGCAGGGAAAGATGGACGAACATGGAGTCAAGAGAAATATGTTAATATTTACACAAAGCAAAAATGGGAGCCATATTGCAGTATCGTATAAAAGTTAAATATATATAAAAATCGACATTTGTAAAAGAGAGACAATGCAAAGAATATTATTGACTAATACATTTATTTCAAGACAACAAACCATCCCAATACCATTACAGTGATGTTTGTGGCATTGAGAGGGTATTGATGTGTAAACGGTAAAAAGGTGCATTGTTTTGAGCCGTTTAGCAATATTGCTTAAAGTCTAGATTACACACATCTGACCCAATCCCAGGTGTGTATGGCTTACTGACCAGTTTAAAGTGAAGAATTTTAGCAATTTAGCTGTTTTGGTACAGAAGACATTGTTCATTATATTAAACTGCAGTTATGGAACTGGTTGATTACATTTTCCGTAAATGTCATTTCCCTACCCAATGGTCGCAATGTTGTTTTAGAGTATATCCTTGTACATTTCAGGACAAAATAATACACAATCACACTGAAGTCTAAAATACAAATTAACAGCCTTAAAAAAATAAAAAATAAACATTGTGTATTTTTTTACCTGGTTTAGGAAACTCCCAAATGTATATATAAAAAAGGTAGCTATACCCCTGGACAGAAGTGTAATAGCATGTAATAAATACTTCCATATTGTCCAGCCCTACTGCTGACAACACTTCTTTAACAAGTTTCTCATTTGTAACGCGATAATACTGACACATATCATCAAATCCTTGTGTCTCAATGTGTGAAAATGAGGACAAAAACGCAAGCACAGCACAACGCTTTTGGATGATAACAGAATCACCATCAAGTGTAGTGTTACGCAGGTTAGGTTAGTGTTAGTCCTGGTGTTAAGTCCACACCAGCCATACTTTCAACCGAGTGACGGGTCAACTCTCCTTCTCTTTGGATGCGAGCAGCTGCATGGTGATTTTTAAGTTTCTCTCTTTCCATGCCAGACATCTCCCCCCTGCGGATGACTGGCAAAGGCAGAAGTCTCTGAATGACGGATATTACTGGGTGTGTTTGTGGTTTTTCCTTGGCACATGTCTAGTCCTCTGGCTTCATTTCACAGTGGCACTCGGGTGTCCCCGCTGTCAACCAAACAGTAACAACAGGACGATGCAGGCCGAATTCACTATTATCAAAGGCACTGTGAAAACAAAACCAACAAAAAGTTAGCAAACTACTCTACCTCTTAAGTATTAGGGCTGGCTATCAAACGTTTGCAGCACTTTTTGAGTACTGGGTGAAATGTATCAAAAACTGTCAAGTACCGAAAGTTTGGTTAAGTTTACAAATTCTATGATTAGATACTTCCTGATTTTAAACAATAATTTAGCTGATTTTATACCGTTTCTATTTATGAAAGTTCTTAAAAACAAAATCAAAACACTGATTCATGTGAGAAGTGTGGTTTATTTTGTTAAATAGAAAAAGGTTTTAAAAGGTCCCATGGCATGAAAATTGCACTTTGAGGTTTTTTAACATTAATATGCGTTCCCCCAGCCTGCCTATGACCCCCCAGTGGCTAGAAATGGTGACAGGTGTAAACCGAGCCCTGGGTATCCTGCTCTGCCTTTGAGAAAATGAAAGCTCAGATGGGCCGATCTGGAATCTTCTCCTTATGAGGTCATAAGGAGCAAGGTTACCTCCCCTTTCTCTGCTTTGCCCGCCCAGAGAATTTGGCCCACCTATGAGAGAGAGACATGATGGCTTTCAAACGAGCAAAAGTGGCAGTTGGTCAAGGCCACACCACCACCCTCCACCTTGCCCCCCCCTCTCTCCTCCTCAATAGCTACAGACACAGAAATGGCACATCCTAAGGAAAGCTCATTGTGGGACTGGCTCTAGTGGCTGTAATTCTGAACCAAATTAGGGGACCACTAAGGTCTATATAAAAGAGACTTCCGATACAGTATTAGGGGACCACTAAGGTCTATATAAAAGAGACTTCCGATACAGTATTAGGGGACCACTGAAGGTCTATATAAAAGCATCCAAAGAGCACCATGTCATGGGACCTTTAAAGAAAACCTTGTTTACCCACTGTGAGGAATCAAAAAAGTATACCGTTATGGTATATGTACAAGGAAATCAGGCATTGATTGAAATCAGGACACCCAGTCCTACCAAATATGACATTCACTCAACATTTACTTGAATCGGTTTTATTTAGTTTTCTTCTAAGGGAAATGGGGAAACTTGTTTTCCAACCTCTCATGACAGTCCGGACCGAGCGAATGAGGGTGAGAATCTGGGCTTTGATTCCTGGATCATCCCCAAAACCTCCAACTCCGTGGTCAACACCCCAGCCGACTGGAGAAAGATGAAGGAGGTGCAAGTAGAAAGGAGGAAAGGGGGCAAAATATAGTAAGGACAAAGCAAACAGGAGGAGGCAGCAATTGGTTAGAGGAGAAAAGAAAGCATGACAGCAAATGTACAGTATGTTATTTTAACAGCCAGTTTTCCCCTTCACATTTTTTACATAAATCATCTTACTCCACACATGGACATTTCTCTTTAATGAACAAACCTTAATGTTCTCCCTGGAAATCTCAACGTGTGTCAGTATAACGTTAGTAAGTTACACAGGCAGCTAATAGTGTACTTTAGTAACGTTACACACCTAACGTTAGCTAGCTTCTTTTAGCATGGTACACACGGTTTATTTCAATTAAATGTATGCTGTACGTTGTCTAAAACATGGCAGAGTACTTACACTTGCTTAGAAACCTTTCTTCATGCAACACAGCGATTGCATTAGTGCATAGAATGGCAGTCTGGATGAGAGAGTACAACGTAAACGCCATGCTGGCAACTTCTTCTTCTTCTTCTTCTTCTTCTTCTTCTTCTTCTTCTTCTTCTTCTTCTTCGTCTTCGTCTTCGTCTTCTTCTTCTTCCAGCAGCACCACTCCCACAAAATGTAGATGCCGTAATCAGGCAGCGGAGGTCGTGCAACAGAAGTAAATTACGTCATTACGTTCATTTCAAAGTGGAGTCGTGGAAGCCACACATCCACGGTGAAAGCGCATGAACTAAACAAGGGAGCTTTTATTTTGATGTATTTATTTAAAGAGTGTATTTTTGCGAGAATCAGGTCATATTTGGACATTATATGTCACATTTTCCATTCTAATTATCTTCCCTAAAAAAGTAAAAACAGGCTATTTTGAAAAATAAGATTATAAAAAAGGAAATAATGAATACATTTTAAATTAAATTAAATTTAAATTCATTAAATGTTTTTTTGTTGTTTTGAACATCAACTAACAAAGCACTAAAAAAAAGATGATCTAAAGTTTTCACAATATTTTCACATTATCTTACACTGTATACTGTCTCTCCTGTCCTGTTCCTTTATTTCGTTTGTATGTACTGTACATGTATGATTTTACCAATCTATGTATCTTATATCATATGCATTTCTTTTCTGAAGTTGGTAAGGGTTCACCTTCTAATCCGACTTATTAGCATGAAGCTAAAAGGATTTCAACTCCATAAACAGCAAATAGGCCTAAACATAAAACCACATTCTGGTTATTGTATAGACTTTTAATTTACACATAAGTAGTAGAGAAACTACAAGAACATATGTAAATACATCTGCATTAACAGTTTATGATGATAACATTGCTCTCAGTAAATGACAACTTTATCCATTCATTCATTTCATTTTATAAACAAGATGAGTGAGTTCTCATTTTTATTCTCTCTGACATACTCTGACTGCACCATCATCATCATCATCATGTTGCTTTCTTTTTCTTTAACATTATAATAAATAATATTTTCACAATCAGGGTCTTAGGCCCTGATACTCAAATAAATAAACAAACAAACACATATAGATAGACTGACTGTGAGGTTCAGTATTCTCACTATGACAGTTTATACAGTCAGGCAAAAATAATTTACAGGTAGATATACAACACTGACAAACTTCAGTCTTTTGCTCCTCGTTGCCTGGACACTCATTTGGTTGGCAAACAAGTAAAAAGAATTGGCCTTTAAATGTCGATTCCCCATCTGATCACACCCCACACATTTAGCCCATGATGGCAATATTACCTTCCCCTCTGACTGGAGGTAAAGCCTGTGGGTTGATGGTTAGAAAATTTGGGCGAAGGGTTAACAATACTTTCAGGGTGCCTTTGAGCGAAGGATTCTCCAGATGTTCGATATAATTAACAGAAGAACACTGCTTCTTAACTATGTGACACAGGATGTTGTTGAGGTAACTCTTCCTGTATGAATAAAAGGTGAACAACGTATAATCAGTGCAGCAACATCTGCATTGAACATAATACTTAATTATTTTTTTATTCACTCAGAAATCACTCCCAAATACTAAAACTATGAGTACAAACTGTTTGCTTAAAGCGTGAACCTTTTTGCGATACCACCCTCTATTAATAATGGTCTCATTGCATCCAAAACACCAATACTACATTCATTTCCCCCCTTTATTTTGTTCTTCATCTGGCATATTCAAGTTCGGGTCATCTAACAGACTAGACATGATGCATCTGACCTCATCAGTGATGATTGACCATGTTGATAATCAGTGGAAATAATGATTTCTTTTGGTCATTAAACACAACTGGACACGATGAGGAGAATCCCTTTAGGATCAAATGTTGCCAATACATAAAGCTTGGAATGTTTGTTTCTCGTTAGGGTCCCCATTTGGTGATACCACGGCAACATCAATAATAACAACAACAGCAACAATCTTAGTGTGAAGTCCATCCTCATCCACAGTCTGGTGTATGTACAGTTGGGCCAGCAGCAGTCAGAGTCGTGGACAATAACAGCCATTCTTACTGTATCTATGACTCTTTCTTCTTGCTCTTCATCTTTAAAGAGCTCATAACATTTCAGAGTTTTTTTGTTTTTTTGTGACAAAGTCTCCAACTGCCTTCCTGGTGGTCTTTAACAGCCCTAAAATTCACGAAAGACGAGAAAGGTTGTGGTTGCTTTGGTCCTGGTTGGGTAAAGCTTTGAGTCTGACTGCCAGTGCAGCAATGAGGAAAGAGCAGGAGTCATTCTGTTTCCCCTGATGTCGTCAGTTTGTGCCCATTTCAGTTCAGACCGTTTGGGAAATAAAGTGAACCCAGGGAAAAGGAGACAGGGATGAAACTTTTATCAGTGTGCCACCCCACAGACAAACTGGTCCAAATGTGTTTTTGTAAGACAGAGTTTAAGTGCAGGGCTATTAACAGAGGTTGTAGTACAGAATCAGAAATAAAACACTGTCCAAGGAAAACATATTTATATACTATAGTGTCATATTTCTTTCTGTTTGTGTCTCTCTCCTCTCTCCTATATTTCTCTGTCGGTTTTCATGTTTGTTTTTTTTCCTTCTTGGTAAATTTACAGAAATCCAGGCAGCTTCTTCCTCTCACGTGGGATTTTCTTGACTCAGCCTGTGAAGACAATAATGAAATAAAATCCCAACATTAGCGTCATGTTTTTCAAAGACACTTATAGTCTGTTAAAATGGGGCCAGAGGCAGGTGTTAAAGGCTCTGACACACCAACCCGACGGCCGACTTTCAGCAGAAAAGTCGGACTGACTGCCTCCCTGAGTTGGTCAAAAAAATGCCTCGGAACACAGCGACGCGACGCCAACTTGATCGTATGTTCTGCGTGTGCGCGAGCCGTAATACGTCTCCATAACAGCAGGCGGCGCTAATCTGTATTGTCGCCCCAAAAAAAGAAAACCGTCAGTTGATTGAACGAACACGTCACATGGGTCTGGCTTCTTCCGAATTTCAAAGCCAGACCTTAATGGCCGCTCGTTCGGAATACGATCTCATATTGTACTAAAATAGTTCACCGAAACGTGTTTCTGAAAACATTTTAAGCGAGAAATAGGCCGTGCAGTTGCTGAATCTGTCTTCATTTCAGATCGACAAAGGTCAGTTTAAAAGATTAGTCCCGCTCGTCCCGCTCGTCATTTCCGGGTTAGCACTCCACCAATCAGATTGGTCATTGAGTCCGACTGCCCACTTTCCGATTCAACAAGTCAAATTAGCCCAAATGAAGGCCGATGGCTCCGGCACGGAACATACCGAACCGACTCGAGTCACTGACCTCGCCAGACTGTCCGACGGACGATAATCGGGTTGGTGTGTCAGCGCCTTAAGGGTTAGTTAGTGTGCCACTGTGAAGTGAAATTGAACATTCTTTACACTGTAGCTATCAGATGGCTGAAGTTTACTGGACCAGGATGGCCTATTGTCAAGCAACTTAAACACTGAAAAGTAATTGAATTTCACTATTTGCCATTAATTTTATTTTATTTATTTTCATTTGCATGATTACAGCCTGGTCTGGCTGCAAACTCTCAAATCCAGGCTAAATGTGGTTTAGCTTCCAATAAACTATTAGAACCATTTCAAAGGCAATTCAACTTTGCTGAACCTAATCGTGCTGCTTTGTGTTGTAAATAATTAAATGGTTATATCCTCATCTGACATCTACCATGTTGATATTGTTCTATTAATATGCTGCATTATCAAATAATTGAAAAAAAAAAAAGTCACCTTATGTTTACTTGTTGAGATGGGAGCTGATCTTTTCTTTTCTGAGGATGTTTGCGTAGGGAATCTGAAAGAAACAACAGACAAATGAGATTCCATGAGAAATGGCTTTTCAGTTTTAAAATAAGGCATTATGTGAGGGCTAATAACAATATTTTGTTAAAAAAACACACACACACATTTGCCTATTTGTGAAAAGAAACAAGTTACTGTAAATCATATTAATATTCCATTACACTTAAAAGGGTAAATCCTAAATTCTGGGCAAGAGGTGTACAATTTGGGTGTGATATTCAAATTCAGTCAAAATTCTAAAATATAATGCAGCGACATAAATCTAAAATTTAGTTGACATATGAATGTCTGGGTGAAATTAATGTGTCATTATTCTCAGACAGATCCATCTGCTGGTTCTAGACACATTAGTCAATTTTGAATGTTTTTTTTTTGTTGTTGCATTTTTACGCTTCTAAATGAGCTTGTGTGCCTGTTTAGACGTCTGCTTACGTGGTTACATGAATGCAGCGTGCTCTTTTGTGTGTTTCGGTGGACGTGTGGGGTTTGCGATCATGTGCACACGAGCGTGTACGGTTGTTGCATGTGTCAGAAAGCAAAGACAAACACGTCTGTCAGCCTGTCTGCCAGCTGCTCCGGTGATTGATGTGGACGGAAACACTCAGACGGCTGCAGAGGAACTTCTCACCCATGAAAGACAAACTAGATGATTGCCTCTGTCGTTTGATGGACAAATAAGCAATAGGAGAAGTGTCTGGTTGAGTCCTGGTGGCTTTATTTATTCTTTGATTCATTTCTGTTTTAGTTTAAGACATGGGTTAGGATTTCATATGTATATCTACAGTCTACCGTAGTTGAAGTGTTAATTGGGCTGTTATCGTCACATCTCCTAATGCTTTTTTGATTTTGTCTTTTCCTGCTCAAACTGTGTAACTATATTTTCCTGTGCTTCATAATTAGTCTTAATTATATTCCTTCTGAAAATCATTATGAAGATTGGTTTTCAAAGCGAACAGTGAGGCCTTTTTTTAAATTCACGTATCTATAAAAGGGTGTTTTATTTGCCGTAGCAATGATATTTATTTTCCATCAGTGTTCAGCACTGATTGTATCATTGGTAATCTTACCATCTGTAATTGCTGGACCATCTCTTCTCTGTAGGCGAGCTCTCGTTTCATCTGGTCTTGGAAATTATCTGAAATTAGCGCAAGAATCTATGATTAGACTGAGCAGTACTATCATTTGAGTAACTGATCAAGAACAGTTTTAATAATACAGCTGATGAAGGAGTCAAACAGGGGGAAGAGAAAAGTAAGAGGGCGGAGACAAAATGGTAAAGAACTTCAGAAAGACAAGAGAAGGAGAAGTTGCCCTTCAGAGTATGAAAAAGAAAAGTGAGTTGAGTGAAAAGAAATGACTTACGGAAGACAGGAAATGGTGAGGTGCCCTTCAGAGCGTGAAACTCTTGCTCCAGTCTCCTCCTGAAGTCAATCTGCTCCAGCAGAACCTTCTGGAGCTCCTCTGCAGGAGCAGAAATCGTTTAGAAGAAATAATTTCAGTAAAATAGATCCTCTCTATATATATTTATATGGTCAATCCAGCGACCAGAAGAGTGGGGATGTTTACCTACATATCAATTCAATTTAATTCAATTCAATTCAATTTATAGAGTCAAATCATAACAGGAGTTATCACAGGACACTTTAGAGATAGAGTAGGTCTAGATCACACTGTATAATTTACAAAGACCCAACAATTTCCCCCAAGAGCAACAAGCTGTGTTCCTCAAATTAACAATCTTTACCTTTCTCCATGTTCTCAACGTCCTTCTTTAGCGGCACCGGAGAGGCAGCACCTTGGCTTCGATCACCTGAAAACACAAGAAGACTTAATTTCTTTTCCACATATGCCATATTCATTTTCAGACACAGTTACAGTATATAAGTTGCATTTGGCCCAGAGAGTTCCACTCCTATTCTACCACAACATCAGATCATATCTGAGTCACATATTCATAATCGTCTTTCTTTTTGCAGTGTAAACCATTCTGCATTGCCTCATCCTCTCCCCACCAGTCTTCAGTGTAGCACTGTAATTCACTCGCTGGCCTCTAGATGTCAGTGTAAGATAGTGGTAACAATTTGGACGGCACTGTAGATGGAGACCTTTCCTGCACTCCCTCTCCCTGATGTGTTCAATCTCTTCTTGCTGTCAGATCATATTGCTTTCTCTTAAGACAACAAAAGAACACTGCTTGCGTTCAGAAATGAAATCGATTTTGTAGCTCTTAAAACTGAAGTGTAGGTGCTGTGCTTCCAAACTGTTATTTTTTGGCAGGGGAATTGTTTTGACCAATACCAGTGGTTATGAAAACTACATGAGGATAGAGTAACCGTAAAATAATGTAAAACAGTATATTTATAGTTATGCAGCATTTTGTTATGATGTATATTTTGTACTCTTTGTTACTGCTGGAAGCAACCTACTTGTTGCTTTAAAACATCTCCATCCTCCATTTGCCTTTTTTTTAAACAAACATCTTCATCACATGCTGTTTTCCAATGTACCAGTTTGAAAGTTTCTATATTGTTCTGCGTGTATGTTTGCATCTGAATAGTGACAATGAGGCATTGTGCACCTTAAATGAAGCGATCCAGCAAACTCGATATGTATATTCCCCTCCAGTCATTTCATATCCTGGCTCCTTAAGACTCCACATGCTTCTCTCTCTCATTTAGAGCAGAGAGAGCTCTCCTCTTCTCTCTCTCCTCTCTCTCCTTTCCTCTCCTCTCTCTGTCTCATTTGACAAGCAAATTTGCAGACAGAGCCCGAGGATAACAACCTCGTTTGACAGTCAATTAACCGTGAATAGTCAAAGCCAAGGCGGTTTGCATTACATAAATGGAAAATTAGATTATTTTTTCTCCCTAGAAACAGAGGGAGAGTTTAAAGACAGTGGAGGGGGGGGGGGACGACTCGAAGGAATCAGGCCTTCTAATCACGTAGAGCTTCCCACCGCCCAGGGAGACATTTGGCAATCAGGGGAAAGGTGGTCTCATTTAATTTGTTTCGTGTAATTTTTCGAAATACATTATACATTATGTGCAGAGATCATTACGGTGTATGTGTGTGTGTGTAGGGTTCGAGGGAGTGGGGGGGGTTGGGTGTGGGGGGGGGGCGGGGGAGGTAGATATAAATGTTGGCACAGATGTCATAAAGCACTTTTAATGTCTTCCTGACAGATATAAAAAGGCAATAAGCTGTGATCTTTTTCAAACGGGAAAGGTTTTTTTTGCGCTGAAAAGGGAAAAAAGGGAAAAAAGGCAATTATGTCGGCGGCAATATGGGTCTAGGATGGAGATTGCCAGCGCGGCTGCTTATCTCTGAGCTTATGTTTTCTTGTTGAACTATAACGGCCCCCCTAAGAGCAACAGCCCTGGCGACAATGCCGCTAAAGAGAGCAGCCGTGGCAGAGCGGCGGCAGAAGCAGTTTTCCACTGCTGTTTCATCTCTGTGTATTTATATGAATCCCTAGCTCATGTCTGAGAGGAGGAGGAGATTGAGGTGGATGAAACTGAAGACCGAATAGCTTTCTCTCACTGCTTTACTATTCAGTATTCTGAGACTCATTTGTGTAATAAGTAGAAATTTGAACTTATGTACATGAAGTCATATGTTTTCAGCATTGTTTGATGTATGGACATTTTTACACGGTGCATACTCATCCACATGGTGTGTGCTGAATTAAAACAGGACTTTAGCTTTTGATGCCGTTATATAATACAAATCGATCTATCTAAAACAATCAAATTTTTTTTTTCTGCTTTGTAGATAAGTTATTCGAGATTGTAATTCTAATTTGCTAACTGTACAGTCTCAAGCTGCCCTTGCAAATATTCATTTATTTTTTATTTTCTGAGGTAAATGTTTGATCATGATTCAATCTGAGGCTTCATAAAGACCTCAGAGTTGCTCTGCAATGTGAGATTCAAATTACACTAGAGTAAAGCCAAATGCAGAATTTAAATTAACCTTGCCATCCTAATAATTAGACTTTTAGGAGTACCTAACATGTCAATACTTCTGTATTTTCTTCTTTGATTGAAGTTTTTTTTTACCATATCCAACTGCTCTGCAAAAACAAAAAACACACAAGTATTCCTACCTGAGCTTTCCCTCCAGTAGTCGGGTGCTGACGTTTCACTGTCTGGTACGAAGAAACTATTCTGCTCTTTGTTTTCATCTGAGAGAAAATGAGACAGGAAGAGAGTTTCAGTAAGGCCCATTGGTTGAGCTGGTTATCCGGACACATGGAGATAACTAAGTGTGCGCATGGTGTGTGTCCTTTGTGTGTATGTGGGCCATGAGAGCACACCACCACAAAACACACACAAGACATTTTCTTCAGCGAAAGGGTCAGAGTGGGAGATGAGAGGAGCAAATGAAACGTCACAGGAATATGAGCCTCGCAGGGACACAGAGGCACTATAAAACCACTCACTCAGACACTAAATGAAACAAAGATGCTATAATACAACTGACTCAGACGTCTGATGAAACAGATAGTGTGTAACAGTTTGCTGAAATAGATTGTGTAATGCTATTTGATGAAACAGTGTAAAAACCTGTTCAAACGTTTGATGAAACCAACGCATTGTAAAACAACTTAAGGGTGAAAGATGTAGTGTCAAGCAACCCATGCGAACAGCCGCGCGAGCAAAGTGTTTTTTGTAGATTATATATGAAAGAGAAACTGCATTTTGGTTTTGCAAATGCTTAATAGTGTATGATGTCTTTGAACTTTTAAGACAGCAGTATTTTACAGTAAAAAAATAAAAAAGAATGGCACACAACTGATATTTTCATTATACTTGTGAGCAGCATTATCATGTAAAACTATGCTTCCAAGAAAAATTTTTGATCTTGTGTTTATTGTGTATTCTACCATTATATACTTTTTTTACCCGTGTATCAGAACATATGAACAGAAAAGGTTTAAAAACAGATTGAAGAAAAACAAGATTTAAATATCTGTGCTCACCAGAAATGCTGGAGTTGTCTTTGGTTGCGTACACAGGTAGTCCTTCATCTCTATTTTTGTGAACCTGAAAAAAATATATGCACTGTTAGAATTTCATATACTTGTTATGCATTGTATAGTTAAATTACAACAGAGCAGAACATAAGTCTTATAAAGGCAGAGTAAAAGCTTTCTAATTTTGATTCTTTGATGTGATGTTATTGTTTATATAAATCAATATTGATTTTGTTTGTGTAAAATCTAAGTCATTACTGGGCAAATCTCCCTGGTTGGCGCTCTGCTTTTTATCAGCCAATGGTAACATTCATCTGTAATGATCCAATTTAGTGTACATGGTTAAAGACTTTCTTTCCTCTCCATCTCTAATATCAGTCAGATGTATTTGCAGCATGTTACTCAATGGATGATTCAACTCTGCTCTGGTTTAAAATGCTCCTCCTCCTCCTCCTCTCTTTCTCTCAGAGGCCTGGTTAATGTGGGAGTCGACAGGTTAAAGATTAGAGTTGCCCTAACAGGCTGGGGTGACAGAGGGAGAACAAACACACCGTGGCCATTAAACAATCCACACCTGGGCCTATTAGCCAGGATCAGAGTGGGGTGACTGTTTCAATTTCTACAGGGAGAAACCAGCCTATCAATCTGCTTATGCAGATCGTATCACTGCCTGACTGCAGCACCATTTAAATAATAATTAGCTAAAGTGGCCTGGGGGGATATTTACGTTTTTGTAAGCTGGGTCATCTCGGTGAGGCGGGGTGGAGCTGGAGAGAGGCAGGCTGGCAGTAGGGGAGGCAGGCAGGCTGGGGGACTCCCGCTGGATGGGGTCCGAGGAGGAGGGAGGGGAGGTGCTGGTATACACAGCGCCACTCCCTCTCTCCTTCCCCCTCTCCTCTCCATGACCGTCGCTCAACGCAGGGAGAAACAGGTTGCTTTGAGTCTGTGGCGGCCTGTTTGTGAAGCTCCCCTCCTCCTCCTCCTCCTCCTGCTTCGACGACTCCACATCCACCTCCCCCTCCTCCTCACTCTCCACTCCCTCCACCTCTCCATCGCCTCCACTTTCACTCCCGTAACTACAGCTGCTGCTGGGCGACAGCCGCTGTTGGCGGTCTGACCGGGCGACCACGACCCCAAAGTCCTCGTCTGTTGCCCCAGCGACTGCTCCGCCGTTGCTGTGGAGCTTGGCCATGCTCTCGGCATCCTTGATCACAGGTCGGAAGGCTGAGCCGTAGCTCGGCTTCCTGGCTTGGAAGGTTGGGGTGTCCAGGAGTTTGAGCCAGCCCTCTGATGTCACAGGGCGAAGGTCAGGTGTTACTGTGGTGCATTCTGGGTCAAACAGCCCAGATGATCTGGGTGTGGTTGTCGTGCTGCCGGGGGCCATGGTCGCGCTGACGCTACTTTCGTTGCCGGTTACAGCTACAGGCTCGCTGGGTTCTGAGAGATCCAAAAAGGCCTGCCTGAGAGAAGGGTTGTCTGCCAAAGAGGAGAGGGCGCTGGGCTGAGGCTGGAGGTAGGTGGGGACAGGGATTCCTCCTGCCGCTCTTGGTGGCCAAAACATGCAGAAAGGAGGATAAAAAGTGTCTTTGCGGCCAGGCCATAAAAGACCTGACAACCCTGCTCCTTTCTGCCCACCGGAAACATCACTGTCATCTTTTTTCTGCTGGCAGAGGCCGAATGCTGGGAAGGGGTAAGGCGAGGGAAAGAGCGACGTGGGAGGGAACTTCTGCAGCATGCCAAAGCCTTTGCTTGGGACAGGGATGACAGGGTAGCTACGTGGTGTCTTACGGGGAGACAGACTGCCTCCATCCAGATCATCCTCATCTTCAAAGCGGGCTCTTTTCTGAGCACCCAAGTCACCCATCATGTGAGACACCGAACCTGGGAGAGTCTTCATAGAACCGATGGAGGAACAATGGGCTGAGGAGGGCAGCGCTCTCTTCCGGCTACCTCCATTGAACATAGCTTTGACGTCTTCCCATGCGAAGACCATCTCATCAGCTGGGTGTTTGTCAGAGAGTTTGAGGTGCCGTCGCCAGGAGTTAAAGTTGGCGGCGTCGGGCTGGGTGTACTTGGCGTCTGGTGTGCGGTGGGAATGGAAAATGAACTTATTTGGGGAGAAGTACATGTTGCACAAGGAGCACTTGATGCATTTGGCCCTGGAGCTGTTGTAGCGTGCCGGGATGAAGTTACCACGGCAACCCCAGGCGCACTCGTGTGTCACATCAAAGGCAAAGTTATCTGGCAGTTTCGGCGGTGCGTTCTCTCCCAGGAAGGACTTGCAGAGGCGCTCAGCTTCGCGCTTGGTGATCATGCCACAACGGCGTGACGAGATGGGCATGGCACCGGCCCGGCGAAGAATCTCCAACTGAACCGGAGTGCACTGGACACAGGTGATGCCCAGCGCCACGCGGCGATTATGAATCTCATTATAACTGTAGTTCTTGAGGAGCGTGTTAGAAATCTGTGCCAGGCAAAGTCTCTCATTGTGATCAATGACCAGCGATACAATGGGAACGCCGTATAGGATGACCTGGCCGACCTGGTTTGGCTTCATGGGTGAAGAGGAAGAGGACGGAGAGGGGGAGGATAAGGAAGAGGATGAGGAGTGGAGATGGGCGGGTCTGGGTGGTGTCAGGGGTTCCTGCTGGTAGGGGCCTGTTGAGCTCGTCATTATGATATCATTAGGGCTCGAAAGATGGGTCTTGTCCATACTTGGAGGAAAACTGTTGGTAGAAAGACCTGCATGAAAATAAAGGAAGAAATAAAGATCCATGAGTTGATTTATTTTACCATAAAAAAATTCCTCTTGTTTACACACGTCCTGTCTTCCTGTAATACACAAAATATGAAATAGCTAGTTAATTACTTATGATATACATGTAGGTGTGCCCAGAAATACTTTGATGTGTGGAATTTGTAAAAAAAAAAAGAAAAAAAAAAGGTTCATATTGACAAATTTAATAGTTTTTTAAATGTAATGCATTTAAATTAAATGTATATCTGTTACACAATTTTATAGACAAAAAACAAACTGTTTTTATCTTTTCTTTCTTTAGGAACAGGCTAATTTCTTTAAATATCCTACTTCAACATCACTTCAAAAATAATAAAGAAAATTGATTTGTCATCTACAACTATTCTTATAAAATTATTGAGTGCATAGATAAATTATAAGTGAATTGGGATACTGAATTAACATTTCTCTGTGATACTAAGTGAAGTTTTTCGTTGACAGCAAATACAAATGCAACAGTTATTTTTCATGTAGTACCTCTGCATTTATAAAAAAAAAAAAAACTTTATTTATTAAATGTTTTTGTCCACAAAGTATAGCCTCTGTAGCATTTTACAGCTCTCCATTTATAGTTTTAAAGTGAGTGTGTCTGCCTGCGTCTGTTTTCAACAGAAGTTGGCCAGTGAACAAACTATGAAAGAGGATAACACACTCTTCTAACGTTTACAATGAAAGTACAATATTATCCATGTTCCCACACAAACACATTGGCACAAATTAATGTTTAAATGTTGGGTTTTGACATGAATATCAAACATACATATCCTTTATATACAGACAATGGTGTAACCTAAATAGTTCATCTCAGTGTTAGATAAAAAGAAACACACATGCACACACAACATAGAGACGGAATTTTAAGGCATGTTTACGTGGAATTTTTTTCAGACTACAATCCGACTACAGTATTGTTAAACTATTATGTCGACCTCATTTTCCTATATCAAAGTTGGCTGTGGCCCTTTGATCTGGTGTCACATTCAGCTGCACACTGTTTAATCCAAATATTCCTTCACCTTTAAAAGTCTTCCTGTTTATTTAGATATATTTGAAATAGCAGGGAATTTACTGTGAAGAGAAGGCTGGAAATCCTCATGTGCTGGGTGACATAAACATTTATCATGCTATTATTTGAACAAATTAGAGCCTACTGTAATGTTTGAAATGTAGGAATACAAAGCACAATTTTTAACTTCATATAAAAAAATCTGCTTAGCATTGGAAATAGGCTTTAGTATTCAATGTCAGTTGACAACTTCTTGAATAAAATTTTTTTTAAATTCTTATCTTACAGCACACAATTTATTTTGTGTATCACATTTATGATATGATTTAAGAACAAAAAACACAAACAACTACAGAAAAAAAACTGAAATTGCTTTTTTTCAATAATTTCAGAAAATTCTTGTTTTAACAAATACATTGCTAATACATTTATGACCAATTATTTGCACATTGCATTCAAGAAAAAATTCTATAATAGCATTTCTATAATAGCAAAATATAATACAGAATAAACACTTTTCTTTCTGTACAGAATACAGAAAAAAAGTGTTTGGGCTATATTAAACAGGTGTCGTTTTGAATGGGAACAATTTATTACAGCGCAATATGAACTAATATGGTGGAATTATGTGGGCCGAACAACAAACTGTTGTCGCACGAACCAATAAAGCAATTAAACAATTAACACGAACTCAAGAGTTCAGAGTTTGGGCGTCAAATTACACAATATAGGCTATGGAAATATTTAAATTTGCATAATGTCAGTTATGCCCAAATTTGATTTCTAGTAATGTAGGCTACCGTTAGGCCTTTATTATAGTAGAACGCTAGTTAGTCATCATGTCTATCCGTGGAACAATATTAAAGGCAGAGGTTTGTTTATTTAGTGACAGAAATGCGATGATAAAAATAAAAAAACATTATTAATAATAATAATAATAGAATAAGGTCACTGGCCCACAGTCATTTTAAACTATGGTTAATGCAACGGAATGTGAAAAATCCACACACACGTCTACTCAAACATTTTCTTCTTTTAATCATTTTTGAAGCTCTTTTTTTTCACACAGTTTCGGTACATTTCTTACCAACATTTTAGCCAACTTTACAGGAGAAGCAGAGCAGTCCTTACCTCTGACTCCCAAGAATACTCCCAAAACGGTCACTGAGTCCAAAAATATCCCCGTCACGAGACAAATCGATGTATCCTACACAGCTTTAAAAAACTCATTTTTAGCAAGGAAACGGACAGATTTTACTGAGTTATGTCCGGGAAACACACGGAATCGGTACCCGCCTTCGTCTCAACTGTCGAGTGAGCTGCTCGTGAGATGTGAGTAAACTGCGACGCTCGCGCCGGCTTTATTCGCTTTTCACCACGCGCAGTCCTAATCCCTCTTTTTTTTTTTTTTTTTTTTTTTTTTTTTTTTTTTTTTTTTCTCTCTCTCTCTCTCTCTCTCTCTCTCTCTCGCTCTCTCTCTCTCTCTCTGGACAACGCACCTGCCTCTGTTTGATTGGCGTGTAGCGCGAGCTCAGCCCACCATCCAGGACACACACACACACACACACACACAAACACTTTCACACACACCCACACACTTTATTCCTCCTCTCCTTCACGCGCTGTGCTGCAGCCAAAACGACGTCTTGCTAACTGCCACTCAAACGCTGGAAAAGTCAAACTAACAGAACGTACGGCGAGACGCACGAGCCTGAACTATACGCATACACTTTCGCGCGTGTGGGAAATGAGCCCCCGTGAAGTCTCAGAGGATGAAAGAAATAGCCTAGTCCGCTTCACTATAACGACAACACAGCAGACCAACACAACATTTAAGATTAGCATAAGTGTAGCCACTGTACTCACTGTATTAGTGACTTAATGAATATTAATTTTAAATTCACTGCGCACAGCTCTACAACCAGTCATAACTACAGTACAAGCTGTCGCCATCAGATGGGTGTCTGCTGGTCCACTGCACATGCTTGGAGGGGGTTCGTTGACATTCAATAGTTTGGGAAAACCCTAGAATAAACAAGCAAGGAGTGTGACTTTTGATACACAACCCCTGGGATGCAAATTAATTACCAACAAACTGCTGGCAAGCAGACCCAACCAGCAGAAGAGCTTGGCATCGGAGATGTGGCTTTTAAACACAGACACAGTGTGGAGTACAACATTAGCCTGATCATGGGGCCGAAGAAAGAGAAAATAAAGGCTGAGGCAGCAGACAGAGAGGCAGCCAGTCAGAGGATCCGAATATTGTCTGTCAGTGTACAGCGGATTCTCACATTCAACGCTGAGAAGGCTTTTTGAAATAAGACTCTGTATTCCTGGGCAGGTTGATCCCACAGGAGATGGAAGGCAGCAGGAAGCATGTAGCCTATATTATCTGTTGTAATTTAGGGTCAGAGGAGCTCCCAGTTAGCGATTAGTGCTATAAAAGGCAGTGACAATTCACCTGAAGAGGGCCCTCACAAATTGCAGTGTAAGATTATTTGATTTAACAAAATGGGGGGTCCGGCTCTATACTCCCTCAGAGGGCCCGAGGAATTACCTAACTACACCCCTGCTCCAAGCTCTTAAACCAGGCATGTTGCTCCTGCTGCTCAATTACTTCTTCCACTAAAAATATGCAGGCAAATTACAGATATGAAGGCGTAGACCTAAATATGAAGTCTATAACCCAGATATGAGCTGCAAATGTCTGAAGGATGCGAGACAGGACCTCATTTAACTCTGCATGGGGATGCAGGGAAGTGTTGTCCCAAATACTGATTGTCCTCGTTAATTAAAACAGCTTAATGAAGTTGTTTTTAGGACAAATTCTTCTGTGGCCCATGTTTAATGTCTGGGATGTAAAAAAGACTGAAACAAAAACGCTTGACGCCTCCAATTGCTGATCAAAATAGAACACCAGTTTCATAAACGCATGCATGTCACACATTACACAGGTGTGGGCTATTTGTGCTCTTGTGTTTGCATGATGCATTTGTTGTTATTGAGGAATATATAGGCTTTGTCTGTATGCATTCAGATTAAAGGTGAAACAGACAATTGCCATGGGGCAGAAAACAAGCAGGGATGCAACATAGCAGCTGGTACGGCTAATGTTAAGTGTATTTCAGATATCACTTCATAAAAATGTAAGGATTTCTTCACAGAGCTGCAGTCAAAGCTGCATCGTTACCATACTTTGCCAAGTTTTCATTTTCTTTCACACTTTTGCGGGTAATTTGCTTACACTTTCATTTAAGATTGTCAGAACCACATTTTCTAAATGTTTTCTAAATTATTTATAAAAAAAGCTAGCCTAAAGTCACAAAAACAGTGAGACCTAAGAAAAAAGAAGGCTATTTGATCCAACTTGTTTTGTCTAATGGTTTTAAAAATTCTAAAAAGTCTAATTAATTCTCAATCTGGTTAAAAGGCTGTTGGATGTTGAGACTGGCTGTAATGTATGCTCGCCCAATCTTTTCTCAATAGCATCTTGATAAACATGACAGGGTCACTCTTTAGGCTCAGTCTTAAATCCGTGCGTGTGTGCGTGTGTGTGTGTGCGCGCGCGCGTATAAGCGGCACAGCAGAGCGCATGAGCCCCATCTGCTCCTTTTCAAACCAATTTAGGTTGTCACCGCGCGTGCTTTTGTCTCGCGGACGGACGCCACGGGACCAAGCTGCGACGGGACAAGAAGGGGGCCGCGAGCCAAGCACGGGCCGCAGCGATTGGATCGGGTGACGTCACAATAGAGAGATGAGAGGGCATCATAGGGTATAAAAGGCAGGTAGAGTATTTTAAAAGCTAATCATTTTCTGAACGAAAAATCCCTGTCGGCAAATATTTATATAATGTTGGCCTAATATCTTATACAAACTTTAGTGTTGAGTTTATAGCCTATATGAATTTCTTAGTGTTTATATTTTCAATGTTGTCAGTAAAGGTTAACTTAAGGGTTAGTCAAGTTCGACCTTTAGCCGATTTAAAAAAAAAAGAAGTATTTAAGCATATTTGGAAATTTGCTGCAGAGCTATGCTGTAGGCTATATGTGTAAAATATTGTTGGTGTATCTTTTTTATTTATTTGTTTGCAGGGAAACGTTGATAGGCTACTCTGTATCAGCAATGTTCCATTGTAATAATAAAAAGCTAATGAACTAGGTGCATGGCTACACTGACACCTCTTATGAAATGTAATTCCCCGTGTCTTTAAACGACAATAATGAAACATTCTTTTGGAAAGAGCGTAATGATGCACAACGTTCTCTCTGCCTGAGAACGATGTCTCTGACATGTTATCAAAAGCGGAGCATGTCTAAACCATGTGAAGCAGGAGGAAAAGGCTTATTGGAATACAATAGCGCTATTAGCCCCTTTGGAATACATTTCACTATATTTTTCTTTTCATAATGCATTAGCCCGTCGCCCTACTGAGAAATTAATCATGCGTTTAAAAAAAGAATTGCTTGTGTGACCTCGAAGGGTCAAAGCAGGGAGAAAGAGAGAGAGAGAGAGAGAGAGAGAGAGAGAGAGAGAGAGAGAGAGAGAGAGAGAGAGAGAGAGAGAGAGAGAGAGCTCCAAACATAATAAATTAAGAGCTACAACACTAAGTGAGCTTGAGACATTTAACATCAAATCTGTCAATAAATGAAACCTGCCCCGGGTGAGTGATTACCATATTGAAATGCATCACCACCTTTTCTCAAAACGCACTGGAGCCAGCCTGAATCACCAAAAGCACCGGTTTCATTTCTTATCAAAAATTTCCAAAATATAATTTGATTTAACTGTTTAATCATGTGATTGCTTTGTTAAAACAAAAAGTATATTTTACTAGGCTACTACTACTACTGTCTTTACGGCCTCACTCCAAATTGTTCAGATTGTTTTTTTACATTTAAAAGTGAGACAATAATAATAATAAAAAAAAAAAATCACAAATCGGTATTTAACCATGTGCCAACATATTCCAGCCAATCCTGTTACAAGCCCACAAGTGCTTGTATTAATTTATTGTGGATTTAAAGGCAGATGTAGGCTACAATATGGTGCACAGTCGCCCTGCATGCCCCACTTTTAATCCTTACTTAATGCCGCACATCTTTTACTGAATGGGAGTCTTTTCTGTTTTCTGTCTGTTCATCTGCAGCGAAGATTTACTGTGCATTACAATTAACACGCATCATATATTAATTGGGCAAAAATAATACTGACGATTATTGACGTTGTTTTTTTTTTAAGTCCGCCCATTCCCCTTGAGGTAAAAAAAAAGGATTGTGGATTTGAACAGGGAAGTGGTTTGTGGGCGCGTGCGTGTGCGCGTTCCGCTGTGCCATCATGCAAGCATCACTCTCCCCCGTTATGTTACATGTGTTTTATTGCAGTAGGTTATACACAAATTATACACAAATTATACACAAATAGACGTCTCGTTTTTGTTCTATTCACACTATTACTCTTTATTAAATGTACACATGTAGGAATATAACAGATTATTATGAGGCTACATTGACAAACTATAGCCTATTTAAGCCAATGGGCCGCTCTATAAAATCAAGACGTCTACAACCGTTTCCCCCACCCTGCATTATAACATTTTGCTAAATTTTCGTTGTATTTCTAATATATATATTTTTTTAATGTCACTAGCATATATCCATACCACAAGTAACATGTAAGCCTTCCGGTCTAATTAAGCTTTTATTTGTCATGTTTCTATTTTTACAGTGTTCCCATGCCAAGAGAGAGGCAGCCCTGTGAACGATGCTTAGTTTGTTAGATGTGAGCTCGCCTGAGGCGGTTGTACCAATTAGCACGGCAGACCAACCACTAAAGATTCCCATATTTCATAGAAGATCTGGAACATTAGCCAGAGTGAATTATTGAAAAAAAAAAAAAAAAATATATATATATATATATATATATATATATATATATATATATATATATATATATATATATATATATATGTTTTTACAAAAACAAACACGCGATGCAATGCTTAGAGAGCTTACAGTGTCTTTGTCAACCATGAATGGATTAAAGGCCTTAACTTGTTGTAATTGAATGCATAGGCCCCATAGGAGTTCATTCATTTGTTTTTATTGCTTTTTTTATTCAAGAGAAAATAATATTTCCCCCCCCCCTCAAGTTGATGCATAATAATTAATTTGACCATAATGTGATGAATGTAACTGGGAGGCCAAATATTTAAGCACCTTTTGTTTTTTTAATCCCTCTAATGACTTCAGAATCAAGACAGTAGATCAGATTTCTGTTTGGTGTGAGCTGTTAATGCAGGGGTGTGAGTGTTGCTGTTTCCTATCCAACTATAAAAAAAATAATGGTGAATAGGTGTTGCATAATGACGCCATACAAGACAAAATAAGTAAAAACTTGCTGTGAGAACCAGAGAAACAAAACCTAAAATTGTAAAACTGAAGATGTTTATCAGCTTAGAAAGACACAAAATCACCACAGTAACATCAAAGAAATATAATCGATAACAGAGAAGTTAACTGTAAGTCCCTATAGGAATATTACAGAAATCCTCTCATTGGCCAGACGTGTACAGACTGATTGCAAGTTATTGTGAGAGTATGTTAACAATTCAACAACCAAATCTGTAACTCCAGAGATGCCTGTCTGCAACAAAATATCCTTTTGAAAAAAACATCTTCCTCAATTTAATTAAACTAACTCCACTTTAATACAGACAAATCTTCCTCTGAGACAGCAACTGGTAATCTATGTCTCTGCACACAGTGTAAGCAGAGCAGACCAGTAAAATACAGTACATTGTGTTGAAACATACTCCAAATAAACCATATTATCTTTGTTCATATGCAGACATGTAAATCCTCATGTTGATTCATATTTTGGTCATAATATTTGAGTATTCAGCATTTCACCCTAAGACACGCAGATGCAATCAGAGGGGTCAAAGGTCAAAAACAACCAGTATAACCATATAATACAGTACAGCTTTAGGAAGTTATAGTGCGAATATCGTACATTTAGTGAGTTTATGGGGACCTTGTTGCACTCTGTGGTAGTTTTATCTCCTACGATTCCTTTGATATTCCTATAATACACAATCAATATTGTGTTTTTACACTATTGTTTTAATATCCCATGGTATCACTTTATGTTTCCCATAATCACTTTTGATTTTGCTGTGACATTTGGACCCTTTACCCGTTCACCATGGGATCACTGTGGTTGCATTTCATGGGTGATTTTGTACAGGACTGAGTACATTCAGAGCTGCTGGGAGATGCAACTTTACTTACTGAACGATCCGCTTTCGTAATTAAAGGCTTGCTTGACTTTTAATGACCCCTGAACACAAGCAAACTTGTGGAAGTTATTCTAAGTGGAATGAGGAATGAGACGTTAACAGTGAACACTGAGCTGAAGCCAATTAGCTCCAGTGCAGACAGACTGCTGGGCGCTACAGTGCACTTTTAAGGCAAGCAGAGTGCCTACAAGGTCAGAGGGGGCTGGGTTACAGGCTGTGTGTGTGTGTGTGTGTGTGTGTGTGCGTGTGCGTGTGTGTGTGTGTGTGTGAGGATAGCACACGACATGCATAAAGTTATTTGGAGTATGCAAACATTCAACATAATTGCTTTAATTCTTAAAGCATGTCCTACAAAAGTGAGTAGAAGTGAAGAATGTGTTTTTTTATTTGTTTTTCTTTTATAGCTACTGCATTTATTTGCTTCATTTTAGTGTGTGTGTGTATATTGGCATGATGTGATGTTTATCCAATTTTGCTAAATGTGTTAAAGATATTTGTCTTATATACCGGGACCAGCAAGCTGATCCACACACGAGTTTCCCAATTTCCACCACAGATAAACAATTTAACTACAAAAGCATTACCGATACCAGCTTTTAAAAGTTGATTGACATGGCAACCCCGTTCCAGTGAGTAATTGTTTGGCTTTATTTCGTGGTCAAAGATTCATTACCATCTCTAATGGATTGGAGAGGCAAGAGCATTCTCGACACTTTCTTGTTTCTATGTTCAAGTGCTTGTGGGAAAGCTCTGCCTTCAATCCTAGCCGGGAAATCTATTAAAACCCTTAAAAACGTTTCCACTACATCGACTGCTCTATGAGTGTGTATGTGACACACACTTGGAAAAAGTTACTGTACACCCGTCTCATTCATACAATACTGTTTCTCGTGTCAACCCTTGTACGCCTAATTATGCTTAACAGAATTATAAAACACTATTTCTTTTATCAGGTTTGGTAAAGGGAGGAAAAGAGACAGAGATCATAGGCAAGCAACAACACTGTATAAGACTATTATCTCTCGTCCAAGAAAATCATTCCGTTCTCCGCGGGGTGTCAAAGCGACACATCTCGGCGGGGAGAAGACTAACGGAGATGATCTCACAGTATCGCGGCTTAATTTTCTTTACTGGGGAATATTCGGCAGTAATGTAACTTAAATAGGCCATTGTGGAGCAAACTGCATCGTTTTATATGGGACATAAAATCATGGAAACTCACCAAAAAGGAAGATTGGCACTTAGGCCTGCACAATGCGTTAAAATGGATTCTGAATGAATTACCACAAATGTCGTCCCATAAGGCCTGTACTCAGTATTTTCTCACTTTGTGTGTGTGTGTGTGTGCGTGTGTTTGTGTGGAAGCTTGTTTTGCAACAAAAACTTCAGTTACTCAGTGTTATTAACTTTGTACACATATGTAAGGAGATTCCTAAATGATATTAGCACATTTAAAAAGAAAAGGCATGATTAATGGCATGAAAGCAATTATGTGTTTCCTTGTGTTTGCACATTTACATTTTATTGGAGTTCATGTGCAGCAACCGAAAGATAGGGGGTTGAGTGTGGTGCTCAAGGGTACATCAGCAGCACACGTTCTGGCTGCTGCTGGGATTGAACTCACAACCTGTTGGTAACAGAATGGCTTCAGTTTCAGCCTTAGCAAATCAAGAGAGGCAGCATGAATCTGACCAATGTGCAATTCATGGCCAGAAGTATGTACACACCTCGTGTTCACATAAATGTGCTTTGGGTCTGGAGGTGCTTTTCATTATTCATTATTCCCATTCTTTCAATTAAGAAATATATTACTGCTGCAGTATCTAATGTTATTTTAGTGCACTCTCAGCTTTGGGGGAAGGTCCTTTACTGTTTCAACATGACAGTGACCCGGTGCACAAAGCAAGGTCCATAAATCAGATGGTTTACAGAGTTTGGTGTGGAAGAATTTCCAGAAGAACAATCAGCAAATGTCCTCCAAACAAAACAACGATATAGGTTGTTTATTCCTACCCTCTAAAATTAGCGACTCTATGGTCGCAGGAAATACGACCCACAGGAGCATTTTCCATCCTCATATCTTAACCACAGAATGGAACGCTCAAGGTTTTAAACAAGTCATTAATGTCAAAGTTTGGTTAGGTTTAGGCACAAAAACGACATACATGTAGTTAGGCATAGTTTGGTATGGGTTAAAATCATGGACATTTCTTCTGTATCTTTACTTCCGCTTACAAATATGAAGCACAACATGACGTAGTTCCATTTAGTAAAAAAAGAAAAAACTCACTGTCTAAGTTTATTTTCAAACAGGACTTGAACCTGGGTGAAAGTCCTGTGT
This sequence comes from Perca fluviatilis, assembly GCF_010015445.1. Lineage (NCBI taxonomy): Eukaryota > Metazoa > Chordata > Actinopteri > Perciformes > Percidae > Perca > Perca fluviatilis. Next base: position 13,466,204 of record NC_053128.1, read on the forward strand.
TTGTTTGCCCCAAACATCCATCCGGTATTTGCCGCTATTATACTTCATTACGTTACTTCCTGCTTTGCTCCTGTCATAATTACTATGGCCACTACTGTAAATATGAGTCACAATGGCTATTGGAACATACAACTTATGGGGCCATTTTTCAAGGTTCACGTGCCCACATACTTTTGGCCATGTAGTTCATGCTGTACGCAAGTTAGTCCATACGCATTACACTACACATGTGATGCATTTATGTGTCTGGGCTTTCCGCTTTCCCATGTTTCTGACTTGTCAGTCCATCTGCCCGAGTAAACAAGAGCTATGTTAATGTGAACGTTAAGGGCTCTATTAGTGCTGCAGACAGGAAGCGGAACAACCAGGGCTTTTTCTATTCGTCTATTATTAATGAGGACAGCAGGTTAATCTACCGCTTAATCACCAGGCAGCATAGAGAGTAATGCAGAGACACAAGGATAGAGGTTGTGAATAAAAGGGAGTGAGTTGATTTTCCACAGAAAATCAAACAACGGAAGTGAAAGAGAGAGGAGGAAGAGAGGCATCGACCTCATCAACTATGATATCAATTAGCATGTGTTTGTCTGCAAATGTGGACGTGTAAAAACCTCTGTAATCGTCCCTGTGACGATTAGTTAAAACATGAGATCATCCCATTAGTGCACTGCTGCTGTCCAATCCTGTGGTTATAGATGCCCGGGTTCATACAGTAACTGAAAACTGGAAACTCTTCCCTGAAAATATATATTATATTATTTCACATCTGTGTCTTTTTTCAGCTGTCCTGCTAAGAGGTAAATTTCTTCCCCCTACAAAAACATATGTTTGCAAATGACTTTTCAGTCCCATTATGATGGTTGTTTTTTGTGGTTCCTTTATACATTGGTCATTCAAAATGGGATAGTTAAAGTATAGGTTTCTTCAGTTTTTAAAGTTATGGAGTGGAGAGAACATTTTTCCTTTCCCACAGGGGTAGGGCTAGATAGGGGTAGATTTCGGGAGGTTGTGACTGGAGGTCTGTGCACACTGTGAGACATTGAAGCCCATTGTGGGGTCCTTTTATGTGCTTGCAACCCCCCGATACTACCAGACACAAGCACATATAGTATACTATCTACTGCCTTTGAGTTTGCAGAGGTAAACATTGATCATTTTAAAATAATAGGTGAAAGACGAGAAAGAGTAGTGGCAGTGTATCTGTCTGTGTCAATGTATTACTGCATCAGCATGTTTTTTTTCACTATGTCAAGAAAAACATGCTTGAGTCCTAGCATTTATGTGTGTGTGTATTTTTGTGTGTGCGTACCTGGTGTTTGTGTCATCACAGTGTCACATCAGTGCCCCCCCCCCACCACCACACCAGACAAGCTTTAATTGTGTAATCCTGTGATCCGGCTTGTAATCCCTACAAACATACAGTACAATATCTTAGATATCTGACAGATTATACAGTTGATCTCTATGTATTGTTTATGTGGTGTTGAAAAAGTAAAGTAGACAGAGAAAAATCTAATTCATTGGTCAACAACAGCTCACTGACATGACTTAACATCTACAAATACAAGTAGGATGCCAGCCATATATTACTATGCATTAGGATTTTGAAATTTGGTACATTTAGTTTGGTAATATATTTTTGCAAATAATCATCAATGTTAATGTGAATGAAACATAAACATGCTTCTGCTCATTAGAGAAAATAACTCACTCCATGCTCACTCCATGACATTGCAAAACACAAATTAAAAAACCAAATATGGAAACTGACACCAAACCGGTTGAATAGCAGTCTACTGAGAAGGCCCATCTCACACGTTTCACTGGCAATTAATGTTCAAACACAAAAAAAGCAACACTTTTATTTTTCAATTATTTGATTTTTAATTATTTTATATTTGTGTTAAATGCAGTTCTGCTCAAGGGCTCGCCATTATAGATAGAGGCTGGCTTTCAAAGAGGGGCCACCGGGCAAAATGGTAAACAACAGAATTAAATGGTAATAATTATTGTTCCAGAAAATAATTATTGTTCAGCTGCCTATCTGCGCTGGTGTTTAAATAACAACACATATTGGCTGTCTTTTTTTTTTTTCTTCTTTTCTGTGAGACAACTGTGCGTGTGTGTGTGTGTGTGTGTGTGTGTGTGTGTGTGTGTGTGTGTGTGGGCCTGCGAGTGGATTAAGTTGAATCACATATGCAGGACACAGGCGCTCACAAGAGGCAAACACAATGAAACACACACACATGCAGCAGGAGATTAAAACGCAGAAGGTTTTTGCAGATAACAAATACAGCATATTATTTTATATATATAAAAATGTTCAACTTTTTATTGACCAAATGAATGCTCAAACTAAGTAATTACAAATTTTGATTACTTTAAGTTACTTTCTAATTAGTTTGCTATATTTGTATGGCATTAAAGTATTTGAAACATGACAGATTTAAGAAATTTAAATGTGTGATAATGGACAGTTTTAAAAGACTTCAAAAGATAAAGAAAAATGTCCTTTTACATTTCCTACTGTCATTTTTTCCTCTGAACTAATCAAATCAAAACATACCTTTTTTCTTTGACACAACAACTTTTGCTCTTTCAAACAGGATCATACGCACCACATATGGGTGTATTTTACATCTGTATTGTTTTTGATGTGCTAATCCCCCACATTAAAACTCAGCATCAAAACAGCGTTTATCATTATTATTGTTATCATTATTCTGCCTGATCGCTTGCTAAATTACTGCTGATCCACCAATGCGTAAACACCCTTCTACCACAGTGTGTGAACTAAAGGATTAGCAACAGGGCTGATATAGACATTCGGGGATATGTGACACTGATCTGACAGCGCTATGATGACAGAAATGTGAGTCTTTATTGTTTTTGATGGGGATATCCAAACAAGCTTGAGTCCCATGTGCAATAAACACACACATAAGTACATACAAAAACACACTGGGCCTTTTTAATACAGCCACAAACATTAGATGCTACAAGATGTTTTTCTGTCTCTTTGTGGTGGATTATTTTTCTCTCAACATTAATGTTATCTATTTTTCTCTCCACATTAATGTTCTCTATTTTTCACAACCCAATGACAGATGTTATAAATACAGGAGAATTTTTTTTTTTTAATACCAACATTGGACACCTACTGAGATTCATTAATATATAGTTCATTATCGTTATATAATAGCATGACACATTTTTTGACTTTGAGTACATTTGAGAGTGATAATCAGGGCAGTTAAATATTTGTATACATTACCATATATCGGAATGGAGTTAGTTGTAAAGCTGTGTCACATTGGTGTTGAATTTAAATTTGGAATTTGAGCAGTCAGTGCATCAGCCACATTACACAGTAAAACGTCTTGCCAAAAAGTTTTTACAAGTTGACATATACGATTGCAATAAATGACAATCTATGACCTAATGTCAAATAAATGTATCCATATAGCCCAAAATCATAAATCACAACCTGTATAACATATAGTGGTGTGGCCCTGGCTTCGACAATATCAGTCTGTTCGCTAATTGGTCCACCAATTTGGTACGGACTGAGATGGCTCAACAACTGTTGATTTTTTTTTATGACATTTTGTCCAAATATTCATGGTCGCGAGAGGATAAATCCTAATAACTTTGGTGATCCTCTGACTTTTCCTTAAAGTCTTCGCTTATTCAATGAAACAGCTTGGCATCTACCAGATAGATTGGCACAAAGAGCAACATTTTTAATAACTATTGGATGGGATTGCCATGAACTTTGGTACAGATATTGATGTTTAAACTGTCCAGTAAACTAAACTACAGATATTACCATTAGCCTTAACTAAGATGGTGAACCTGCTAAATATAATCTAATAAACTTCTGCATGTTAGCACTGTCACTGTGACCATGTTAGAATGCTAATGTTAGCATTTAGCTCAAAGAACAGCTGCGTCTACAGTAAGTACAGCCTCACAGAGCCACTAGCATTGCTGTAGACTCTTGTTCCCTACAAAATGCCAGAGAGATTGTAAAGTCTAAGTCAACTGTAAAAAACTTGACTAAGACATTATTGCTGCTTGTTGTCTGAATATACTGAAACAACAGCACTCTGTAAAGCGTACTCCTGAAAAGGAGGTCAATCTCTGAAATTGAATCTCTCTTAGGCCAACAACTTTTCCACCAAGGCAATTCCACAGCCGGTTCTGAGCCGGTGCCTTATCTCAAACCAGTTCTTTGCGTTGTGAAAGCCAAAAAACTGTCTCTCGGTCAGGAAAACTGGTTCCAGAGCGGCACCAACAGTTTGCTGGTCTAGAACCAAGAACCGCTTACATCAGATGTGGAAAAGCAAACTCCAAAGGTCAAAGTTTAGACAGATTAAACTCTACATAGTGAATAAGGAACGTAACTCCAATTCAACATATATTATCCTCTTTTGAATTAAAAAAAAACCTCACTCTTATCTGGAGAAACAAAGACAGCCAAAGTTTCTCATGTTCAAGCCATTATCAGTACAGGGTAATTTCCTCATCATTACATCTGAATGTATTAATGGAAGAACTGTTATTTTTGTGCAACACACAGAGAGAAAAAAACGGCAACATGTTAATTTTACTGCCAGTTATCCTGAAATGGCCCTGCTGCCCTGAATTTCACTCTAAAACATGGATTAAATATAGCTGAGAGCATAAATATGTTTGTGTATTTGGAGTGTGTATTTGGTTTTATTAAATCCCCACTGCATATTACACTTACAGGGGCTCTGTGTGCTAAGAATCACAGAATGCAAAATTGACAGATGGGGCTATTTGGGTCTCCTTAAGTGCTCAGGGACACTCAACACTTTGGGTGGGTCTCTTGTCATCAGTCAAGATTTACTTATTTTAAAAGGGAGTGTTATCAACCCCCGCCCTCCCCCCTCGCCACTCTCACTCACCCTCTCTTCCTCTGTGCAAAGAAATTAAGAGCAACATGTTGACTTCCAAATCTGAACATTAAAAACATATGCGATCCATTAGCATAGCCCAGATGCTGCGGCGATAATCCCAGGCCTTCTGCCATTCTGATTGGCCCAGAAGTTTAATCATGAGAATGTTAATGTAGAGCATTAGAAATTTGAAAGTGCAGTGTGTGCTGGGAGCAGGAAGTGTAACACTTACAGACGTTTAAAAAGAACAAACAGATTTAAACATAAAAAGTGGTATAGGTTAACATAGGATACTGTACACACTCTATGGCCAAAAGTATGTGGACAGGTGTATATTTCTGTGTACGTTTGCTCTGTGACTGTTACCTATTGGTCATCATGTGCTCTCCATAATCAACAACCTGGCCATGTCCCTGCTTATTTCAAACAAGGTATTGTTCAACCACTGCTGCCCAAAAATTCAAGTCGTTTAGCGAAAATCTTAGTTTCTGACTGCACTCCACTGAAACTGATCAGAGTTTTCGAAGACATCTTAATGCATAGTGATACAAGGCAGTTGGAAGGTATCTCTGGGGAAAGCCCTGGAGAAGTTCTTCTCTCTGATAGAAGATAGTGTTTCAGTTGGTGGTGATAACTACGCCTCCTTATCTGATACTCTATTTTGGTGTTCCCCAAGGTTCTGTCCTGGGGCCTATTCTGTTTGGAGATGGATAAGATTACTCAGTTTTGTTTCATCACATCTAGACTAGATTACATGTTACATACCTGGATTGCTTACAAATGGGGAGAAAACTACAAAACCTTTGATCGAGTCCTCTACAACATCTCCAACATCAGTGACTGACCTCACTAATGCTCTTTAAGATAAATGGGAGCAAATCCCAGCAGCCAAGTTACAAAATATGGTGGAAAGCCTCCCCAGAAAGAAGACGGCTAATAGCACCCATGGTTTTGGAATGATATGTTAAACTATCACATATGGGTGTTCACATACTTTTGGCCATGTAGTATATGTTTGTGTATACACTATAGATGTTTACTTGCAAATATCTACACATACATGCCACATACTCAAACACGAGTACAGGAGAGAAATGCAAGGTCATGTGGTGCAAAATAATCTTTAGGCGATTTAAAATGGTATTTTTCAGACACAGTTTTAAGATGATCCTCTGAGTATCTCTCTAAATGAACACTAATGTTTAATTCTCTCTCTCTCTCTCTCCTTTTTGCATCACGCTCTCTGATCCCAACCTGCTGGTAAACCTCTGAGTTGTATTTGAAATCCAGAGGCCACCAACAAGAGATTTAACTGAAAGTAGATCTTTAAATGTGTTGTCTGCTGGCCTTCTTAGGCATTTGGTAATGTATGCTAACATATTTGAAGCTGCAAAGGGAAGGAGCAGACAATTAAAAAGAATTATAAAACCTCTTATTGTCTTTTTCTTTAATGTTTATGATCTTATGCAAGATAATTCCAGTACTTTAACAGCACGGCAGGTTGTTTCAACAAATCTTTTCCATTGATAAGTGATTTCTACAGGAACCACATTTCTAGTATGCAAGTATAACGATTATGCTTAGTCTCATCCTGGCATTTGACACGCAGTGGTAGCATAATAAACATCTGAGTTGTATTTGAAACACAAAGGAGTCTTTCACTGCAGTGCTGTTCTGTACGGAGAAAAAAAAGTGGTCTAGTTAAGCAGATGTTGGTAAAAAAGATCAATTAACAGCCTACAGAAAATTAAATATTACATAGACAGTTAACAGACACATTTGTTGGTGTGTTACTGGCTTCAACGTATCCACATACAATGGTTCTCCTGATATCCTAAGAAAAAGTGTGCACATTGTTTTGTGCTTTTTCCTACCTTTGTCCAGCAAAACGAGCGATCAGTGCACCTGGGCAAGCCCCTGCAGTGCAGATCCTGTTTAGGCAACAAAACTACTTGGACAGGTTTAGGAAAAAATCGTGGTTTGGGTTACGTTTTTTATTTACGTTTGTTATGTAACTTACATACGTAAATTATGTAACAAAAGTCTGTTAAAAAAGTCAACGTTCACTTTCACACAGGACACGAACAGTGATCTACTGGGCAATAGTCCTGTTTGTTTGACCCATCCATTCACCCCGACATCCATCCTACGCAAACTTTGTTGCTCTTTATACTATGTCACCTGACTTCCTCCTTAGAGGCAGCCCTGCACGCCTGTCTCATGATTATGTGTGTTATATACAAATTAAATAGTGCATTACTTTCGAAAGTATAAGTAAGAAACATGGATGAGAAATGCCTGCATCTTTTGGCACATGTATACAGTTTTTAACCACTTGAACAAACTGGACAGCATGAAGATTTCCTTGTAAATATTGTAAACACAAGTCATTAAAACAAGTAATTTTATAATGAAACATACCTTGTGAAGACAAACTTTTAGGTGGGATGTCAGACTGCCAGGCTTTGAATCCTTCATTCCGGAGATGTGGGATTAGTCACATATGGCTAATGCAGATCACAGTTTTATAAGCCTCTGAGATTTATTTGAAATATAAAGTTCATCCTTGGCCAAAAGGCCAAACATATTCTAAAAATAGCTGAGCTTTATTTAACATCTGCACCTATATTTTTGCATACATACATACGTACATCATGCACAGTATACAGTATGTGTGGTGTGGAAATGTAATATTATCACACATCTTTATGAAATATTGAATCAAGTTGATGTCTTGTTTATTGCATTAATCAGAACTTTATTAATTAAATGACAAAGATTTCATTCCGGATTATTTCTTAGTTGATTAATATATCTGAGAGTGAAATATTGCCTCATTAATACATATGTTTCCCTCAATGCTTTGCCCCCAATTACAAACCCCAGTTCATAAACACTTCTCCGTGAACCATCACCTTATCGTGGTGGAGAGGTTTGTGTGTCTCTGTGAACCTGAGGGCTGTGTTGTCTGGAGCTTTGTGCTCCTGGTAGGGTCTCCCAAGGCAAAGTGGTCTCAGGTGAGGGGCCAGACAAAGAATGGTTCAAAAACCCCAATGGAAAAACAAGGTAGAAATGGAGTGACCCTGCCCGGAGGAAGCCCGGGGCCCCCGTCTGGAGCCAGGCCCAGACGGCGGGCTCGTCGGCGAGCGCCTGGTGGCCGGATTTGCCACGGAGCCCGGCCGGGCACAGCCCGAACAAGCTACGTGGCTCCCATCTCTCCAGCCCATGGGCCCACCACCTGTGGGAGGAACCGCTGGGGTCGGGTGCGCTGCCACATGGGTGGCAGTGAAGGTCAGGGGCCTCGACGGACCAGACCCGGGCAGCAGACGCTGGCTCTGGGGACGTGGAACGTCACCTCTCTGTGGGGAAGGAGCCGGAACTGGTGCGGAGGTGGAGCGCTACCGGTTAGATCTGGTGGGGCTTACCTCTACGCACAGTCTCGGTTCTGGAACTGTACCCCTGGATAGGGTTGGACTCTTTTCTTCTCCGGAGTTGCTCAGGGTGTGCGCGCGCCGGGCGGGTGTGGGGATACTAACAAGCCCCCGACTGAGCCGCCGCCGTTGGAGTTTACCCCGGTGGACGAGGGTCGCCTCCCTACGCTGCGCGGGTTGTGGGGGAAAACTCTGACTGTTGTTTGTGCATATGCACCAAACAGGAGTTCGGAGTATTCGGCCTTCTTGGAGACCTTGAGTGGGGTCCTGCATGGGGGCCAGTGGGGGAATCCATTGTTCTGCTGGGGGACTTCAATGCACAGCGGGCAATGATGGAGACACCTTGGAGAGGCGTGATTGGGAGGAACGGCCTCCCTGATCTAAACCAGAGTGGTTGTTTGTTGTTGGACTTCTGTGCTAGTCATGGATTGTCTATAACGAACACCATGTTCGAACATAGGGATGCTCATAAGTGTACCTGGTACCAGAGCACCCTAGGCCGAAGGTCAATGATCGATTTTATAATCGTTTCATCTGATCTGAGGCCGTATGTTTTGGACACTCGGGTGAAGAGAGGGGCAGAGCTGTCAACCGATCACCATCTGGTGGTGAGTTGGGGGGTGGGGGAAGACTCTGGACAGACCTGGTAAGCCCAAACGTGTAGTGCGGGTAAATTGGGAACGTCTCAGGAGGCCCTGTCCGTCCAACGGACTTTCAACTCGCACCTCCGGCGGAGCTTTTCGTGCATCCCTGTGGAGGCTGGGGGCATTGAACCAGAGTGGACAATGTTCAAAGTTTCCATTGCTGAAGCGCTGCGCGGAGGAGCTGTGGTCTTAGGGTCTTAGGTGCCTCAAGGGGCGGTAACCCACCGAACACCGTGGTGGACACCGGTGGTCAGGGAAGCCGTCCGACTGAAGAAGGAGTCTTTCCGGGATATGTTATCCCAGAGGACTCCGGAGGCAGTTGCAGGGTACCGGCGGGCCCGGGGGGCTGCAGCCTCTGCCGTGGAAAGAGGCAAAGCAGCGGGTGTGGGAGAAGTTTGGAGAAGACATGGAGAAGGACCTTTCGGGTCGGCACCAAAGTGCTTCTGGAAAACTGTTCGCCACCTCAGGAGGGGGAAGGGGAACCATCCAAGCTGTGTACAGTAAGGATGGGACACTGTTGACCTCAACTGAGGAGGTAATAGGGCGGTGGAAGGAGCATTTTGAGGAACTCCTGAATCCGACTAATACGCCTCTATGTTAGAGGCAGAGCTGGAGGATGACGGGGATTGTCGTCGATTCCCGGGCGGAAGTCACTGATGTAGTCAAACAACTCCACAGTGGCAAAGCCCCGGGGATTGATGAGATCCGTCCAGAAATGCTCAAGGCTCTGGGTGTGGAGGGGCTGTCCTGGTTGACACGCTTCTTCAACATTGCGCGGGAAGTCTGGAACAGTGCCAAAGGAGTGGCAGACTGGGGTGGTGGTTCCCCTTTTAAAAAGGGGGACCAGAGGGTGTGTGCCAATTACAGGGTATCACACTTCTCAGCCTCCCTGGTAAAGTCTACTCCAAGGTGCTGGAAAGGAGGGTTCGGCCGATAGTCGAACCTCAGGTTGAGGAGGAACAATGCGGATTCCGGTCCTGGTCGCTGGAACAACGGACCAGCTCTTCACTCTCGCAGGGATCCTGGAGGGGGCCTGGGAGTATGCCCAACCGGTCTACATGTGTTTTGTGGATTTGGAGAAGGCGTATGACCGGGTCCCCCCGGAGATACTGTGGGAGGTGCTGCGGGAGTATGGGGTGAGGGGGTCTCTACTCAGGGCCATCCAATCTCTGTACGACCAAAGTGAGAGCTGTGTCCGGTTCTCGCAGTAAGTCGGACTCGTTTCAGGTGAGGGTTGGCCTCCGCCAGGGCTGCGCTTTGTCACCAATCCTGTTTGTAATATTTATGGACAGGATATCGAGGCGTAGTCGGGGTGGGGAGGGCGTCGTTCGGTGGGCTGGGGATCTCATCGCTGCTTTTTGCAGATGATTTGGTCCTGATGGCATCATCGGCCTGGCGACCTTCAGCACTCACTGGATCGGTTCGCAGCCGGTGTGAAGCGGTTGGGATGAGGATCAGCACCTCTAAATCGGAGGCCATGGTTCTCAGCAGGAAACCGATGGAATGCCTTCTCCAGGTAGGGAATGAGTCCTTACCCCAAGTGAAGGAGTTCAAGTACCTTGGGGTTTTGTTCGCGAGTGAGGGACAATGGAGCGGGAGATTGGTCGGAGAATCGGCGAGCGGGGCGGTATTACATTCCATCTATCGCACCGTTAGGACGAAAAGAGAGCTGAGCCAGAAGGCAAAGCTCTCGATCTACCGGTCAGTTTTCGTTCCTACCCTCACCTATGGTCATGAAGGCTGGGTCATGACCGAAAGAACAAGATCCAGGGTGCAAGCGGCCGAAATGGGTTTCCTCAGGAGGGTGGCTGGCGTCTCCTTCTTGAGATAGGGTGAGAAGCTCAGTCATCCGTGAGGAGCTCGAGTAGAGCCACTGCTCCTTGCGTCGAAAGGAGCCACTTGAGGTGGTTCGGGCATCTGGTGAGGATGCCCCTGGCCTCCCCTAGGGAGGTGTTCCAGGCACGTCCAGCTGGGAGGAGGCCCTCGGGGAAGACCCAGGACTAGGTGGAGGGATTATATCTCCAACCTGGCCTGGGAACGCCTCGGATCCCCCAGTCGGAGCTGGTTAATGTTGCGCGAAGCGGGAAGTTTGGGGTCCCCTGCTGGAGCTGCTCCCCCGACCCGACACCGGATAAGCGGACGAAGATGGATGGATGGTTCATAAACACACACACACAAACACACAAACACACACACACACACACACACACACACACACACACACACACACACACACACACACACACACACACACACACACACACACACACACACACACACACACACACACACACACCTCATGACCTAATCAAATTCTATTAGCAGAGAAAATAGGTTTGCCATCATATTGGTTTATATAGGCAGTGTTTGGCAGGAGCATTATTTAGTAAGCCGTTACAGTAATGTGAATACTTTTTTTGGCCACAAGTACCCCTACATTCAGGAGCTTACTAGCTTTGTTTAGAGTTGGAGGGTGTGTGAACCGCGCAGCCGAGGTCAAGACATCCAACAAACTCACACACACAGCCAAGAAAACACATGCACACACACATACATGTCAGATGACATATGGCTACAAACATATGGACATCGTCAACATTAAATGTCAGATTTATATAAAGACAGCTTATTTGTGACTAAGAAAAGTGTGCAACATTAGCCACAACCTGCTTAACACTTAAAAGGTCATGTGTTATTAAAGTCTATATAATGTCTATATGTGATGATGTATGAAAAATGTTAATGTTGAAGTTACAAGGTTTTCAGCGAAAGAAGAGGTAAATGGAGACACATGGCACGTTGCAATAATACCGTTCATATAGGTCAAATAGGCATCAAGTCACTTAGCTGCTGTACTGCGTGAGCTGTGATTGCTGCATATTTACTGCAGATATCAAATCACTCTCTTTATCTCTCTGTACATTAAGACTTTCTGGTATTTACAGCAGCTTTAACATACAGCGTGACATCTGCATATTGACGTAAAATAGGATCAGGGGTTTTGCCTGCGCCGGATTTCGATGCAAAGGGTTGAGGTTAAAGTTTCCTTGACTTTGTAAGATGAAAAAATAATCTCAGTGTAAGATATGTTCCATTCTGGCAGACACCTTATTTTGCAATTTCATAAATGTATTCTAGTAGAAAGTAGTACTAGAAACAAATTAAAACAAATAAGGCTGTTATGGCAGTATATGGTCTGGTTGTCCCTCCTCTAGGTGAATCAGAAAGAAATAGACCTTACTCTTTTATAGAGACCTTACTCTTGCTTGTGATGGAATGCCATTTGCAAATCAGTTTAATTCATTATTACAATAAATGTTTTAGCAACTTTGTTCCATGGTGTTTGATTTTCCATGTTAAAGTAACACAAGTATGGATAATTCGGACAGGAAGTGTCTCCACATCTTGGGAATGTAAGTAAACTCTGCAAATGTTTTCATGACTAGGATTCAAAACCTGTTCATGTACTGAAATCCTATGACTGCAGTTTTTCCACACATTGGACTAGGACAAACAATATATATTTTTTTCCCTTTCTAGTTAAACATTCTATTTGTATATTATTTAATTCAATGTTGCTCTTAATGTTCAAAGCAGGGAGTACAGCAGTTTCAAAACTCCAAACACTGGCCCACTGGTGTTCAATTTTAAAAAGTACAAAAGATAAATGAATTGTTCTGGCAAGGCTTTGATTTTTGTACTTCAGCACCATGGACAGAGACATAGAGAGGAGTATTGAGAGAAAAGGTATTTGGGAGGCTCAGCTCCATCTTCACTAGACAGTCTGGTAAACGTGCATTGATCCACCTGTCGGTCTCATGCATCCTACCTTCATTAGTGAACAAGACCCCAAGATACTTGAACTCATTCCCAAGTACCAATGGAGTACAAAGGCCTCAGACTTGGAAGTGCTGACTCTATTTCAAAAACCTCTTCAACATCAGCTTCCCAACATTCAAGAGTCTCAGGGTTCCCCCCCCCAGTGAATTGGTTAGTAAATGTGGTGAGCCATTACTGATAAAGTCCAGCTGGTCAATATCAAAGGACTCTAAACTAACTTCAACTTGACACACTCACCAACTGGTGATTATCAAACTGACTTCAGCCTGGTGTCTGACCTGTAGTGCAGAGGTGAGTTTTAGTCTCACTAATCAGAACCAGATTTTGACTGCCCGGGCGGTTTGTCTCTAATCATTTTCCCAACTTGCAAACATTCAGAAGGTTTTCCATTTCCTGACATTGCGACCTGCTGCTCTAATTAATCACCGCGAGTGAACTTATCAAATTGATCAAGCAATCGCCAGCTGAGCTGAATCAAAAAGGTCCCGATGCATCTAATTTTATTATCTAGACAATGGTTTAATCAGATGTCTCACTCAGTAGCAACACTGCTCGTTACCCCCTGAAGCTTAGTGTTATATTATATTTCATGAAAATGTCATAATCTTTTCTGCTGTTAGGGGTATGTTAGTTATGTGCTCTTTATTTTAAGCAAGGCGGGGCACCTTCACTATAAAAATCAATCCACAGTAAAAATCAGCAATTCAATCCTCAGCTGTGAATAGAGATTCTGTCCATGGAGGGGCAACCTTGCCATGACCCAACACCCACCCACAACAAACTGGACTTATTCAATAACCTTCACTGCCATTCCAGATCTCAATCCAGCTCACTGCCCACTGCCTAGGTCACTCCCTACTCAGAAGTTTAGTTCCAGAGGCAGTGCACTGCAGAAAGATGAGCTCAACTATACCTAGCTATAGAACTGCTCTATTTCACTAGCTCCAGCTCTTTGCCAGGGAGTTGTCATTCCACATGCCAAGAAATTATTTTTAAAACAGGGGGTCAGCACTCCACGTCCCCTTGCTACCCATTTGGCTATGTACCAGACTCCGAAACCGAACACCGTAGGTGGCGAGCCCACAAGACATCCTAGTTTGGACAAGGATGCTCTTTTATGAAGTCTCTGCTCCATAAAGGTGAATCATTTAGTCTAGACACTTACCTGGCACCCATTTGGGACCCCAAACAAGAGCCGTTGCCCCTGACAAAACTGTTTCAAAGCCAGAAAAAATGCTTTGGCCCTGACCAAAATATTTTCAACCCTAAATAATACAAGCGTATCGTCACTGGCTTGCAGAGTGAGATTAAATTTAATTTAAGTAATTTGAGTGTTTAGTTAAAATGTGCCTGTCGAAGAATAAAGAGTGAGGGGGTATAATATAGGATAAGAAGCAAAAGCATGGATTATTAAACTTTAACGGTCATGCAACACCGGGAGTAAATCCAGCCTCTCAACATGGGATGTAATGCCATTACAAAATACCACTAGTTATGTCACAGATGGGGAGGGGATGGAGGTGGTGGCAGAAAGAGGCCCATGACCCAGTTTTGATCTCAATGCAAAAAGATTAGTCCCAAAAAAGATGTTCTTGTAATGCATTTCATGGAGAATTTGACTAAATCCTGCCACTCCATTACAAAAACTTAAAACTCCATTTATTTTACTGCAACCTTAAAGAAAACCTGCAAAACAATTCAGGGTCATGCTTCGTTTAGTCCTTCAATCTGTGTCACTGGGCGTTCTTCCTGAACCCTTGGAGAGGACATGACTGATGTGTGACATCGCTTTCTCTTCCCCCTGTTCCTCCTCCTCCCCCCCTCAGTCCTTCCTCCGTCACGTCACACAGCGTTGTCCTGCGGGATCCGGGAAATGATTAAGGAAGACAGTTTCAAATACCTTTCAAGTCTCTCCCTGATGGCACCGCAAAGTAGGTGGGCATGGAGAAGGTGGGAGCTGGCAACAGGAAGCATGCCGCACTGCCTGGTAGAGACAGGCGAGAAGGTAAATATTTGATTGTGTGTGTATTGATGTGTGTGTGTGTGTGTGTGTGTGTGTGTCTGTGTGTCTGTGTGTGTGTGCATGCGTGAGAAGCAGTTTGGCCTTTTGAGCTCCCGTAGCAAAACAAATCCTCTCCTTTAAATCTGTGATATACTTCACATAGGGGTGACTTGTCCACAGTGACATACATAAAGGGTCCCTCATTGTGACGTGCCAGGGTGTGTGCATGTGTGAATACATATCGGTGTGTCTATGAACGGTGTGTGTCTATGTATGTGTGTGCATGGGTCTATGTGAGGGAGAGATAATGAGATCTTGTTCAGCTGAGGCCTGGTCTTGATCCCCAGAAGCCCTGGACTCATTTCAGTGAGAAACCTCTGAACAGAGTGAATATGAGACTGAACACCTCTGGCAGAAACACAAACCTGGTCTCACGTAGAGGGATCCAAGCGGACTATGAGCCTGTTACGCACTATAAGCCTGTATAAGTCCAGGATAATAGCCATTGTTCCTTTTTGAAGGGATAACTTTTTTTTTTTATATTATTCCTCAATTTCCTTTTTTCAAGGAATATAATTATCAGCTTTTTCCCTTCACTTCCACCCCGCTTTACTCAGTTCAGCTGCTTGAGTCTGCAGGGCTTTTCTTTGTGTCTAAAGAGAAACCACCTTTTCTTTTACCTCCGCCTGATGGGGTACACCAATTGTTGGTTGTGACGGGGGGGGGGTGGGGGGGGGGTTTGTCACGTTATTTGAGAGAGCGTAGTTGACCCTAACTCAACTGACAAACTATACATCTTTTGAAAGTGCAAAGCGTTATTATTCAATCGGTGTAAACCATTTTAAGCTCTCAATACCACTACAACAAGTTTGAGTATTATTTGTAACAGGAGTGCATTTAAACACAACAGTAACATTAAAACAAACATGTTAAATGTACGTATTTAAATGTGGTTCAGAATCATTAGGCATAATTCAGATTTTTAATAGTAAACTACAAACAGTAGTTTCAAAAGAGACCAGGGGTATGACTGTAATCGAAAGGGTTCGAGAACAGTAATTACTTTGGGTATGCAAAAATAGTTTTATGAGCCTCAAAGCCCTCAGAGACAGACATTCAATCGCTGTAAATTCAGCACTGGGGTTAACCCCTCTTTGATTAAACTGTTGTCCAGTCATGTGCATGCACTTAACCACCAACATTAGGCAAGAGGTCAATCTATTGACGTAAACACCATTAACACCAGCATGCCTACATGAACACAAATAACTTCCAGATAAAGGCACTAGTTTAGTTAACACATAATAAAGGTGTTCACATAGTTTACAGCCACTCAGTTATGTAACCAAGATTAAGGTTTTTCATTTTGTTATCAGACAACACTTCATGCACACCAAAGGTGACTGTGTTCAGACCAGGCATGAGCCCGGAAAAGGCCGCCTCATTCATTTTAATGAGACTACTGAGGGAAGCGACACAGAGGGCTACAACCATAAAAACACAGGGTTATCCAGCAAAAAAGATGAACCAGACTCAAACGCAATGATTATCTGGCAATGCATTGAACACTCAAATACATTCCTGGTAATGTTGTTTACCATGTGCATTCTTATTCGTTTGCAGTGATAACTTCATAGTCATAGTTGTAAACTCCTGTCTCAGTGGGATAACACAAATATCTTGCTTCCGTAATTTCACCTTCCATTTCCTCCTTCCTTCCTTCTTTCCTTAATTTCTCACTCCTCCCTCATCCACCCTCCCTCCCTCTCCTCTCCATGCCTGTCAGCTAGCTTCGCCACGTGACTTAGCCAAAGCTATCACTGTTCCCTTTTCTTTTTGGCATTGTTCAAACTAAATGGAAACAAGGTAATTAGCTTGTTACAATTAAAGCGAGACGAGCGGATGAATTGTAATCACCCGCAATGGAGTTCCTGCTTTCTCCCCTGCAGCCTCCAACAGGCCAGCTGAGCTATCCTCATTTGCATAATTAAAATATACAAATGATAATGGATTTTGTAGTCAATGTCCAGAGGCTGCAAAAGGCAGGGATGAGAAGAAAATATGAAATCACAATAACAACCACGCTGGCTTCGCCTAGAGGGGAGGGGAGGGACAGAGGAGGAGGAAAGGAAGGAGATGGGAAGAAAAGGAGAATGTGGGGCTACTGGAAAAAGATGGTAAGAAGGATGTGCAGATAATGGAGGATAGACGAGAGAAAAGGGAACAGACAGCCTGAACATCAGGGGGAGCAGAATAAAGGTGGACCAATTACATTTGCAAATAGCACACGCCTGGCCCTGGCCTGCATTGCCCTCCCTCTAGGGAAGTCTTTTGCCTGATTACATGAAATTGGGATAGAATTAAACATCTAAGAGTTGTCCTAAGACAAACCGAAATGAAATTAGAACCCGGCTTCTCTTTTTTTATACCTTGGAGCGCCACAGATCCGCCACGACAGGGAGGGAAAGAGAAACGGAGGGATATTTGCAATTAGGCGAGAGACAATGTCAGTGAAATTAGGCCTCAGAGCTGAGTTGTTTCTCCCTCGGCCTTTTCTCTCTTTTTTCTCCCACTCTCATAGCTTTTTGTAGTTTCTCTTTTTTTGCCGTCAGAAAGTTTGGAGGCGAAACAGCTGTGATCTCTTGATGCTGATGTGGTAATAGGTTTCAGACACACACACACACACACAATGCCAAAATACATTTACACACACTAAGTGCCCTGGTGATTTGGCCTGTATGGCAGCACAGTGCATAAAGAGTGTGGCATTAGAGTGGTGTGTGCCGTGAGCGCTGGGCACGGCCCCAAAAACAACAGCTGAATGGCTCTCCAGTCACCAAACAAACTTGTGTGCTCTCTACAGTAAAGGTTTGAGGGAGGGGGTTCTTATGTAGTGAGGGGTGTCCTTAAAAACATGAGTGTTACTTTCCTTGACAAAGAAAAGAAAAAAATGTTTGCTTAGGGGTTGACTGCTATCCTCTCTGCCTCTCTCCCAAATCAATTCAGCACTTTCTTTTGTTTTGCATTCTCCGTTCACATCAACATCAACCTCGTATGAATGCAAAATAAATTGTAAAAATACTTAAATCAAAGGGAAGATATCAAATTATCATGATAATAATACAAATAATAACACTTTTGTACTTCAACTTCATTACCCTTTCCATCCAGGTTTCCCCAAAAGGCATCAGAAATGATACACTTAGCTTGTACTCTGATCCAATTATTTCTGATCCAAGATAAAGATGCATACAATACAATTATCTTTCCTTCTTAGTAATAACAACGGCTCCAACTTGGAATGACAAAACAATTGTCCTTTGTCATTTCCTTCCTACACAACATGTGCGTTTTCTGACGGCACCTGTTTTAGCAGGACGACATTGTCCATTGTGTCATCCAAAATTCATATGATCATTGACAAAAAAACATTGATATGCCAGGAGTGTCTTTACATTGAAAAGATTAGTTTGACAAAATAATCTTAACTCAAGGTCCGCTTACTACTTTGCTCACTGAACTCCATCCACTGATGAAGACTGTCAGATTATGTTGAAAGCTTAGAAAAAAAATCTACTTCGAGATACGAGTATTTTGTCAAATTGACGTGACTTATTTCCAGTGGTTAAGACTGTGGTTAAGATTTGATTAGCTGCTGTTGTTCTCGTGAGGATAATCTTTTATCCGTATGTTTTGTTCTCTTCCTCTTCTTTTCCCACTTGTTTCCCATCTACTTCTCTCTGTGTTTCCTTTAAATGATGACTCAAATGCTCCTTTGTTGCGTTCTTCCCCTCTTTCTCTTTAGCTCCCTCTCCCTTCCTTCGGTTGATGCTATTCCCCTGAAAACTGTATTACCAGCATGTGTGCAATGAAATGAAATGTTCATGGTGGTGTTTGACGGTTCCCTCCGACTCTCTATTTAAACAGCCATTTTCCCAGTTTGTCACCCCGTTTGTTTTCATTCTCTGCTTTCAATCTCACAAACACACACACACACACACACACACACGACTCGTAACTTTTTTTCCCCCTTCTTTTCTGTCTCTGCTCTCTCTGCATCTATATTCTTTGTGTCCATATTGCCTTTTGCTTTTCACATAACTTTTCTCCCACTGTTTAGGTCTATTCACAAATGTGTCGTTTTACTATGTGTGTGTTCCCTGTTTGCATCGTCCCCCTCATCTCTTCTTCCCAGTGTGTGTGTGTGTGTGTGTGTGTGTGTGTGTGTGTGTGTGTGCGCGAGAGTGAAAGCAATAACAGTGGCAGAGCTGTAAGTAAATAATGAGGAGTAATCAAAGTTAATGGAACCCAATGGGAGCCACAGCTTCAGAGTGTGGCAATAATCTCATTTAGAGAGAGAGGCAGATTTAGTGGATAATTGGGGCCTAAGTACTCACTGATTCCCCTGCTAACTAACTAACTAACTGAGCTACCGATGCTCGTTTTGTTTGCAATTTGCCGACACAGATGGACCGCAAACAAAGAAGAGACGCTCGATGTACTCCCGCGTCTTGGCTTGTCTTCTTCTGGTTCTGCTTTCCTTTCCTTCCTTTCTCTTTCGTTTTTTTTCTTCTATTTTCTTCCTTTCCTCTCTCAACTTTTACGTTCCTCTTATGCTTTTATGTATTATCCTATATTTTACTTTCCTCTTTCTCCTTCTCTCGCTCTTCTTTCCTTTCCTCTCCTCACCTTTTATGTCCTGTTTTGCTGTTCCCTTCCTTCTATCGCTTTCACCTGTTGTTTTCACGCCTTGTCCCCTATCCTCTGTGCTTCTGTCCTTTTTTTCTTTCCTTTCATTTAGTCTTGTTTCTTTTGTCTTGTCTTTCCTTTCATCCTCTCATCGTCTCCTCTCCTTCCTTCTTCCCTCCTCTCAAGTATCATATCCTTTTTTTCTGTACTCTTTCCCCTTTTCTTCTTGCCTTTACTCTTGTCCTCCTTCTTACCTCTCCTTTCTTTCTTTCCTCATTTCCTTTCAGCTCATTTCTTCTTAGTTTTTTCATGCTCTCCCTTCTCTTTCCACTTTTAAAACCGTTATGTTTTCATGTCTTCTCCTCTCCTGTGTCCTTTTTCTTGCTTTTTTCCCTTCTCGTCTCACCTCTTCTCCTTTTCTTCTTTCCTTATATCTTATTCTTTTTTTCTTTCTACCTCTGTCTTCTTTTCTCCTTTTTTCCTAACCCATCCTTTCACTTTCTCTCCTCTTCTTGTCTCCTTTCCGTTCCTGTCCTTGTCCGCTTGCCTTTCGTCAAGTCTCTTTGGCTCCTCTCCTCTCCTGTGTGTGTATCCATGACATAAAGAGAGATAGACATGTACATGTGTATGTGTGTATGTGTGTATGTGTGTGTGTGTGTGTGTGTGTGCGTGGGATGGAGTTAATGGAGGATGCTCTCAGTCGCACAGCAGGGTTCCACTCGCTCTTGGGAAAGACCAGCATGCTTTGCTCCAGGTGCGTGTATGTGTGTGTTTATGTGCAACGGCCCGTGACTCAGAGGTGTCCCGATGTCATGACAGAACAATGTTGTGTGTGTGCGCGCTGCTTTTCTCTCTGGCTTGAGCATACTGTATTGTTGAGTCTTTAACCCTCCATTTGATAAGTCAATCATTTACTCAGCATGATGACTGGACCACTGCCAAAATATTCTCCTCTCTCTTTCTTCTCAGCCCTCAGCTGATTTCCCTTCTTCCCATCATCCCATTTCTCTCCTCTACCTCTCTCTAATTATCTATCTCCCTTTTTCCTTTTTATTCTTGCTAATTTTCTCTCGACTTATCCCTCTTCCTCCATCCCTCCCCTTCAGTATGTTATTGGCATGAATCTCAGATGCACAGTATTAACGAAGCATCTAAATACAAAAGGAAATTAACTAGAGGAATAATTAACAAACCGATAAACCATGAGCCACCTGATTTCCCATCAGTCTCTTTCGTTTGTTTACCCATTTCTATAGTTTTATTTGCTTCCTAGCCCTCTTTCCTTTTCTTTCAATCTTATTAATTAGTAGTGTGATAAACTATGCCTGATCTGCTCATCATCGTCAAAACATCATCAACATTTTATCTCAAGCTGCATCATAATGGACAACACTGACATCAGCCTACTGCATTATCAGACTTGAGTAAGACTCTAACTCCTGGTCCCAACAGCAATTAAATCTGCATCTCTGGCAGCATTAGTGCCTTGCTTCAGGTTTAACCTACAGAGAGTCATTCCTACTACAGGCTGTTGTTTGACTGCATACAACAGAATTCGATCATTCGACGTAGTTACGTATTCATCAAACAGAGTAATTTTTCCAGGGTGCCAAAAAGCCTCGTAGGTCAGGTCATGAGTGCAATTTAATACATTTACATTTAATATTTTTAAGTATAGTTATGCCACTGTGATTATAAGTATATGTGTTCAGTGTGTGTGTGAATGCATGGCAGTGTCTATGCAGTGTGTGTGTGTGTGTGTGTGTGTGTGTATGTGTGTGCGTGTGTGTGGGAACAGCTTAAAGCAACACAGCAGGGCAAAGCTAGTCTGTGAAAGATGTATTTAATCTGAAGATATTAGACTCAGGTTATTTTTACTTACCATCGCTCGGTATTAAAAAGCACAGTTACAGTTATTGTGCGCGGTCAGGGGTGGTTATACATTTAGGAGGGAGGCAGGCCATAGGAGAGACGCAAAAGAGGTAAGAGTAAGAGTAAGTCTATAACACACGGTACACACACACACACACACACAAAAGTGACTTGTATTGCGCAAATACATCTAAGGCTCCTAGAAGCTTATGTACACAGTGTTTCAGTAAAGTCCCCCATTACATAAATGAGCAGGATAAGGTGCTTAGACGTTATTTACACACGGGGCAAGAGGGGATTAGGATCGACCCCCGTCAATCTCTCTTCCTTTTGTTTCATTTTGTTTCACCTCGTCTTGTTTCCTTTGTTTCATTTTATTTGCTCTTTGCACTCTTACACGGTTTTCTTCCCTTTCTCCTATGGGTTCTCCTAATGATGGAACTGTCAAACTTGCTGACACAATCCGCAAAATATGTATTCATTTAATTTAAAGAAAGATGATTTGCCTCTTTTTTTTCAAATTGTGTTGCTGTTGGTGTACTCAAGCCTCCAAACAGTACAAACAGTATCACTAAGTGAATCGGAGAGTAAATCGACCTCTGCGTCTGAGTGCTAACTGGAGCGACTAGTCATCCTGTCAGAAGTCCTGATTGGCTCATTTAAATACCGCTCAGGTGTAATTGGCTGGCAAATTAAACTGTCATTATTGGACAGGCGAAGACGGGGAAAAAAAGCACAGGGGAGTGACAGGACAAAATGTCCGCCATTCTCCCATGGGAAAACTCTGGGAAATACGGGGGGACAGACATATGCACACACAGAGACACATACACTTAGAGACCTCATTCTAAAGTACATATGATGTATGACGCTGGCCAGCTGAGTTTGTGCAGAGAGAGAAAGTGACGAAGTATGCACGTAGGAAGCACATTTAATACATATTACATATTACACACACATTACATATACAATATTATTTGATTTTTACTGTCCTAAGAGACTCTTCTTGTCCGCTTTATTCTTTCTTCCAATTGAACAATCTGTTTCTGTCTTGCAACTCTCGTCCACTCTCTGTTTTGACATGGCTCTGTAATAAAACTGATGGATGGACAATGACCAGAGCTTCTCCAGGTGAACCCTGACCTCCCAGAGTGTGTGCACGTGTGTTCGTCTGTGATGGTGTGTGTGTGTGTGTTTGTGAGGCTATGGCCCATCTGTGTGGGCCGTTGAGAGCCTTTCTCTCTTTGCCCTCTCACTCTGACCCACATCCTCAACGGTCAACACTGAGAGCAGTCAGGCCCTGGGGAGTGTGTCTCTCTCTCTGTGTGTGTGTGTGTGTGTGTGTGTGTGTGTGTGTGTGTGTGTGTGTGTGTGTGTGTGTGTGTGTGTGTGCACTAGTGTGTATGAGTGTCAGTATATGCAGGAGTGAGTCTTAAGAGGGCAAACACACAAGAAACACACACAGTTTTTCATGATCTCATCATTGGATTGTGAATACCGTATTAACGATGGCTGGGTGGCCCCTGGCCACTACTTACTGAATCAGATATGTGACATCTGATATGTTTTCAATTTAAAATCCATTTGTAATGCAATATAGCAGTGTACTACATGCGAAGGTCAGGACCCAAAGTTGGGTCACTGAAAGATCATAATTATTTTAAAGGAGGTGAAATGGCCTTAAAAGCAAAGTCATTTGATCTTTTTGAAATATTGGAAGAGTGCTGTGTTCTTTTTACAACTTTAAATACTTACATATGCTTAGAAGTCATAATTTGTGGACGAGCCTGAAAAGTACTTTCGTGATGCAATTTCAAAGTCAAAAACAAGCAAAAACACTGAAAATCATATCTTAAATTTACACTATGGCTGCAGCTAACATTTTTTATTATCAATTAATCTTCCAATTATCATAATTAATATTTAATTTAATCATTTGGCCTATAAAATGTAATTTCCCATTTCTCAATTTCGGGTTTTAGCCAACAGTCCAAAATCCAAAATATATTCTATATACAATTATATAAAACAGAAAAAAGCAGCCAATTCACACATTTAAGAAGCTGGAGCTAGCAAATATTTGGCACTTTTTCCTTAAAAATATCTTCAACAATTAATCAATTATTAGCATAATTGCAGATAAATTGTATATAAATCGACTTGTTTCAGCTCTAATTTAGACATTGCACTATACAACACAAGCCACTCTTTCTTAACCTTTTTGTTGGTATTTTGTGTACTGTTGTCATTTATAGTGTCAGAGAAATGCAACTCTGTCAAAAACATTCCAAATATTGGTCTTAACCTGTTTTTCTGTCCCCTTTGCTGAAGCCAGAAACTAATAAACACTGGACAACTGTGACAACTTTTTGGTTGAATACAGCCACCAAAAAGGGTATGGGTATTATGACTGATTTTCAAAGATGAAATACAAAGAAGTATAGTGCACCGAACTGCAAAAGAAGCATTACATTTCCCCAAATGTTCTACACTCTCAGAAATAAAAACACAGACTCTGGCACCCTCAGAACAATAGTGGTTCTCATTGGTCAAGGATGGCTACTGTACATGATCACTGTTGAGGAAATAAACAGCATTTCTTTTTCAGGTTTCCCTAAAGAGATGTTCCCGGTCACAAATCTGACTAACTGTGCTCTAGGCTACAGTTCAGTAGCTATGTTATTACTACGTATATGCAAACAATACAAAATTGAAGTTGTAAAGTTTAAGCAAGACATTAAAAATGTTTGTGTCTGACTGTTGCACAGTAATTACATGGCTTTTACTGCTACACCTGGCCTTACTAGACAATAGATACAGAGCCGGAGGTTTCAGCAGGGAGCAGAGAATGTTTTGCCTCATGCTATCGCACTATTAATATCTGGTATTTAATATGACATTCAAATGGCCGACTGTATTCTGCTAATGACACGGTCCAGTGAACCATCTGTCTGGGGAACGAGAGGCCAGCAGACATTAGATCGGCTGTCAGAGGTGATACGCACACATACACACACTCATAGAGATGCTCCATGTGTGCGCAGACGCACATAAAATCACACACAAGCACACAGGGTGCCATTAAGGGCTGTTTAGGATGGAAAGCCTTTTCTTGGTGTGTGTTTGAGTGTGTGTGTGTTTGGCGCACAAAGCTCAAACAAATGGATTCAATCCCTCGACGAACTGTGTGTCTCAAAGCCCCCCGTGCCCCTGTTGTGACATCATCTATGAATGTCATAATTGAGGGTCGGTAGATTGCAGCTTTTCCCCCGCTCAGCGTCGCCCCATGTGTCAATACCGAGGTTCAAGGTGACGGAGCGGATCAATACGCAGAGACAGGAGCCATCCACTGAATTTACAGCCCAGTAACAAGAGAGCAACCAAACGACGCTTGCTGTAGCCTTCAGCAAGCTGCCGGACGAGAATGCAGCGCTGCCGGCCAGCATTTGTCATACATGCACACCAGTGAATCTCAGAGGACTTTTGTGTTCTTTTTGTACTGGGGGATAATATTGGTTTGAGTTCTGCATCAGTCACAGCTTGTGTTTTGGTCGAAGGCGTGAAAGAGTTTTAATTTGGATGAATAATGGGCATTTTTCACAGTAGATATTTTGACTTGCTATGAACGATACAGGTGAAACTAATAACATTAACAATGCTTCTCTTCCATTTAGATGTTCCAGCGAGCACAATAACAGGTCCTGAAACACATAAATGAAATACAGATGTTATTAATCACTATTTAATACACCTGTGCTTCAGTGATGGAAAGTAACAAAGTGCATTTACTAAAGTAATGTACTTAAAGGGTGGGTTTATGGCGGCTTTTGTCCTGGCAACACACCTACGGATGGAGCACTATAGATTTTGTCCCCTATTTCTGAGAGTTTAGTCACACAAGGCATTGCTTCACTGCCGGTAGGCTTGGGTTCCGGTAGTAACGATACCGAATAAGAACGAAAATTTGGGTTCCTCATTTCGGTGCCTGACTTTTATTTTTTTTCAGAAGCATCGCTGCACGGGACGCTACCTTACCGTTAGCTAGTAACTGGATTAAACACAATGGTTAAAATGCTGACAGATTACGTTAAGCGGTGTAAAGTGTGATTATATTTCCCTGTAGAGGATTCCAACACCGAGACATAACAGTCTGACTGCAGCTGCCGACGTCGGAAAAATAACACAGACTGTGCATTTACATGAAACTCGCCAGCCTTGTGGTGCATTCAAAGTTATTGTAAAATATCCTTTTCCCATCTGGTGCTTGTTTTTTACGTTTACCAACAAATTACTGGTGAAATAAGTCATTGCTATAATTATTGTTATTACCTTATTAATCAATCATTTAATTTTGACCATATGGCCTTAGCAATAAACAAGCCGTTCTTTAAAGCTGCTGTAGGTAAGATTGTGAAGATCCAGGACTTTGCCAACAAATTTGAACATCGACAACTTCTCAGTCCCTCCCCCCTTTCTGCTGCATCCCTACCATCTCCTAAGCCCCTCCCACACAAGGGAGTGTGACAGAACTAATGGCATGTCAGACAACATTTTCAATAACTAAACACCAACACAATGTTAACTTTACTCACCAACAGTAAAACTACGCTAACTAGCAAGCTAACGTTAGCCATTTCAGCATCATATCAGACCGACCACTGTGCAAACGTTACTATCATGCTCACCAACGTTTGTGGACTTCTGACTACTAATAACCAAGTGAAAGATAAATCATTCATGGTAAATATGTTACCTGTCGAGAAGAAATGTGGCTACGTCTGCATCGTTCTTCAGATCTTTAAAATCCCGGAGCTCACGCCACCTCTGAAAAGCCATTCCAAAATCCACCCGAGTTTTGGGAAATCTTTCTGCAGCTTGTGCGCGGGGAAGGGGGAGGGGAGAACACTATATATGTGTGTACGTGCCTGAGCAGTGATTGACAGGCAGATAGACCTCCCCTGTGGCCCTGATTGGAGAAAATCAACCAGGAGCGGTGGAATATTGCCAATCGCACTACAGGCTGTAGGTGGTGCCAGAGGAGCTGGATTTTTTTTATATTACACAATTCATGTAGTTATACTGGAACATAGGGTCAGTTTCAGCAAATATGACAGAAAGTTAGTTTTATAAGACTTGCCTACTGCATCTTTAATGTCGCCAACTGTCGTTGTGTGCTCCTTTTTTATATTTAATATTATATACAGTACATTATAAATATATTATATATATTTTGGTTCAGGCACCGGTTCAGGCACCAGCACCGTTTTAAAAGTATCGTTTTAGCACCGGTATTGGAAAAAAAAAAAAAAAACGATACCCAACCCTACCTGCCGGTGAGTAGAGAGGATTATGGTGAACAGTAACTCTTTAAAAGTACATATAATATGTGAGTGTTCTCTTAAAGCTGCAGTAGGTAAGATTGTGAAGAGCCAGGACTTTGCCAACAAATTTGAACATCGACAACTTCTCAGTCCCTCCCCCCTTTTTGCTGCAGCCCAAACCGTCTCCTAAGCCCCTCCCACACAACGGAGTTTGACAGAACTGCCGGCATGTCAGACAACATGTTCAATAACTAAACACCAACACAACGTTAACTTTACTCATCAACAGTAAAACGATGCTAACTAGCAGGCTACCGTTAGCCATTTCAGCATCATATCAGACCGACCACTGTGCTAACGTTACTATCATCCTCACCAAGGTAGCTTTGTGGACTTTTGACTACTAATAACCAAGTGAAAGATAAATCATTCATGGTAATTATGTTACCTGTTGAGAGGAAATGTGGCTACATCTGCATCGTTCTTCAGATCTTTAACATCCTGCAGCCACGCCACCTCTGAAAAGCCACTCCATTATTCACGGAGTTTTGGAAAACCTTTCTGCAGCTCGTGCGCGGGGAGGGGGGAGGGGAGAACGCTATATATGCGTGTGCCTGAGCAGTGATTGACAGGCAGATAGACCACCCCTGTGGCCCTGATTGGAGAAAATCGACCGGGAGCGGTGGTATTTTGCCAATGGCACTACAGGCTGTAGGAGGTGCCAGAGGAGCTGTCTTTTTTTTTACATAATTCATGTAGTTCTACTGGAACATAGGGTCAGTTTCAGCAAATATGACAGAAAGTTAGTTTTATAAGACTTACCTACTGCATCTTTAAGATAGACTTGAACAAAATCAGAGCCCATCCTTTGAGTAAAGTTTTGAATGTTTTTCCACTGACATAGTACTCTTTTTACTCAAGTAAAGGATCTAAATAATTCTTCCACCAGTGCTGTGCTTTTTCTGCTAGGGCATGCCTTAATGTCTGTTGGTAAAAAGACCTATTGTGGTAACAGCTGTGTCACAATGAATAGGCCTACCAGGCACAGGCCCAGGGGGCCCCTGAAGCCATAGCACAGGTTTGAAGTGAATGTTATTAGCATTTTTCATTGGAATGTCTTGTTGGTAGTCCAAACATTTTGTTCCTTTTTTTTAACCTGATCTGTTTTTAAAGATAATTTTGGGCATATTCACCTTTATTGGACAGTTGACAGTGAAGAGGCAGAAAGGATATAGGGGGGGGGGGGGATACACTCATGTGGCCTGCACTGTAACCACTCAGCTACGAAGGTGCTCCTTGCACCTGATCTCTTATACGGAGTACCCAAACCCAATACAGCCTCACAATACATAGACTATTTAAACCCACATTTAAAGGAGTAAAGCAGATTAAATACAGTATTTGTACCAACATTTCCTTTCATGATTGTGTATAATATTTTGCATAGTATGCTTTTATAATGAATGGTATTTGTGAGTGTGCATCAGTGTGGATCTGCTAAGGCAGGAAGCTTTGAAAAAAAATTGCACAGCCTTTCTAAAATACTGTACAGTAAAAGTGTGAATTCACATACTGTGTGTGTGCGTGCGTTCGTGCGTGCGTGCGTGTGAGCATGCGTTTGTGTGTGTGTGTGTGTACATTTATGAATTTATCACAGCAGCTACAGTGTCCAGCAGGCATGGATGCCACAATGATAGTAGGTGAGCTGTGAAGGTGACGATACCTGCTGTGTGTGTGTGTGCGCGTGTGTGTGTGTGTGTGTTTGTTCCAGGTGATGGATTAGCTTCATTTCCAGAGTAAGCCGTCTGTTGTGAGTGAGTGAGAGTGTGTATGCTTGAACCCAAGCGGCAGGAGGGAGTGCGCAAGCGATATGTGTGTGTGCTGGACCATGTGTGTGTGTGTATGTGTGTGTGCGTGTGTGAGTATGTTTTTCTGTCACAATGTGTCTATTTATACGTGTCTTTACTTGTATGTGTGTGTCTCTGTAAGTGTGTGTGTGTTTGTGTGACAGTGGCTGAGTGATGGGTCCAGTATAGCATGTAGTATAGCGGACAGACGCTGGGTTTCTATCGCTCGGAAAGCGAAGAAAAAAAAAAAAAAAAATTTATTTCCACGATTTTTTTACCGTTCTTACACGTACAATGTCTTCAATATATTTCTCAACACACAGCTTCTAAAAATAACAGGTTCAATCCTCAAAGTCTGAATGCTAAAGAGCGGTCGAAAAATCAGCCAGGTTACTAACAAGGCAACGTTAGTTTAGTTTAAAAAACCTTTCCCCAAATACAATCATGAGAAAAAGAAAACAATTCATAATTTTTTTTCCTTGTATTATCCAAATTTGAAGCAATCAGATAAACCTGAATGCTTGTCTTGTGTTTCTTTTAGGCAATGTTTAGATTAACTTTGTCACTGTGATGGCTATACCTCCAAAAATTGGAAGCAACCAAAATACAGTAAGAGCTTATTTCAGAAATGCAGTGAGAGACAAGAGGTAGAATCCATTGCCATATCCCCACTCTGTTTAAATTCTTAAAAGATATTCTATATTAGACCTACTTTAATATGCTATGGCGTCTTCTGTGTGTGTCTTGTCTAGTGTGAATAAAATAAATGAATACAACTTTTTGAGTGAAAAAAGTAAACTTTAAGCAGAGCGAGAGTTCGACTGCATGTGTGTCTGTGTGTGAGGCTGCTGCCGCGTGTATGTGTATATGTGCTCCATTTGTGTTGCTTTGTGTGGGTTTGTGTGTGACTTTTTTTAGTCCTCCTTTGAGCCCAAAACAAGGTAAACATATAATAATAACATCTTCAAAATGTATGTCCCCATCTTTCTCCCTTGAGCAAAACAACACACACCACCCACACCTCCTCCGCCCCTCCTCCCCCCAGCGGTGCGAGGAGCGCCCGGGTGTGAAATGTAAAAGGGAGAACGCTGTCGTTCAAACTGTCCCAACCACTAGTGTCTCCCTCCCTCCCTCACGCTCTTGGTCTCTTCCAGCAGCTCTTCTTCATGTCTGTTTCTTAGTCTCATTCTCTCATTCCTCCCCACCCTGCCTCCCTCCCTCTCAGGTGGGCTGGCTGCTGCAGGTTGCAGGTGTGCAGGACCCCTCAGCCAATGAAAAATGAGTGCCGTCGCGCGCCGTGACTTTGATGAACCTCGCCGTACGTCGGCCTATCACTCTTCTCCATTTGGCTTCCCACGGAAATACCGCCCCGCGACACACACACACACACACACACACACACACACACACACACACACACACACACACACACACACACACACACACACACACAGAAGGGGCTCTGGACCGAATATTTGTCTTGTTGAAGGAAGAGGCTGCGCTCGGGTAAATACGCGGTCAAGAGGCCCTTTTTGTCTGTGTGTGCAGCATGGGTGTGTACTCACATAATACCCAAGATGTGGAGTTTCTGAGATTATTTTTAGGTACATCTGTTAGAGTGATTCGACTTTGAAGTTAGTGCACTAAAAGTTGAGTAAAGGTAAATAAAGTGATCAACAATATGTAGACTGAAAACTGTGCGTGCAATCATTGCTCTTGTTGATCTGTGTAGTAAAATTATACTTTCCAATGAATCTGTTTATTTTTTCCGCTGCTTAATGTGATTGGTGATTGCACACGAGTCGCCTAAAATGGTCTATTGTTATTGTTATAAACACATAGGACCCTTAATTCTGATGCATAACTCCATCCACTTAACCACTATGCAATTTCTTAAATTTCCATTCTTCCTCTCTCTCTTTTTGTCTATTTCTCTCACACATGCACACACACACATACACACACACACACACACACACACACTAATAACACTAACACACACGTTAAACAATAATCAGTGAAGCTGCAACATGCACTAGTATTAAAACTCAACAGCACTGCCTGGCAGTGACAGGCACGCATGCACGCACACACACACACACATACAGTTTTCCTCCCTGCAGGAAACATGTTTTTGTTAACACTTGTTGAGGAGATGACAGGGGAAGAAAAAACAGTGAGGTCACAGTGTGTGTGTGTGTGTGTGTGTTGTGTGTGTGTGTGTGTGTGTGTGTGTGTGTGTGTGTGTGTGTGCGCGCGCGCGCGCGCGCGTCTGCGTGTCAAATGCATTGTGTGTCTGGTTACTGCAATGCGAGCAGCTATAAGAGTCGGGGGGCTAATCCCTCCCAGTTGGTCCCTAATCCTGTTCTAATCCCTTTAAAACTCTCCATCAGCCTCTCAGGACCTCAGCGGGGTTAAATCTTGTCAAGTACACACACACACACACACACACACACACACAATCACCCTGTACTAAGTGTTAACAAGTCACCCTTGTAAGGGAAATGAGCTTCTCTCCACTTTTTAAATGAGATTATGTCCATGCTTTCTCACAGCAGGCTGTGTGTCTTTTCACTCACTCAAACTCATACATCCCAAAATGACACAGAGACAAATGCAAGGCATCAAGAGTGTAGTAATAAATAGTGTGTGTAAATTTGCTGATATTGTTGTCCAAAGTCACTTAAAAGTGAACAAGGTGGTGGTTTGATTGGACAGGACAGCTGTCTTATGATGAAAGTGTGCTGATTCCTTAAAATAATTGAATACAGCATTTACAGTACAATTATTTATAGTACAGTTACAGTCAAAAAGAAGAAAATTCGGCCCTATTACACTTTTTTGTTCCAAGAGCATGTGGACAGGGAAGGTAGAAAGTATTAACATGTGTCTGACCCTTATCCAATAGCAGCGTGGGATGTCACAGTGGCCCCAAGGCTGGAAATCAGACATGGGGTGCATATTTTGGTGCTTTTTCACCATCCTGTTTTTTATTGCTATAGTATAAACACACAAAAAATCCTTTCATGTAAGTGTGAACCTAATTAAAACAAATGGTGGTTGTTCCTAGGTCTAAAAGGCAAACTATTTTGTAGAAAATTGTGAAATTAGGAATTTTGTGTGTTTTATGTGTGTGTTGTTCGTAATGGTGGAGGTGAAGATTTTTTAAATTTTTTGGTGAGTTCATTATGTTTCTGTATTGGGACATCTTGCAGTGAATGATGATGTTCATACAATGCCTTTTTATTGAAGTAAAATCTATTTTAAAATTTCTCACCACTGAGTCAACTGGTAATGTGATGCAAAGCATCAGTGTTGTTGTCACATACAGTTTTAGACCACAACTATGGTTAAGGTGTCCAGGTAAATGACTTTAAACATGCCAGCCAATCAGAAACATATTCAGTCTGCTTTCATTTTCCAGTAAAACACACCATATTGTCTCTTTTGTTGTACAATTTTATGTCAGAAGGTCTGTAAAATGCAAAAAGAAGTACCCACTTTCATTATACAAACATACACAGACACACAGACACACACACTCCCTATAATCCTCTTGCCCCCCCCCACTTCCACTTCCCAAACAGACAAACGCATTACACAAATGAAAAACAAGTGAGTGGCTGGAGAGAGGCAGGGAGGGGGAGGAAGAGGGAACTGGGGGGGGAGGAGATTTTATTTAAGTGTTCTTGTAAGCCATCTAAGATATTAATGTTGCAAAGCTACTTATCAATATTTAAGAACATAAAAGGAGTGTTGTGTGTGGGGAGGGCAAACCAGGAGGGACCTGCACTCTTGAGGTGTGTATGTGTGTGTGTGTGTGTGTGTGTGTGTGTGTGTGTGTGTGTGTGTGTGTGTGTGTGTGTGTGTGTGTGTGTGTGTGTGTGTGTGTGTGTGTGTGTGTGTGTGTGTGTGTGTGTGCCAGAACCACAGAACAACAATCAGAGAAGAGATGAGGTCTCTCTGACAGTTAGAGAAGAGGAATTGCTTGGTCTCAGTCCCACTAAAAGCTTTAACACGCCCGCAAACACGTGCATAAACACACACACACAAACACAGAGAAAGTGAGCGCTGTTAAGTGATGGTCAGGATGGTAAATACAACTGCTAATGCCTTGTAACCACAACATACTTATTTTATGTTGTGGCTAAAATGTACTGATTTATGTTTATGTTTATGCATGTATTTATGCATTTATGTATGTACACATGTACGTGTACTGTACGGTTTTACAGTCTGTACAGCATATGACATCCTCTATCATTAATGCCAACTATAATATTGCAATAAGGAAAAACACAAATATGTTTTTCAAGACAAGTGATAATCCTTCGGAATACTTTTTAAGTCATTTGTTTCAGTAAAAAGTAATATTATTCAATTCAGTTTTCTTTATTTCAGTTAAAAAGAAAAGATTTCGAACGATGCAAGCCGTGCAGCGTGGAATCTCCATAGACAGTATGGGAATCTCAGACTCATATGCACGGCGCTCGTTTTTCGACTAGTCATGACTGGTTTCCAAGATGGCTCCCGCAAGTAACGCGACTGTCTTTATAATCTATCTTTTTAATAAACTATCTGTACACTTACAATGTTGTCAATGCTTCGGTTCACATTTAGGGAGCCTCACTATGCTAACGTTATGGTGTGGTGATATTTCGAGTGGTATTAAATAACGATTTAATTTGAGTGTCCCCATGCCCCAAATACTAGCATTGTAAGCTAACCAGCGGTCCGCGGTAGCCTCGTCAAAGCTCCAAACTCATTCGATTAGCATGAAAACATGTCTCAGATAGCGACAGAGTAGTTTTGCGCCGGAATTGTCCTTTAAGAGGTTAAATTACTTTTTGGGTGTTTCTTTTGTGAAGTGGACATGGAAAATGATCTAACAAAGTCGACATGTCTTTAAATAAAGACGCCTTCCTACCTCTGCACTCTCCTTCTTACCTCTCTGCTGTGTTCCCCTCATCCTGCCATCCCTCCATCCATCTAATCCTACATCTTCACAAGCGCTTCAGTCCCTCTCTTAACATTAGAAATCATCAGGGAGGGTGACGAGAGTTATGCTCACAGGAAGAGGCTAAAGTACTGTAACCTCTCAGGAGAGAGAGAGAGAGAGAGATAGAGAGAGAGAGAGATATGAAAAAATCCATTTCAATTTTCCTCTCATCAAATGAAAAAATAAACCACCAAGAAGCTCCTTTATCTAAAAAAAACTTGAATCCTGCATTTAGCATGTGAATGTGTGTTAGTATACACGGGACAACGACATTAAAGGGTGAGCAGCATGAGCAGCACTCTGCAGGTGTTTGCCACCTCTGTAGCTCGAATACATTACAGCCACACACACACACACACACACACACACACACACACACACACACACACACACACACACACACACACACACACCTCTGGACAGTGTTCTGTCTTTCCGTGTCATCTCTAGTGGTACACATCCAAAACACTTTCTGAACACAAACCACAAAATGATGGCTGCAGGGTGAAAGAGGTGTGTGTCTGTGTGTGTTTTTGAGGAAAAGAGAGAGACAAAAAAACAGAAAAAGGAGGAGAAAGGTTTTGTGGGTGTGTAAATGAGAAAGTGTGTGTGGGCGCGCGTATGTGTGCATGATAACCCTAGGCAGGGCTAGATGGATGGGTGTTCTGACCTCCCTACAGGGGTGCAGGCACGCTTATTTACACAAAGCACCCTTAGGTGTGTACGTGTGTGTGTGTGTGTGTGTGTGAGTGTGAGATACAAGCCTCCAAACTTAGTCTTAGAGAGAACAACACCCATAAATACAAAAATTTCAAAGGTGTCTCTTTTAAATCATCACAAAAAGATGGGGGAAAAAAAACTAAAAAAACTCCCAAAGGCTCGACGTCTGATGGGATTTTGTAACAAATGAATCCTGGAGTGGGGAATAATCATGTACCACCATAGAGATACACAATTGAAAATAAACCTCTGGCCGTACTAGTGCCTTGCTCAACACAGGGCTACACACACACACACACACACACACACACACACACACACACACACTATATTCCCAAAAGATGTGGGCTTTTAGTCAGGTTTTCTAACGTTTCCAACTTTGCGACAGCAGATGGGTGAGGCGCTTTCCTGTTTCAACATGACAATACCTCCGTGAAAAAATAAATAATAAAATTGGTTTTCAGAGCTTGTTGTGGAAGAACGCGACTGACCTGCAGAGAGCCCTGACCTCACTTTTGACCATGTTAGATACTATACTTTAGGCCTCAACTAAAATGGACATCCACGGTGACATCAGGAAGATCTGGGACCAGTGATACTACACGTGTCAACGCCATATGGAAGCTATGGGGAATATACTGTGAACTCCTAAGCATCATCTGCATGTTATTGGCACATGGACATCCAACAACACCTTATCAGAAATGCCCTGCTAGCATAGTGATAAATAAATAGTCCTCTTCAGCAACAGAGTCCCAGACGCTCAAAGCAGCCATTTTGAGAAGTTATGCACTGATGTTTGCATGACAACACCTCTGATGAATGTGGAGAAACAAAAACGTGAATGCTGAATAGCAACTTAATACGCATAACACTCAACACATAAAAATATTCAGTGAAGCTGCAACATGCACAAGTATGAAAACTCAACAGCACTGCCTGGCGTGTACGCACACACGCACCACACACACACACACACACACACACACACACACACACACACACACACTGTGATAACCTCTCTGTACAAAGGCTGTCCCTCTGTGTTCCCTTTGGAGTTTGGATGTTAAATATTCATCTCTTCAGATGGTTTAAAATAAATGAGCGTGTTGTTGATATTATTATTACATCATTATTTATTAAATGTTCATCTTCAATTTTTAGCATGTTTGTTGGCTCACAATGGTAAAGTAAGAACCACATAGGTCTGTTTTTTAAATGAGTAAATTATTTTAAGATTATTTTTAAGCAGCGAATAAAACACACATTTGTATTACTCTCTAGTGAGTCTCAGTGTGCTCCTGTTGACGTATTCAAGACTTAACAATTACAGTGATCAAAATGGAGTCATCAGCTGGTTTCTCCAGCTTTAATGTATGCTTGAATACCAACCCTGTCTGTTGGATACTGTATGTGAGAGGAATATGTTCTACAGCACACCCAGAGACTCACATTGATTTGCCTCTAAAAGGTGAATAAATTGCGTATGTATTTTATGGAAACAGAAAAATCCATGCCGCTGTTTACAATGCCTGCTGTTCCTGTAAATCAGAAGGTGATCAATATGCGAATTGACTCATCCATTGCTTGGGTGTGAATATGTATTTTGCGTGTGTGTGTGTGTGTGTGTGTGTGTGTGTGTGTGTGTATGTGAAAGCTTGCCGGATGTAGTTGTGTATTTGGGGACATTGTGCATTAGCAATTCGTCAGTTTGCGTCTTTACATTTTGTTTGTACAGTAATGTTTCTTTGCAACTTTTCAGTGTGTGTAACTGAACGTGTGCAAATAGGCATGTGGTGTTGGGTATATTTGTGTGTGTGTGTGTGTGTGTGTGTGTGTGTGTGTGTGTGTGTGTGTATTTTCAGCCCTGCAGCAGGGTCATTTCTGTATTGACAACCTGCTTGTCCCTGTCATACAGAGAACATGAGTAGAAAGGCCATTCTCGTTTAGCCTGATAAAGCGCCCGTAGCATCCTAACGACCACTAGCCATTTATAAATCATACTTTAACATGAGGGAGACGGACCTCTAACCGCTGACTGATTGCAGAATTGATCAAAATGACTCATTCATGATTCAGACTAGAATTTTTGCAGCACGCTGAGCGCAATCTCACAGCATTGGTGAAATGTTCTGGTGGGAAATAACGCGGTGGTTATGGTACAATAAATATTGTATTAGTAATATTTTGGCTGATCTTTCGCTTAATGCTGTGTATAGGTCTGCAAGTTATTATGTTAGTACATTTAACTGGAACGGTCAGTGACATTCTTTTTTTTCTAACCATCTCACCAATCATATGAATCTGCATAAGAACAATCAGCAGCTCATGTTTACTGATTCACCCAATCAGGTATCAGTTCTCCCTTGAGGTTCCAGGTCCCTATTGACAACCCGTGCGTGTGTGTGTGTGTGGTGTGTGTGTGTGTGTGTGTGTGTGGTGTGTGTGTGTGTGCATGTGCGTGTGTGTGCGTGTCGTGGACAAAAAGGAAAATCCCTGGGAGAGTGTAGCAGAATGCGTTGATCGATCCTCAGCAATTACCAGCCAATCGAAATGTGATTTATTTCCCAAGGAATCATTTCAATATCAAGAGAACCGGCGAGCGGATGGAATGGAGTGTGTGTGTGTGTGTGTGTGTGTGTGTGAGGAGGGAGATCGTTGTCAATAAACTACCACTTACTC
The DNA here is from genome assembly GCF_010015445.1 of Perca fluviatilis. Lineage (NCBI taxonomy): Eukaryota > Metazoa > Chordata > Actinopteri > Perciformes > Percidae > Perca > Perca fluviatilis. Next base: position 13,503,176 of record NC_053128.1, read on the forward strand.
ATCTATACTTCTTCCTGTACTCTTCATCTATCCCCCTTTCAACCCATCCATCTCCACATTTTCTGCTAGTTATTTCTTCCTTGTTTTTCTCTCTCTGACTCTCACACTCGCTCGCTACATCTTTCATCTCCACCCATAACTCCTTATCTCCATCCCCAACTTTGTGTATCCTCCCCCCTCTCCTTTTTTCATTTTTCTTACCCTCTATACTCACCCTGTCATCGTTCACTGCCTACACATATGCATCCTTGCCTCCTCCCAGTCATACCCTGCTGTCTCCTCCCTGTCTTTCACGATTCTCCCCTATATTCCTCCCCTTTTACTACACTCCCCCCTTCCTTTCCTCCCTCCTCCTCCTCCCTCACTCCCTCCCTGACTGCTCCCCTGTGATGCTATCATTCTAAGGCCTTGTCAATATGACCAGTCAACCAAACAAAAAGACCAACTGACCAATTGAAGTATTTTGACTCTTAATCCCCCCCACTTACCCCTCCGCACCCTCCTCCTTTTCACCAGTCTCCTCCTCTCCTCCCGTTTTCTTTTGCACTTAATTAAGTCGCCAAGTGGCTGTCAGGAATAATTTTTTACTGAGGGCCGCAGTGGACTTGACATTTGATAATATTGCGTCTCCACGTTGATTGAAATTGATTTTAGGGGGGAGAGAGGCCCCCCGCTCGCCGCAGCCGTGATCGTTTGACAACTCTCAGCCAATCAGCCCCAAGGACAGCCCGTGGACCCCCGGTCTTTGGCGTGGCAACTCATATTCCTACGAGTGATGGCTGGGTGCCTGCTTGTGTATGTGTGTGGTGTGTGTGTTTGTGTGTGTTTGTGTGAGAAAAAGTGTATATGTGTGTCAAGGTACCAAGGGTCGGACATGGAGTACCGTCGCAGGGTCATGGAACTGGCAGTCACATTTCCCATAAATCAGTTGGGCAGTGCAGAGGCAAACGCGTAAGTCGTGTGAGTGTGTGCACAAGACTGCCCGTTCCCTTGTGTGTGTGTGTGTGTGTGTGTGTGTGTGTGTGTGTGTGTGTACGCGCGTGCGTCGTGCGTGTGTTTGTGTGTTTGGTTGTGTGTTTGCAAGGTTATGTTGTGTATACAGCTGCATTTGAGTAAGTACAAGTAGCACACACAAGTTTTGTTTTGTGTCTTTACTCAGCAACCTCTGCCCCCTTTAGCTACATTTTCCCTCACTAGCTAATAGAGGGTATAATGTTAGATGCAAATGACTGCTTTAATTGTTGCCTTATTAGCGGGGAGTGGGGGTATTAACTAAAGAACATCATGATGAAATGCCACTCAAAAGCATGCTGCAGTCGGAATCAATCAGGGTAATTAATTACAAACAGGAACAGCACCATCAGTGTTTCCATAATGTTTACAATCAGACTCTCAAAAGCTCTCACTTCACTTCTCTCTCAGACTGCAGGCCGAGACCTGAAACAAGCAGTGAGGCCCCGTTTCCTGTACGCGTCCCAATCATGTCTACTGCTATCTTTTTATGAGCTGTTGTCCCAGGGCAAAACTAAATTGTTATTTTGGTTGTTTTAAAAGATAAAGAGTTTTGGAGCACCCTGCCTAAGGAGCATAGACTGACAAAGATTTAATTAGTTTTGACCAATTTTATTCCCACTTTATAGGCTATATTCTTTGGTTTCAATTATAATTATATCTGGCAGAGTCTTTTTTAACTGTTTATCTTACTAAAACGTATTTTAGCTCGCTTTGTAACTATAATGGAAACTGCAATACAGATAAGCAGAACAGCATCATCAAGTTATTAATGTTATTGTTTATTGAACCAACAACTTTAAAAAGTAGAACATTTCTCATAAAAGGTTTCATATGTAAACTGCCGACATTTTCTAAATGTTATACAATATGAAACGTCCAGGTTATTTATTCATTTATGTATCATTGTTCTCCATCAATTTGAAAATGTTCAATGTTAACTTAAAAATGTTTTAATTGATTTCATATAACCATGTTTCTCCTGCTGCAAGATACCCAGGTTTTTTTGCCTCATTTTTACACATTAATGGCAAACAAAGAAAAACACTGATACAGTAAGTAATTTTTGAAAACTGTAAAAAAAAATTAAAGCCATGATAGATTATATTATTCCTTAGGGAATTTCTTACATTCACAAGATAGCGGCAAGCCCTTGAGCAAGGCACTCAACTCCCCAATTCTCCAGCCAGAAGCCCTATCTTGCACCCGGCGCAAAGCCCGACGCAGTTGTCAATTTCCAGTCCAGTGCCCGCATTGTTTAAATAGCAAATGCACCTGCGCCCATCTGTGCGCCCATGGGCGTGCTGGCCTTACAGGGAGGTGTGTTCAGGTGCATTCTTGGCGTATTTGCTATCTTGAAGCAGCTGAAAGTGATCGCGCCATTGACTAACAAAACCTGGTCTAAAGTCAATAACGCAGCATTTCATTGTTATTTTAACAGCGCATTAGTAAAATGTGCCTAGGCTCGGGCACAGTGAGCAAAATAGTATTATGATATGATCTGCTCGCGCGCTTTCACGTCACGCTCGAGCAGATCAGTTTCTTCTCCTGAAAATCTCTCCTTCCTGCTTAGCAAATCTGCCATCATAATAGCAATGCGCCAACGTCGGACGCGCCTGGCTTTAAAAGAGAATGGGAGATGACACTCTGATTGGTTTATTGCATGTTACGCCCAAAACACACCTTTGATTAATTAAGACACTAAGTACAACCCTTATGAACCATGCGCCTGGCGCACGGACCCTTTTTTCCACCGTTAAACTAGCAAAAGTGGACTCGTACACGCCCTAAACGCACCTGCGCCAGGCGCTTCATGCAGTGCGCTTAGATCGTTAAAATAGGGCCATGGGCCTGCCAACAATCTGCTGATTGTTGAAGTAATTGCAGTGTGTAACCCACTTTGAAATAAAAGTATTTCTTATAATGTACCTACAAATGAAATGCAAAAATTCACCTCATCCTTCGTGATGATTAGACCTGATTTGGTTTATGAAGATTTTCAGTTGTTCTAGCAGCATGTAAACAAGGCACGCAAAGTCAAAGGCAAAGGCAACTGTGGCAATTAGATCCAGTTTCCTCAAAACAATCTTGGAACCTATCAGCTATAGGGTTGGGTACCGAAAGTCGGTGCCAATAGGGAACCGGTGCCGACGTAAACGGTAGTAACGAGACCGAATAAGAACGAAAGTTTCGGTGCCTCATTTCGGTGCTTGACTTTACACTACACCTGACAGCATGTAACGTTAGCCTACCTTTAGCTAGCAGCTGGATTAAACACCGGTAAAATGCTGACAGCTAACGTTAAACAGTGTAAAGTGTGACTGTATTTCACTGTGGAGGACTTCAACAGCGGGATGCAACAGTCTGCAATGCAGCGCAGCAGCAGCCGTTGTCGCAATTCATAGATATACAGTATGTTTATAGACGGTGCGTTCACTCGCAGCTGCCGTTGTCGGAATTAAACAACACAGACGGTGCATTCACTTAAAACAGGTAGCCTCGTGGTGCATTCACAGTATTTGTAAAATACCCTTTTCCCATCTGGGGTTCAACAGCAATTTACTGGTGAAATAAGTTATTGTTATTGTTATAGTTATTACATTATTATTAAATCTTTAATTTTGACCATGGCCTTAGCAATAAACAAGTCACTCACTGTTGTTTACTACCCTTATTTTTTTTCTTCTTTTTTTTTTTTTTACTTTATTGAAAAGTACCGGTTCAGGCACCGGCACCGTTTTAAAAGTATCGATTTAGCACCGGAATCGAAAAAAAACCAAACGATACCCAACCCTAATCAGCTATCAGTCTGATGACGATTTAGCCTCTGAGGGGAACAGCCAATATTTCTTGGATTCTGTTGTAGCCAGCAAATATCTGGATAACTGATATACGGCCAAGACTTCCACTGAGAATGGAGTTGGATGATGTCTCTATAAACAGACATCTGCAAATGAATGCAAATACATTTAAAAATAATTATATTAATAAATTATTAAAAAGCTAGTTTGTCGGTGGCGGCCAATGTGTTTTGGCTCTTTGCTTTTCACATGGTTCGTTTACCTGCATGCAACCAAAGCCCGCTAAAACTGGACTGGTCAATACTACTTGGACTACAAATGGAAACCAGAACATTTCGATTCCAAAATATTGTCCCATAGCCTACAGATATTTGTTTATAGAGACTACTATTTGAACTAGTATGTTTAGATCTACTTGATTTACTACAGAATGAAGAGAATGAAGATGATGGGAATCAATTCTAGCCTCATGAGACCGTCCTGATCTCACATGCTCCAGTTTTCCACTGGCAGATCAGTGTGGCATCTTGAGATAGAGAAAATTTAGAGCCGTTTGCCAAACGACCGACCAATCAGCGTTGGTTTTGAGGCGGGTTTAGGTGTGACGCAACAAGAAGCGACAAGTTTTATCTGAAAGTATTCCTTCATTGAAAAAAAATGGCACTGGAAGCTTTTCTCGGAGGAAAAGATGTTTTTGCTCTTCTCCCGACTGGTTTCGGCAAGAGTTTGATCTGATTGGTTGATGTGGCCCGTCTATCACCAACATAGGTGGTGATAGACAGATGGTTTATCCAATCAGCTAACCAGTATATTCACTCCTTCCCAAAAGTTCTCCAACAGAAAGTTCCCAGATGGATATGCCGGGCAAATGCAAAGCAATCCATCTGGTGGAGTCAGGTTAAATCAATTCAACATCTATGGCAGAATAGAGAAGGTTCCAGAGACTCTCTTATGAGGAGGTTTACGTTGGTTTTAATATAATCACCCATCTGCACATGCCACGTTCTTTGAGAATCAGACTGAGCTCAACAGATTTCCTCTACAGAAATATCCACAAACTGTCAGAAAGTAACATTTGAATCTTTGTGAATGATTATTGATTATTGTCCCCCCCCACCACCACCTCTGAACAGATTTTATCTCTAACTAATGCCCATTCTCTCTTTTGCATTTGCTCCTGTTTTAATTGGGTTATGGGTGTCACTTGGTGTGTCTCGAGCTGTCTGCAAGATCCGTTCCATATTCCTGATGAGGTTCTGTCTTCTAACCCCCTTTCTCAGGCTCTCTAATCACCTCTCGCCGCTCCAGGCAACAGACAAACTGTACCAGACGCACACGGAGGGAAAATTGCTTTTATTTTGGAGGTGCCTTAATTGTGATTTTTTTTTTTTTTTTTATTCACCGGCGGTTAACCAAAATGTTTGCTCTGGTAACATGGCCTAGATAAAGATATTGTCAACAACAGCATGATAATGAACAGTGGTTTCACAACTACATGTATGGTCAACTCTTCTCCCAAGGCCTGACCCATGCAACTAATGTCATGCCAATGACAAGTCGTCTCGTCACACCCCGTCGCAAAAACTCTGCATAAGGCTGCATTCAGACTGACATTAGCCCTGTGTGAAAAAAAAAAATTGATTTGAATGGAACCAGTCCGTCATCGCAGTGAAGGTGCCAACGCACGGGGCTTCGACAAAACAACTCAGGGTCATCCAGCAAATAAGCAAATAAGTTGAACGTGGGTAAACTTCTTCCTGCAACACAGCGTCATACGGCAAGGTGCTGCATTGGCAAATCAAATACGAGTGCACATTCCTGGCAGATTACTTAGTATATGACGTACATATTTTTACTGTTCAGCTTGCAATCATGGCGACTTCCAACTGGACTTCCTGAATTGGATTTTTTTGTCTAACCATTAAACAACTGACCCTCACCAACACAGCCCCTTGCTTTGTTTTAACGCAGGACTGTTTTTTTTTTTTTTTTTAAGATTTTGTCTGGGCACTTTTAGGCCTTTATTCGACAGGACAGCTGAAAACATGAAAGGGGAGCGAGGGGGAGAATAACATGCAACCAAGGGCCGCAGGTCGGAGTCGAACCCTGGCCCTCTATATATGGGCACCTGCTCTACCAACTGAGCTATCCGGGCGCCCAACGCAGGACTGTTTTCAGTCTGGATTCCTGCTTAGGGTGGAGGTCAGAGTGGACAGTTACAGAAAATTCAACTTGAACACTTGGGAATTGTTTGCATCCTATTCCCTATCAGCCAGCAATGTTTGTTTCAACCACAACCACAATCTTTGCTTAAGCTTAACCAATCATTAACCACAATGCAATTTCTAAAAAGCAAGTGTGAGAAACATTTTCTCACCATAATAACTCTCTCTCCATCCTACTCATCCTTTTACCATCTTCCTTACACCTTGCTCCTCTCTTCTCCTGCCTTTACGCTCCTTTTTCTCATGGCATCCACACTCACGTCTGTCCTTCTCTTCCTTTCCTTTGCAGTCTCCTCCCTCCATCCTCTTTCATCCGGTCTTCTACTCTGCTTACATCCTCCTCGTCCCTCTCTTGCTCATCTGGCCACCGCCTCCCTTCCGCCTCCCCTCTCCCCTGCTCAGCCTTCTTGTCCAACAACTCAGCTATTAACCTCTGGCCTCGTGTCTCTCCTCCCATCACCGCTGCAGTAATTAGGAGGTCAATCCAACCCTCCTCTATCATTTACCCTGACACGCACCCACCCACACACACACACACACACACACAATTGGTTTTCTCTGATAGCACACAATGTGACAGATTAATTGTGTTACCAGCTCCGCCCAAACGCACACATAAAAATATATACATGCACAGTTAAAATAAATAAATAAATAAATACACACACACAAACACAAACACACACACATACATATATATATATGCCAGTAAAATTAGAAAAAGTTGACACTAAATTAAAAAATTGATTGCTTGTATGAAAGCAAAGCTGATCATTGGCCACCTTTAATGGTAGAAGTCAACTTGTTAGGGTGGGGAGATTATTCAATATTGCAATAAAGAGTCCCTCCATATAATCATTTCACACTAGCAAAATACATTTATAGATCTTGCGTCACATTTATCAAGTCTAAGTCTAATTGCGCGACGGTAATTGGTTTGAGTTTAACGAGAGAATGCACGTCCTTTGAAAATTATAGAAAAGTCTTAAAAATGTAATTAAGTCTTAGAACAACATACAGTATGCTTGACTTGCACTCTTCTAAATATGCAGGACATGTATTACTTCACTTTAAAATGCTAATTAGATTTTATTAAAATGCTTTTCTAATCCCGGTGATGCAAGGGCTCATCCACCAGTCACATGGTTTGGACTAGGGGTGGGAATCACCTGAGGCCCCACGATATGATATTATCACGATACTTCAAATTATGTCCCCAAAGGAAAACTTTGTCAACATCTAAAGTTCTCATGTGCAATTTATATAAAAAAGATTGAAAGTTGACGTCCGTGTATGGATGCAGTATTGCCACAGAAAATATTGCGATACTGTGTTGTATCAAAAAAAAAAAAATCCCCACCCCTAGTTTGGACCCCACTTATTATCTTGAAATGGAAACATGCTTCCCCCTCCTCAATTTGAAGGTTGAATTAAGGAAGTACTGCAATGTATCAAGCTTGAGAAAATAAGATAATCTACAAAGGGCTTTCCACAATTTGGAAACCCCTCCGGATTACATTAAATATCTGACACTTCTGCCTGGTGCCAAATGTTTTCATTAATTTATTTTTAGTGTTGCAAATGTTGATTGGTGGGTGGGTGAGACAAATTATTCTTCCTATTTGACCATGTTATTTTGAAACAATTAGTGAATACACTATAATAATAGTCATAATGCAGTCTATTTTATTTAATTACATTCAAAATAATTTACACAACAGAAATGTTGTCCACACTGCTACATTAGTATGTATGTCATGAAAACGTCACATGTTAACAGATTTTGGAATTAAATAGAAATTAATGAAAGCTTACACGCAATCATATTCAATATGGTAATTTGATGCATCATTTCAAAGTGTGTTATTAGCTAATCATGCATTTTAGAATATGTTTATCTCCATACTATAAGTACACACACACACACACACACACACAGCAGGGTTGACAGCACTGGGCAATGAGCTGTCAGAGCAGTCTCTCTGCATCACACAGGTCATTGGCTGATTCCTGTCTTTCTCTTTCTCTTTCTGTCTGTCTCTCTCTCTCTCCCTCTCACCCCTCCTCTGTGTCTCATTAACACAACATACAATTAAAGTGTGTGTATCAGTGTCAGACCCCTGCTATTAGCACCTCAGCCTAAATGGCACTTGGCAGGGAGCTGAATCGCGGCTTCCTCCTCCCAGTCAAACAATTAAAAGGCCTCAGACACGCGATCAACGCCGAAACACGTTAACACCTAATTAGCTTGACACGGCAGTGTACAGTACTGCTGCGCTGTTTGCAGGTGGCCTGACACTGTCCAGCCCCTGTCACCTCTGTTTGCATATGACCATTCAAACAGCCAAATGCTGTTCATTCTCTTTCAAAATGTCGGGATTGATGAATGAAGATTGCCTTGCCATGGCGTGTTGGGTTGCTTGTGTTATATAAAGCAAAAGTCTGCATATTTACAATGGTCAAGTCAAACTACTGTCAGCCCTAACGGACTCCGCTAGCTGGTGCGTTTCCCAAAATTTGCAATGGCTCCTACAAATAAAAAGCAGACTTTCTTATAACCCACTGAACAGATCACGAGCAGGGATGACATCCAAAAGGAGGGACAAAAAAAAAATATGGGTGGATTTCTATGACGTCCCATCCATTAATTGATTTCGTTCATTTAGAAACAAACCAACGTTGGGTCACACTGCAGTAAAACAAAGCTCAAACAGCAGCATGGACTGTAGACGAAGGAGCAGAAGGGAAAACAATTTTAAACAAATCCTTTCTAAATTCTCCAGACTGCAGCGAATCTTACACACTCCATCTATCCCTCCTTCTCACACACACACACACACATACACACACATACAACCCACCCTCTCCCACTCCGCAGCAGTAAATATCTGAGATCTAAATCCTCTTCACAGCATTGCCTAATTACTCCCAACAACATGGTAGCTGATTAACTTGTAATTGCTGCTCTGAACGCAGCCCGTCCCTCTCTCCTCGTTAGGGTTATTACTGACTATAATTACCGCTAATGTGCAGAGAGGAACACACACACTCACACACATAACCTCGCATGTACACAAACATACATGCAGGTGGGAAGCTCATGCGCAAAGCACCTGAACGCACACACGCATTCACCTTCACAACACACTCATGCGCATACTTCACCAGGAGAATACTTATTTTCTTGGAAACTGTGACTGGTGCACAAAGCAATAACAGTGAAATTTAGGCAACTAAATTCATTTTCAGTATGTTGCCTCATTTCGGCGATGCAATTCACAGCAGCCATAATCCTGTAATGGTCTTTATGAACCTCATCACATCCTCAAATCTGACATTTTCGTCCCTCGATGCTGCGAGTGAGGCCTAAGACATGTCTGGTTTCTCCCTACCATGTGTGATTCTGGAACTGCATTACTTTTCATTTTATTTCAGGTTGATTGTTATGACAGCGACATACAAACTGAAGCTGTTTGTCCCAGCAGAGTACCAGTTAAATGCCAACTTAAGGGTTACAACTTAGAAAACAATTTTAGAGGGTGATAACAAAGCAATTATTATTTCTCTGATGAATTATTGCACCAAGCTAAGCCTTTAACAGATAACACAACAAAAACATGCATGTTTTGCACATGTTTATGCCATCAAATTTTAACATTCCTGGTCTTGAAATAATCATCCAAAAACAATCTCCAGCAAACAAGCTACTATTATACAAATGTATGTTCCATGTTTTTTTGGCAGGGGTTTGGGGTTTTAAGTACATCCTGTCATCGCGGAGATCATATCCCAAATTGTTTTGATATCCTGCAGGAGATCAGATAAGTAGCGACATATGTTTTGCATTTCCATAAAAGCAACATTTGTAGAATTAACTATCTGCTTGTAAAGCCCAAACGGGGAATTTAGAAATGCTCATCTGTTTATGAACTTCCTCACTGGGTTCCTGTAAACAGCAGAAAGAAAGAAAACACAAGAAATAATAGTTTTATTTTCATAAACACATGTAACTCTTTTGCTGACTTAAAGTAAAAACAATACAGATTAACAAAATAAAGGCGCTTGCCAGGTGATTTTTGATAACACTTACTAGCCATTTGGAAGCAAATTCCAGCACTTGATCATTACTAGTGAAAATGAGTCATTTTTCAAAATCATACACAGCTGTGAGCTGCGTGCTGACAGCATGGTGCCACTATTGTTCGTCATTATACGCTCACCCTGCAATACAAGGGGCTTCTCCTCTCCCCACCTTCTGCCACCTCCGTTAAAAAAGGCATTTGCGTGAATCTAAATCCAGCTTAATCGTAATTCTCCAACTAAACTTGCTGTGGAGAAAGCTATGAGCGCAAAGCTCCTTTTAAGTTCATAATCACTTTCTCCTTTAGCGGGGGATAATGGTACTACTTGTGGGAGACTAAGCCCACGTCTGACTCTGTCTGTCTCTCTCTCTCTCTCTCTCTCTCTCTCTCTCTCTCTCTCCTGCCCTCCCTCTGTGTCTCTCCCAAACACTATCTCTCTTTCTTCGGACCATTAGTGATATTGCCGGGCCGCAGACCTCTGTGTTAAGTCACTTAATCAAAAGCAATGGGTTGAAAATCTTGTTTGGTCTCTTACGTCTGATTCATTCCTGCAGACAAGAGCAGCGGAGAGACAGAGAGAGGGCCGGGGGGAAATAAATGGAGAGCGAGACAGATAAGTAGAGGGAAGGGAGAGAAAGTAAGCGAGCGAGTGTTGATAGTAAAGTGAGATGGCGAGGGAGAAAGTGTGAGAGAGAGCAGAGAGAGGACATTAGGTGGTGGTACTATGTGTTATCAGCTAAGCAGCAGCAGAAAGGCTATCATTGGCTCCTTCACCCTCTGGGGATGAGGAAGCCATTGTTCCTCTAACCACTTCTGACCACCTCTCACACACACACACACACACACACACACACACACACACACACACACACACACACACACACACACACACACACACACACACACACGTATTTTCTCTAGTTCTTTTCTTTCTTGTTCCTCATCTGACTTTTTCGTCGGTATAATTCATACATTTACAAAATGTTCTCTCTTCTCTCCTCTCACACAAAACAGCAGCACAGAGACCTTCCAAGTAAAACGTTCAGGGAAAGATTTTTGAAAAAAAAAAGACACACAGAAGGTCCTCCGAATGAAACAACAAAATCAGCTGTTTGTAAAGTACTGTTCTCCAAAATGACACATATAAGCGTTTTCTGATCCGACGCAAGGACATGATTTGTCAGTGCCTATCAAAACTGTTACAAATAACTATTTCAAAAATAATTCTGTGTCTAAACTTCGCCACGGCACACAATGAACTTGGTTAGGAAAATATCATGGCATTGGTTAAAATGTGTACTAAATTAATTAAATTCAGGGGAGCTTTGTAATCATGATTACAATAGTAAACTCAATCAGGCTATAATGCGACTGCAGTCATGCTTAGAAATGGAAATGAACAGCGGTCTACCATAGAAAAAGTGGACGTTGTGTTTACCCAACCATCCAATTTAACCTTCTTATTCTGCAAACCGTGTGGCTAAATAATTCCTACAGCCACAGGAGGGCTTTGTTACTTGAGCCTAAACATGTAATCTTTGGCCATTTGCTGAAACGACTAATGTCATTCTTCTTTGGACAATCTCACAAAGCGCAATATTAAAGTGAAATAATTTATTAGTGCAAAATTATGGAATGGTTACGATAAATTGAATAAAGTGCCATGGACAAAACGACACACAAAAGAACCTAGGTCCTCAAAGTGCAAACGTAGGTGAAATAACAAAACAACATTTACTAAACCTAACTCATAAAGCAAAACAGTGCAAAAAAAATAAAAATGGTAGCCCACCCCTACAGGTTCAGTGCTATTTACAAAATGTTGTGAATGGACCAATCAGCAGCAGACACTCCTCAGGCCGGGACAGAGAATGTGCCATGTCAATGAAGGACCTCACAAGTATAGAAGTACAACCATGCATGCACTGTGTGTGTGTGTGTGTGTGTGTGTGTGTGTGTGTGTGTGTGTGTGTGTGTGTGTGTGTGTGTGTGTGTGTGTGTGTGTGTGTGTGTGTGTGTGTGTGTGTGTGTGAGAGAGAGGTCTGGTGCTCCTTATGTTCCATTTGCCCCCCTATGGAGCATGGAGCCCCTCCATCACCCATCATCTCATGTGCGCACACACACACACACACACACACACACACACACACACACACACACACAGACAGACACACAGACACTTTTCATTTATTAATTCAAAAGAAGAAAAGAAAAGTTGATTTCTCCTCCTCAGTGCAGCTGACAGATTTAAATTATAGCGTGTTTGTCTTGTGGAAGATGTGCAACAGAAGAAGTAGGAAACACAAAAGGAAATAGTCCATGTGTGCTTGTATTCATCAGTATACACCAATGAAATAAACTCCCAGCGATACCCACTGACTTGACTATAAAACAGGAAAATACCAGCTCTAAAAAATTGTCGTTTGTCAAAAGTTGTACCTGCAAATCCCAGAACTTACATTTTACACTCGCGGCTTGGTGAAGCATTGTGGGGAAAAAGCATCAGTTTGCGTCCCCCATGGTTAAGGCCAAACCTTATACCATTAATGCACTATAGCTTTCAACAATAATGCACTCCACGACTTTATCTTGGTTGTAGAAGTTAAATCAGCAAAGCATTTCTCTCCAAAAGTGGAAAACTTACTGCACAAAGCTGAAGATCTATAAGATGGTTTAAAAGTCATAAGTGAATTGAATTTTCTTAATTATGGTAAAAGTCAAAAAGTGGGGTATTTGGTTGTGAATTACCCTATGATGCACATCAGAGTCAGAGAGTAATCTCTCCCCTCTTAAGATGATCATAGTTTTCATTTTCTAATTGAGAGAGAGATGGATTGAGGGATAGACGGAGAGCAGAGAGGGAAGAGAGAAACCGGTAGAACTCTCTTATATCCCTGATCTCTCTCTCTGTTAATAGCCTTTTATTTCATGTTTCCCCCCCCTCATTTCCCCCTGCCCTACATGTATGAGTGTTCAAAGTCTCCTGGATTTGGGACATTGCATTGTGGGATAGCACAGTTAGCAGCCTTACTTAGCGGCATCAAGCCCCTTTTAAAACACCCTCGAAAAGGGGCAGGAAATCCCTCTCAGACCAAATCTTTTAAAGCCCCCCCCATCATCAAAGGAAGAGTTATGACAGGTGAAACAAAAATGTGCTATAAAACAGAGAGACAGAAAGCAATAATTATTCAGGAATCGTTCAACACAGTGATTTTATCTGCCGACTGTCAACACCAACTGGCCCCCGGAATCGGAACGGACTCGGTCAGATCATCCATAATGCACAAATCATATTTATGATTGGCCAAACATTTATCTTAACTCTTCAAGTCTGCAATTCTGCACACCTAGATTTGCAAAAGTCAAGCACACAGAATTGAAGCTTGAAAATATTGATTGAAGAAACCAATAAACTATTTCAGAACTGCACTCGTGCGATTTTGTTGATTGTTGGATATCTTGATTGACAAGTACTTTTATTTTTAATATTTTTTTAATATTTAATTACTATGTTGTGCCCTTAGTACTTCCCTAACCCTGCGTATGTATTACTTTTTTGTTTATCTTGATTTAAATTTTTATGTCAGGAAAAATAATCAGCGTGTTTGTGTTTCTCTCTCTCTCTCTCTCTCTCTCTCTCTCCCCCTCCCTCTTGTGTGAGGGTTTGTGGTGTAGCATGTGTTGCTGCCAGTGTCGCTGATTCTTGTGAGCTGTGGATACTTCACATCAAACACACTCCAGCACCTGTACACACAATCAGCCGCCTCCTCGCTGCCACAGGTGTACCGCGAGAACACACTCTGTTACACACACCTCTTAGACCTTTAAGAACACCCAGTTCAATTAACAGCAGACACATGCACACATTTCAAACGCACTTGAACCCACCCATCCATCCACCTAATCCACAAATTACAGCACGGACACACACGCACTGAAAGTTGAGATTCAATCCCATTGCAGATGCTTCTCAATTCAATTAAGACACACAAAAATACTTCTTTTGATCTCAGTATTGGATATCAGGCACACACACCTGATGCTAGCAGCACTAGTGGCCTCATTGTCTGCAACACAATGCTGCTAAAATCTAACATCATCTGGCTAGAGGTAACAACAGTTTTCAGGCAATAGTGATATTTTCAAAAGGTACAACAGAAGAGCGTGCTGCGAATTCAATTATGTGGCACTGTATTTTGTGTGTGTGTGTGTGTGTGTGTGTGTGTGTGTGTGTGTGTGTGTGTGTGTGTGTGTGTGTGTGTGTGTGTGTGTGCGCTTCTGTGGCTGTGTTTTCATGCACATGTTAAGTGTGTATGAGTGTGTTGCCTCAATGTATGCCTATGCCATTTCCATTTGGTAATGAGCTTTCTCCCTGTTTCAGAATAGGAGCTAATATTGGAATTGAGTCCCTGAGCTATCGTGCCTTTTAATGGTGTTCTGTTTTATTACAAGATTAAATAATTACATGTAAAAGTGTGATAGTACTTCTGTTGTCTCTCTTTTTCAATCTTAAAATAAATACATCAAGAGTAAGGTGCCTTATCTCAGGTACATGTAGAAAAATGTATACATGCAATTTATGGTTGTTATTGCAATGCTAAACAGGTCTATACCTAAAAAGGCTACACGCTGGCCGACGACAGCTAGTTTAAAGGGCTGCTGCCGGAGTCCTAACCAGAAAAAGGCTAATTTGATCCCATCCCATCACTCATATTTTTTCCACTGGCTTCCAAAACGTTTACAAACTTTTACTTCTTGTCACATAACCCTGCTCCACGGTACCTTCTGGCCAGTTTATCCAATATACATTTTTCGAAACCTGGAAAGGTTTTTATTTTTATTTATTTCATTCTCCTGGAATGAGATGTGCAACATAAATAAAGTTTTCAGTTCAAATTGTTTTTATGCTTCTTTGGTGCGAAACATTATGTTCTGTGCTTTGTTTGACTGACACTGTCCAATTACAAGCAAATCAGGGGCTTAAACAAAAGTCACTTGAACTCAGCAGTAGCTTGTTTATCAGACAGAGTTTTGTCAGTCTCTGCCTCTCCTTCTCTCTCTGTGTGATGCAGATCGGCAACACAAAATGACTCCCTCAATCTTGTTACTCTTCTTTAAGAGATAGAGGGAAGAGACTGAAGTGTCCAGAGGGGACTGCGTGGGCCCTAACTGTTTCATGTGGAGAGGAGGAACAGATATGCATTTGTGGTTTGTGCGTGCGTGCGTGCACGTGTGCGTGTGAGAAAGAGAGAGTATGTTTGTGAACATGCGAGTGTGAGATTTTTAGAGAGTAAAATAAAAAGGAGAAGAGCAGGCAGAGAAGGTACAAAGAGAAAAAGTCCTTCATGTATTTTAACATGCCAATATTTTGATCAGGGACCTTTTCCCCTCGTATTACAAACACTCACACACATGTTACTAAGGGTGGGAATCCTTAGGTTTGATTTTGATTCGTGATGTCACTACTTTGATTCAGAATCAATTCTTGATTCAAAAACCCAATTCTCGATGGAAAATAGAAAAGTGGGCACTATTTTCAGTCTCTTGTGATACTGAAATGCTTTGCATTGTAGGGTGACGATTCCAATTAAGAATGCTTTGGTTATGGCAAAGCTCCAGTGACTGAATGTAAGTAAATGTAATGTCCCTAAAAAAGTACTAACTGCTGAAATAAACGTTAAAACAGCAGTATATATAGGCAGCATATCTACTCATATTTAGAGAAATGAAAAATGTTTACAAGACTGACCAAAAAAATCATTAAAAATACATTTCTTTTTTTCTTAATCTTTTTAAATCATATTTTTCATTTTAAATACTCATATTGGCGATGAAAGTTGGTGCCAGAGGGAGTGAGAGCGTTTTGTTCTCGGCAGATGAGAGTCGAGGTCGTCTCGCTGGCAGGTTGATGGCATTTTTGATTGTAGCGCCTGTTTTGTGTCGCTCTACCGGAACACACAGCGCCGGATTTTGCATATGTAAGGTTAAAGTGGCGAAGCTCATCCCGCTGTATTCAATCCTTAAAAAAGACATTTCCTCTTTTCCCCGGAGGCTGTGTGTGCGGGGGGTAGGTTGAGGTAATAGATAGAGGGGGGGAACACACGACAAAATGCTATATGTGTGCATGTATACATGCATGCATGCTAAATCATTTGTGTGCATATGGTGTGTGTGTCGCTCCCTGTTTATCTGAATGGGGATTCATTGGGCAGCCATTTCAAAATTAAATGCTTTTGGTCAGGCAGATTGCTTTACGTCTCTGTCATGTTGCTGTGAATGGGATGCAGCTATTGATGGATATGAGGACTGACAGGAGGGCCCCTACACACACACACACACACACACACACACACACACACACACACACACACACACACACACACACACACACACACACACACACACACACACACAATTCAAGCTCCACTCCTTTATCTTTTGTCCATCCATACTGTATATGCCCATTATTTTTTTGAGATTATTTGAGGTATTTCCCATTCATTTGACAGTTTACAACATCTAGATAATAATTTTTAAAAAAATGCAAGAAATGGACAAAACACCACATCCTTCTTGATGCAGACTTTAGCAAAGCTTGCTGGCAGGTAAAGAAGCTTTCCCCCTTTTTTTTTGTTCATACACTGTGGACTTTTTTATAGAAAACCCAAACGTATCAAGGCCTGAAGAATCTTAATGATTCTGCGACGGAGGTCTCTTTTTTGTCATTTGAATATAAAGGAAAAACATAAACATTATCATGTCATGTTGTTGTAATGTTTTTATATTGTCAGTGCTCAGTGCTGTCATACGCAGAAAGAATAGCTGATATTGAGAAAAATGAGCCAGGTTGAGTGGCAGTATGTAAAACAAACTACCATTAAAAACTATTTTTGTTATTTGGTGGTACACGCCTTTCGTGGTGGTATAGCATTGTACGTTATGTTGCTTTGTACTTTGGACTAATTTCCAGAGAATGTTTGTCAAATTGGTTCTGAGAACAAATTGAAATCCTTTTCAAGTTTTTTGGTCCATTGTCCAAATACAGATTTTCTGTTCTTTGTTTCTTTCTTTTTTGTCTTGTTCCATTGATATTCAAGCACTGTGCTGCTACTTTTTTTGAATCTAAGTTTCCACAAAGTTACAAGCTTTGCTTCCTCTTCAAGACATACGCCACGCACGCACACACACACACACACACACACACACACACACACACACACACACACACACACACACACACACACACACACATACACACACACAAAGCTGTCAGGAACTGACAGTACTAATAAGAGATCTACAGATGGTCCTCAAATATCCTGCACGCGTTTCCTTTCCCAAAAACAACGTATACAAAGTTGGTTTAAGAACAATTTGCAAAACTTCCAGGCTGCCATAAGTGTTTGCTTCTGTGTGTGTCACAGTCATAACTAAACACAATCAGTCCTGTCAGTCTGTGAATTTCCTGCTTAGTGACAGTCTGCATCTGCCTTCCTGGTACACGTCATCTGTCACCCACCCCACACACACACACACACACACACACACACACACACACACACACACACACACACACACACACACACACACACACACACACACACACACACACACACACACACACACACACACACACACACACAGCAGGGATTTCAGAGTTACTTTTAGGACATGAATTCATTCTCTGATGATACATAAAGCTTCAGAGTGCTAAAATGTTGATGACGAAAATTGAGTCAGGAGCTTGATGTGTTGCTTAACTAGTTCATCGTAAGTACAGTATATTTATTTAGAGTCCTCACAAGCTCTTCTTTAGGTATCTGCTGTTTTCATACAGTATGTATGTAAAAAATCATTCAGAGAGGAAGATTTTATTCAACATCCTGCCATAGCTAGTGACTAAGAGATCGTGAAGCTTCTCGAACGCCCATTCTCTCTCTCTCTTAGGGTTCAAAAGGTCATTTTGAATGGAAGACTTCCCGAAACTTCTGATTGGTTTTACAATGAACCTTCACAGTAAAAGGAAATGTCAATCTTATCTACAAGAGAAAGAAAATTGTTTGCTTTTCAGCCCTTCTTTGTCTTTTACCTTGCTTTGGTGTTTGTGAGCAAAACAATAAATTAAAAAGATGAATCAATCAAAGGCCTCACAATTGAAAATGTATTCTTTAACTTGTATATCACTGTTTGTGGCATTATTATTGCTGTCAATCAAAACTGCGGTAGTCAAATTGTGTAAGAACAATACTGTCTGGCGTGACACAGTGATGCCGTTCAGGTGGACAGAAAGGAAAATATCTGCTTTGAGGCTGCACTCACCGGTACAACAAGCGAGCTGAAAAATATTTTTTTCATAAAATCTATTTGAGTTCTTGTCTCCGTCTCCCTCTCCATCTATCTGTATCTTTAGTTGTGCATTTGTGTGTCTGTGCGTTACACCGCGTCTCATTCGCCTCAGATGCGAGGACTTCTCACTCGTCGAGCAGATGAAAGCCACTGAGAGGTAATGGAACCTCTGTTGAGACCAGCCAGCCAATCTGCAGCTCACCAAAATACATTTCACACAAACATGGGCACGCACGCACACACACCTATTCGATACATTTGCATCTTGAGAGCTGTGGCAGCTAGCTAGCTAGTGAGACAATTCGAGTTACCATTCAAATGAAGGCAGTGTTTGTGTGAACCCTGGAGAGAGAATAAAAAAGAAGAGATTTGAGTTTTTGGTTTTTTTAGGAAT
This sequence comes from Perca fluviatilis, assembly GCF_010015445.1. Lineage (NCBI taxonomy): Eukaryota > Metazoa > Chordata > Actinopteri > Perciformes > Percidae > Perca > Perca fluviatilis. The sequence continues at coordinate 13,522,035 of NC_053128.1, forward strand.
ATGCAAATTCTGCTCTGCATGGGGAATCTATATTGAAATGAGCTTTCCATTTGGGGAGCTTAAATCAAGAATCACTTTGGTACACTGATAACTTGCTTCTGCCGATGTTTACATGTATAATGTGGCCGGCAGGGCTTAAAGAGGCAGAAAGAAAAATAAATGCAATGAAAGTGGGTTAGCCCTAACCCTAACCCATGCAAAGAACAATATCTAAATCTGCAAATGACTAGAAAGAAAGAATACTGCATTTATTCAAACTTAAAGGCAGAATGAGTAGGATTTGTCAGTTGCGTATAGTAAACACAACAGTCAAAGTTGCCCTCAGAGGTTGACACCCAGAAACGTCCCGAACACAGCAAAATGAAAAGAAAATACAGGAAGAGGGCAGTGTCCCTGCAGACTCTTGGACAGAACCAGGCTAGCTGCGTCCCTGCTTTCAGTCTTTATGCTAAACTAAGCTAACCACTACCTCTAGCTTCACACTTAATGGACAAACATGAGTGAGGCTTGGATCTTCTCATTTAACACTTGGCAAGAAAGTGAAGTATCTTTTCCAAAACGTAAAACTGTTCCAGAATTTCCGCAAAAGTGTGCATCCATTTTTGTGGGGAAAAAAAGGAATTTACTAATTATTCATGAAAGTCAGTAAAGGTCTTTCTCCTGTTAGCCAAACAAAAACACTTTTATTTAAAAATACAGTTAGTATGCTGTGCCAACATGCGTTCAGCTACAGTACCTTTATGCCCACATGGACAACAACTATGATAATTCACTCGTAAAAAGGACTAGCAATAGCTACAATTTTCCAAACTTTTTTAGGAGAGTAAGCAATAAGTCAATAAGTATCAAAAAACTACTAAATTAAAAATTAAACAAAAAACTGTTGACATGCATGCATATGTATGCTGCTGCTGTGGGCCGAAACATTTCCCCCACTTTATTTCCCAATTTACACAACACTAATGCCACAGTACTCATATAGATTTGGGGCAACACTTAAAGTGATGGTTTGGAGTAATTTCACGCTAGGGTCCTTTGCAACATGACCTCGAGCCAAACACCCCCCAGAAGCTTTTTTCAGCTGGGTCGAACATTGGAGGCGTTATGCAGCGTTATCAACTGATAAGAATAGCGAAAAAGAAAAAAAAAATTGATACAAACGTTAGACAATACCCGTACAAATTGGTTATGCAATTATACACATAAAAACGCGTGGATTGAGAAAGTTTGTAAGTACAGAATGAGCACTTGCCTGCTCTCTTCTGCTCTGCTGTGCTGCTGCTACCTGTAGATAGGCGAGTGCTTAGGGCCTGGCTACAATACTACGAAGAGATACAACAAAAATATTTATTAATTTAATGATTAAATAAGGTAATGTCTCCAAACTTACCTCAATTATAACTTGTCTCCTGCTAGTTATACTACAGCACTTACTTATAAAAAAAAAAGTTAAATTAAAAAATATTTTTGTTGCATCTCTTTTCGGTGTTGTAATTTGTAGATGGCCCTAAGCACTCGTCTTACTGCCGGGAGCAGCAGCAACAACAACAGCAGAGAGCAGAAGCCAGCAGGCAAGTGTTATTTACATAAACTTCTGGTGTACTTACAAACTTTCCAATCCATCGTTTTATGAGAGCATAACCTATTTGTAATAGTGTAGACGTTTGGTATTATTTCGGGCATTAGTGGGGTCATTTACGAGATACAAACGTGGGTCCATTAGCCCCTGCGCTAAGCGAATTCAGCTGATAACGCTACTCTACGCTAACTCTCCCAATGTTCGACCCAGGTGAAAAAAGCTTCTGGGGGGGTGTTTGGTTCGAGGTCATGGTGCAAAGGACCCTAGGGTGAAATTACTCCGAACCATCACTTTAAGACCCAGACTGTGGACCAGATGGACAACGAGAGACTTGGGAGAGATGTGGAGTGTTACTCTAAACAAGCTCATATGCACAAACATCAACAGGAATTTAAAACATAGTTAAAATGTCATCTAAAATATGAGACATTTCAAAATCTCCACTGTAAAGCTCATTCTGAAGCAACAAGATACTTAGCACTATAATTCTGTCACGCTGCTGTTTCCAGAGAGAAAGTTATTACAATGATTTGTTAGCAGTGCAGCCCTCCACAGTTGCCAGTATTGATGTAGTCTGACCATAGATGTGTGTGTGTGTGTGTGTGTGTGTGTGTGTGTGTGTGTGTGTGTGTGTGTGTGTGTGTGTGTGTGTGTGTGTGTGTGTGTGTGTGTGTGTGTGTGTGTGTGTGTGTGTGTGTCTGAGACATTAATGTATGCAGTACTTGTAAGTCTTACACAGACTGGTGTGTCTATATACATCCACAAATGTGCATACAAACAGGATTCTGCATGCATGTTTGCATCCATACATTTGTGTGTGTGTGTGTGTCTCTGTGTGTGTGAGTGTTTGACATAGAGAGTGTGGGTCTTCATTCTTTACTATATGGATCATAAAGCACACCTAAAAGGCTGAGAGGATCGATGGAAAGGGGCGACAGCCTTCTGTGTAAAACTTACAGCTCTCAAATAAACTAACAGAGAGAGAAGCAAGAGCGAGAGGAAGCAGACTGCAGTAGATCAGATGCAGATAGGCTCGCCCGCTCACCGTAACACCACTCTATCCCTCGTCGTAAAACTTACTTATGGCTCTTTTTAATTCTTCCCGGTGTGAGAAGACCCTGGCCGACAGTTAACTAACTAATGGGATAAAGGAGAAGGCCAGGGATTAGTCTGATCCGATGTAGCGGTCGGTCAAGAGATGAGACCTCACAGCAGGATTGTAAAACAACACCACTGGACTTTTATATACTGTGTGGGGGGAAAAAAAGATAGATTTGTGCTTTCATTTATTTGTCTTTCATGGTCACTGTAGCATCCAGAAGGCCCAGGATGTCTAAGGAGCAAAGCATGTAACCACAATGTGTTTTGTCTGAAACAAAGTTCAAGAACATTTGACTTTTCAACAGAAGACATTTTGAAAGTGTTAATAATGAAAGTTTCAGTTTCAGGGCCCTGATAGGCACACTGGAATAGAACGGATGCGTTGTTAATGTTACTATAGTAACTAGACATGGCCCGATACCATTTTTTGCTTCCCGATACTGATTCCGATACCTGAACTTGCGTATCAGCCGATACCGAGTACCGATCCGATACCAGTGTGTCATATATTTTATTATGTTTTAAGAGCTGTTTACTACTATCCCTGTATGGATGTGATATGATTTTCCAACTTTTTTGTCAGTCTGGCTCAGGTTAAACTCTTTGTAAAACATCAACAAACACAAACAACGAATGCCACAGAACTTTCTTTTATTATCCAGTTTGACAGTCAGTTATAACGGAAAAAGAACATAAATAAACTACTTTAACGTAGATTTTCTTTAGGGCTTTATTACGTAGTATCGGATCGGTGCATAAACTCCAGTACTTCCCGATACCGATACCAGCGTTTTAGGCAGTATCGGAGCCGATACCGATACCGATATCGGACCATCTCTACTAGTAACACAGTAACGGTAATCTAAGTCACTTTATGTTGAGTTTGTGTGCATGTGTGCATGTCAGCAGTCTGTGTTCACTTCTTCACTACTACATAAAAAGCTAGGATAGACGGGATAAAGAAGGGATTAAGTCACAACACAGCTGTACCCAATTACCTTTATCAGTAACGTCTGAAGGGTCATCAATAAACCGACAAGGTAAACATGGTTATTAATAAGACACAGGAGACCAAAAGCATAGAGAAAAGATTGAATACAGCAGCCTATAGCAACAGATAGCAACATAGTTTTAGGTCTGAGATTTGGATGTTTTCCACCATCTTGCTCCAACTGTCTCTTTGTCTGGGCTGCTTACAGGCATGTATAGCATCCATGCAACGGTTTCGTGTTGTGTCAGGTTTTCAACCAAAAGCAAGAAAAGAAAGAAAGCAGGAGTACCAGAGGACAGGGTGCAGAAAAAGAAGTAAGCACACGGGGGGAAAAAAAGAGTGAAAAAAAGAATGAAGAAAAAAGACTGGAATGCCAGCTTCCTATTTAGATGATGATTAAAATTCATGGGCTCCCCACCTCTAGCATCCCTTTACCCCCTCCCTCCATCCATCCCTCTATCCATCCATCCACACCCCACACCCTCTCCGATGCTGAAGCAATCTCGCAGCAGTCACAGCCTTCTCTCCCTGCAAAATTAATTTGACAGGTTTGCATTAAGGCACCTGATCAATACCCACTTAGAGCCGTGAGGGCTAAAGCCAAGAAAAATAACGCACCGGCCTCCCCTCCTCTCCCATTGTACCAGATGAGAAAAAATGAATCTTGGACACTTTTTTCACCCCTCCTCAATCGCTCGGCAGTCCTAAGCCCTGCTCTCTATCAGACGGACACACACACACACAAATAAACACTCACATAGACACGTAAAAGCACACAAATGAACACAGACACACATATACAGACACACACGCATGCAGCTCCAAGCCTCTCTATCACCAGGCTGACCTCCTGCCATTGATCGGCGCCCGTTAAGTTGACAGAGGGCCTGGGAGGTGTGTATGTGTTTGTCTATAGTGTGTGTGCTTTGGGACTTTCACTGGGCACTTAACCAGGGTACGATCAACTATACAACCTTGATAAAGTCAAGACTGTGTTTGTGATAGATGGCCCAAAAAGAGTAGCATTTGTGTCCAGTTTGACACAACCTCACAGGCCGAGCATCTAAACAGAAAGAGAGGAGTCAAAAGGAAATAAGGAGTAGAGACAGGAGAAAGAGGGCCAACGCAACAGATACCCAAGTATTTACTAACCAGTGGTTTCTAAAGACAAGTCCATTTGAGTATTAATTGCAGGTTTTGTATTTGTCCTCGAAAGGGTCGGCTGCATGTCCATTCTCTCTTTCACCAACTTAATTCCTAAAGTGAATTCATTTCCACACATTTACACTTGGAAAGCCGTTTACTAACTGTTGACACTCAGTTCTAGAGAGTTCTAAATGTTTTTGCTCAAGAGCACCTTGTCACAAGTTGTCAAACGAGTTCACAGTGGTTCCCTGACAGTGCCAGCTGAATCGTAGAACTGTAAGCTACAGTTTGTTTCCCAACGGAAGACGAGCCTCACTGGTTGACGGTTACATTGGCAGCAGAGAATCAAACAAACTGTCACTTTCTCTTGGTCCTTAAAGGTCCAGTGTGCAACGTGTTTAGTTGTTCGTTATCAAAATCTGTGAGGGTGGGGGAGAGATGAATGTTCGGAAAATAAGAGAAATAAGGAAATAAGAGGCTGCTGCAGCCCGCCGTACAGGTTAGTTTGACCAGAGGGCAACAGCGGCCGGAGCGAGCAGCGGCCGGAGCGGGCAGCAGCGGCCGGAGCGGGCAGCAGCGGCCGGAGAGAGCAGCGGCCGGAGCGGGCTCGAAACAATACCGGCCTACCGGGAAAAATCCCGACTCTCCCGATTGCCACTCCGCCTCATGCATGTATTCAAAATCCAAGTTTCAGGAACAGGAGTCCTCTTCTTCGCCCAGAAAAAGAAAAAGGATATTGAAAAAAGCAAAAGACCGTCTTTTTGAAGCGTGAACGCTACCGTAGCTCTAATATACGTAATTTGAACTGTGTGGTGCGAGAGAGTTGATTGCGATATACGATCTCAACGCTAGATGGGAGAAATTCCTAAACATTGGACCTTTAAACATTTCACTCATTAACATCATTAACTATGTCAAACGCTAGAAAAGTTACACAAGTGGTCACATGTGTATGGTAAACTGCTAAATTAACAAGAGATAATATCTCCATTCACACTGTTTTTTAGATGTTAGGTAGCTAGCACAGATGTTTAAACTATTTATTTTTTTGCCATTTTTTGCGATTGCATTTAGTTTGATACATGTGTGATTTGTCTGATCCAGGCAAGTGAAAGAAACAGATTCAGTTTTGAATCCTTGGGATTTGTTCTTATCCTAATTCCTCAAGCTGAGTTGCACTGACCGTAAAAATGTTTTTTTTTTATTCTAAAAGTAAAAGCATGCATTACAATTAAATTCTTAATTAAAAGGGATCCTAAGAGGAGGTGAAAAAAGTACAATAATGGAAGACCCAACTCTACACCAGCTTTACACATCCTTAACATAGAGGTTTTTCTCAATAATAGGTGGGACAAAGACATCTGATCAAAAAAAAATGAGATATACTGTAAAAGAATAGAGTAGGATCTAAGTCGGAGTCAGTAGCATTTGGCTCTTTCAGGGTGCAAACAAATTAGACTTAAAATCGGCAATACTTTTTTTTTTTTTTTTCTTAAACAGGAACCAATAAGTGGGGGTCAAGGCAAAGTTAACATTTATAGACAATTGAAACAGCCTCTGTACTGGGACAAGAGCTCCACTCCTCCACTTATCCCTCCGTTCCTTCTCATCCATCCGTCACTGAGTCTTCCAGGGCTATCCCATCTCATCCAGGCAGAAATCAATAGCTGGCCCCTGAGACAGGCCCTCAATAAACAGTACAGGGAGAAACATGGGCCATCCTCCAGAGCTAAAGCCCCCCCCCCCACCTCCCGCTCTCTGCACAACACAAAGTAAATTAACTCACTACTTTTCCTCTAACTTCATCCAACCAACATCAGAGACCTCCATCCAATGTTTCAGCCCTCAAGGACGCAGTGATGTTTCAATCCCGGCCATGATTCACTCAAACGCACCTTCACACTCTCATACGAGTTTGCAGGCTTATAGGTGCAGATATGAATGTGCGCATGTGCGCAGGATACAATGGGATCAATGCACAGGTGTAGCAATGCACCCACAAGCAATACATATCTGTCTCATTTGCAGAGGTTCCCCATTCTTGCAACAACAAAAAATAGAATTGAGTGATGTGAACTAGTGCTGTAAAAATAAGTCCACTAATTGAGTAGTAGTCTCGCTTTGCCAGACCATCCTCCAAGGCGCTGCAGCAGAAGGTCTGGCTAGTCAACACAGCATTCTGGGATGGGAGAAAAAACGTGCTGGTTTAATGGCATTTCTTTAAACCAATCACAATTGTCATGGGCGGTGCTAAGCTCTGCATAGAGCCGCTGCAAAATAGCCTCAGGAAGGAACTTGTTTTGGTGGAATGTGTACGTTCAAAAGTTGTTTTAGTCGTGCGAAAGAAAATATTGATTGGACAGATAGTCTAGCTAGCTGTCTCAATTTACCATGCAGAGATCTGAGTTTTCAACCGGAGTTTAAAATTCCAACACAAAGAAAGTGGAAGGAAACTGACACCGGTGAAAAGACATGCATTCAGCGGAATTTCCTGAGGCACCCAAGGAATCCCGGAAGTGGAACATCAAGGATATAGACTAATTGAGTAGTGGATCAATTTAAAATGTTGATAAAGGATTCACAATTTATGGATTGGATAAGTCATTTATCCAGCAAACATAGGTTCAAGTTTAGCTAACTAAAGTACGCAATATTTACGCTTCCACACATAGTAAATTCTCCAGAGCAGCAAGAGGTAACTGAAATAATGCTAAAACTACAACAAAGATGGCAGAGCATCTAGAGTTGCACTCATGGCATCATCTTGTTGGCTACAGTTAAGCAAACTTACATTACTCAAGAAGACAGATGGCTAGTGCAACTTCAATACAGTTACAGCAGAATCCACACTACACAATATTTCAAAACAGATTCCCCAACGCCAGTTTTTGCCTTTGATTTCATCAAAAAAATGATAGAAAACAATTGCTCTTTGAGGATTAAACAGACTTTATGAGCCACTCCACTCCTGGCCAATAAGACAATGGAACGTAGCCAACACAATCCAACAGGCAGATGACATAACATTACAGTTTCTTTAAGTTATGGATGTTAGCTTTGGCGCAGCTCATTATGAGACAGTGGGAAAAGATTAAAATATTACTCATAGTAAAATGTGTTGTTGGAAGTTGAAATCTTCCACCATGCAACCTGAACACTCTTACTCTGGCTTTTTTTTTTTTTATTATCAGACTTTGCCAGTTTCTTATCATGCATTTACTTTTATATTATGTAGACAAAGCATGTTTTAATTTTTCCACCATCGACACAATGAACACTGAACATTAATCATGAGATAGCGCTAGCAAAGCCACCTGCTGCAGTGGGTTCACACAGCGTTCCCCATTTTATATGTTTTTCTTCAAATCTAGAACAGATACAATTGTCAAAAGGCCAGTGATAATGATCCTCATCCTAAGGTCACAGTCTCATCACATCTACAACGTTAAGGACGCTGATTTTTGACATGAATATATGTGTGCATCTGGTGGAACGAGCCAATGAAAGCCATCTATCTTGTACGTTTCTTGTGTACTTTTGCGAATTCAAATTAGTGTAGAGAAAATACACCTCAAGTACTAAACCTCTGCCTACTGTTCACTTAACATGGACCCGTTTTGGGCCTATAAGATAAATGCTCATTTCACAAAATCATTCCACCAATACTTTACTATTAACCCTTTCATCTTTGGGACACTGTGAGCTTTAAATGCCTCCAAATAGCTTTGTCTTAAATCTGACTTGTATATTTCCCCATCCACAAATGCAGTGCACTCCAGGGAAGGAGGGAAACCGAATAAGAATCTGCTTTGTTTGGCTGCTGAACTTTAAAAAGATTCCTGAGCTGCTTGCCAAGGATATTACCCAATATCTTCTCACTTACGTGGCTCAGTGCTTTCCTTGATCGCTCATGTGAGTGTATGTGTGTTTCCTCTCTCCCTCGAGTTTGTTTGTCTGAATTACTGTACGTGTGCCGGCACATGCTTTCCTTGTTTTTCTTCTGCTATAGGTGAGAGTGGGAGTTTAAAAAGAAAAGACAGCGGTGGGATTTTACTTGCGAGAGCCGAGGCCCGTGCAAGCTGAGCTGCCGCGATGCAATTTCACCGCCGCGTTGCCACTTTCAGGCCTATTCATCCCCCCCTGCTGAGTCCCATTAGAGGAGACGGGCAGGTGAACAAGTGCACATGGAAAACAAGTTCCTCTAGGCGCTAACCCCCCACCCCCACACACACCCACAGAGCACAGTCCTCCTTAGCCAGATGTAGATTGGAACAGACATCAATAAATAATTTAGAGGTCTTGAGACTTTTAAGTAGGAATCTATGCAGTGTGAAACGCCGTTTAATCAAGTAACTTTTGATGCCGTATCAATCAAAGCGGCTTAAAAGCTTCTAACGTCAGCAGAAAAAGGAGAAGCGGGATTCTTTTCGTTTTATTCCATCACCTTCTCCCTCACTCTCTTCAACACTTTTTCGTCTAGTTGATGGGACATTAGGTGACATTTGTATTCATCAATTGACCCAGATCCACTGGGTCGACAGATAGAGATAGGCGATAGAGAGAGAGAGAGAGAGAGAGAGAGACAGACAGACAGACAGACAGACAGACAGACAGACAGAGAGAGAGAGAGGCAGACAAAGAAAAAAAATCTCTCTGTTGCAATGCAGCTCATGCTAATGCAATAAAAAAAGAGGCTGATCAAGAGGGGTAAAAAGGCATTTGAAGATGGGTTTCAAATAAGCCACTTGATTTAACTTGCCAGACACTTGATACAGGGAGAAAATGTAATGAAATGTCAGATGACTATTTTACTGCTAATTCTCACTGGTGCAAGGATGCACTGATATGATACAAAAGAGGCCCGAATGCAAAATGAGCACTATCAGACTTGGGCAAAGATGGAGTGATTTGAGCAATACTTCCCCCTATTTTTCCCCGCTTCATGTTGCATCTCACATATTTGCTGTTCATTTTGCAATTCACATATTCAAATGTTTTACATTTTGATGGCAATAACTCCCTTGATAGATCAAACCTGGCTCCTCAAAGAGACAAACAAAACCAATTGTGTGCCATATACATTATGTGTATATTTTTCAGTTGTTTTACCACAGCTGAGCAATTTGCCTGCCAGAGCATAGTTGTCAAGTCCTAATACTATTGGAGACTTAGCCAGACACGCAAGCATGAAGACGTGCATGCATGTACACACATTGAAGAAAAGAAAAAAATTAGTCTGGGATCAAACGCACACACACACACAAAGCTCAATTCTCTGGTGTCATCAGCAGATGTGTACATACCCTCGTCTCAATACAAAACAGATGAGCTAATAGCCTCGGAGGCTCCCAGTCTGCCTCTGATCTCCATAATATCCCTACACACACATACAGAGAGAGAGAGAGAGAGAGAGAGAGAGAGAGAGAGAGAGAGAGAGAGAGAGAGAGAGAGGTGAGTGTACCTGCACAAATCCCATAATATCTCAATACCTGCCTGTCTGTGGGGAATCGGATAGACCTGGTTTACATTCAGCAACATTCAGAGGACAAATATGATCACTTAGAGACACATTCAGAGACACACACATGTATGTGTATGGGCAAGTGCACACATATACACATTTGGGCACAAGCTAAGATCCTTATCTCTCCACACACACACACGTACACACACACACACACACACACACACACACACACACACACACACACGCACTTACACAAGTACGTATCACTTAGATCCAACGGTTTTAGAGATATTACCAGTTTAAAAGCTCATATGCAGAAACACACAAATACATATTTTAGTATTCATACAGTACATCACTGAACTGTGAAATGGCACACACTCATGAGATACGAATCAAAACATTGCTTTTGTCAAGCCTACTTGTGACTCCTATTTTCGTAATCTGATTTGAATGTATTATCAAGCTAAAACAAAATCAAGGCTGTTTTTTAAAAAGGTTGACGTTTTAGAGATGCCCGGGGATTTAACGGCGACAGCAACGATGTTCAACCACAGTGCAAGAGCTTTGCAGTCTTATGCAGGCAGCGCCATAGCTCATTCAGCCCACTGAAGTCATTTACTCAATTAGGTTCTACAATTACAGAAATATTACACAAGGTAGAGGCTGACCAATACTGGTCAGGCTGATGTTGGCCAATTTTAGCACAATTGTGTTGGTATCGGCATATATATCAGCTGATGCCATTGAAGCTGCAATATGCTAGTGCTTTAATAAGTGCACATCCACTGAGTTCATGAAACCCTTTTAGGTTTGAGTGTATATCTTAAAATTTTGGGCATTTCGCCAATTTGGTGTAGCTTAAATTGAATGTCACAATAGAAACAGTTCAAATGCATATCACAATTAGTGATCAGTAGGGTTGGGTATCGTTTGGGTTTTTTCCGATACCGGTGCTAAAACGATACTTTTAAAACGGTGCCGGAACTGAAATGTATATATTTATAATGTATATGATATAAAATATAAAAAAGGAGCACAAAACGACAGTTGGCGACATTAAAGAACGGCTTGTTTATTGCTAAGGCCATATGGTCAAAATGAAATGATTGATTAATAATGTAATGACAATAACTTTATATTAAATTACTTATTTCCCCAGTAATTTGCTGGTAAACGACAAAAACAAGCACCAGATGGGAAAAAGGTATTTTACAATAACTTTGAATGCACCACAAAGCTGGCGAGTTTCAAGTAAACGCACCGTCTGTGTTGTTTTTCCAACATCGGCAGCTGCACTCAGACTGTTACGTCTCGGTGTTGGAATCCTCTACAGGGAAATACAGTCACACTTTACACCGCTTAACGTAAGTTGTCAGCATTTTAACCATTGTGTTTAATCCAGCTACTAGCTAACGGTAACGTAGCGTCCCGTGCAGCGATGCTTTTAAAAAAAAAAAAAAGTCAGGCTCCGAAATGAGGCACCGGAATTTTCGTTCTTATTCGGTCTCGTTACTACCGTTTACGTCGGAACCGGTGCCCTATTGGCACCGCGTTTCAGTAACCAACCCTAGTGATCAGTGATTGAAGGATTTCAGCCTGAACATGCTGACGCTTGAAAAAACTCGTAACAAGTAAAATTGCTTTGAAAAGCGTGAAACTATCTAAACCTTTACATTGTTAGCTAATTAAAAAAAAATAAAAAATTTAAAACTCAATATTAGACTATGACGGGTCAAGAAAAAAGGTATACATTTTGTACTGTGGGAGTATTGATGCGTGTAAGAGTGTGTGTGTTGCTCTATATGCCTGTTTTCAGGTCTTCCATAGCTAGTAAATAAAAAGCAAAGTGAATTCCACTTCAG